>NC_064621.1:502976701-503285607 GCF_023898315.1 Schistocerca nitens
AAGTAATTGTTTGCGGTCAACGACTGCCTTTTGCGGCGCGCAGACTTTACTGTTGCTTTGAGTATCTGCCGCCGCCGGAACACGGCGCGGTATCATTGCATTCTCCACCTGTTTACGTATAACTGTTGGTTTCTCAAAAGTATGTCATTCCACAAAAATTTTTACGTTCGATATATGATGTATTCCCTTAGAGCGCCGAGATTTAAGAGTTTCTACTTCCACAGTATTATCATGTATAATTTTGCGAATCCTATATGGACCGTTATAAAGCAGAAAAAATTTGCGACACAAGCCTTTTCCTTTATGAGACAAACGATGAGACTTAATTAACACCTTCTGACCAACTGACAAGATTTTTAAACGACCAGGACGTTTAGCTGATTTCTCTCTTCTAGCAGCCGCAGATGCAATATTTTGTAGAGCCAGGTTGACAACTTCAGAATGCCGCAGTTTCCGTGAAGGCGGAAATGGAACGATTTCAGAAATGCGATTTGTTGGTACTTTATTTTTTAATATCAATAGAGGCGGTAAAGAAGTTGAGTCATTAGGAAGTTCATTCAGAATGTTTTGAAAAATATGAAGATACTGATCCCAAGTTCTGTGATTCTGATGACAATGAAGACGGCACAATTTATTGATTTCCTTCATCCATCTTTCTGAAGCGTTAGATTGAGGGTGAAAAAGTGAAATAAAAATTGGTTTAATCTTACGACGCCGTAGAGTACGAAGCCAAATTTTAGAGCGAAACTGTGATCCATTATCTGATATAACCTTATCAACATGACCCACTTCTTTAAGAAAATGTTTGATGAAAGCATTAGATACTGAACGAGCTGTTGCTTTGCGTAACGGTGTAAAACACACATATTTTGATGTCAATTCCACTGCTACAAAAATGTACGCAAAACCATTAGTAGATCGAACCACTGGACCGAACAAATCAACTGCAGCCATCTCCTTTAATTTCGCTGGAATGATAGGAAACAACGGTGCTCTGTGAGAAATCGTTGGCGGCTTAGCTTTTTGACATAATTTGCATTTGGCAAGAACAGATCGAATACGTTTTTCCATATTACTGAAGTAGCAATTTTCTCGTAATTTATGAAAGCATTCTCTGGGACCAAAATGTGCATAACTGAAATGTGTAAACGAGGTGTGGCCAAATCATCCAATCTAACAAAGCGTCTAAGAAAATTACAGACACAAAGGAAACTACGAACATTACGTTTTGTGGTAGGAACAGCATAATTACGAATTGCGTCTAGTTTCTCTGGATCAGGGAGAATACCTTCTGTAGAAATAATGTGACCGAGAAATTTCACCTGAGAACGACCAAATTCCGATTTTTTCAAGTTCTCTGTAATGCCAACTCTTGCAAAAATACGTAATAATAAATCCAAAATTTTGTTGTGCTCACTCCAAGAACGTTTAGCAATAAGAATATCGTCAACATATGAAGTAATATTGTCACGAAGATAAACAGGTAAGATTTCGTTTAAACTACGAATGAATGCTGCAGAAAATATAGTAAGTCCAAACGGTAATTTCCGAAGTCACTTTTGAGTAAAACAGTCAAATCCGGTTATTGTTTACCTACTGTCTAGATAGATGGATAGTCGAAGAGTTGTTTTTATAGATGCAAAGAATAGTGAATGAGTAGGCAGCGGTGCAGAAAGCTAAAACGGAAATAGCACCACTACAGCTCGGGGCCCTGTGAACGCTACGCACATATTCACTTAGTGTAGTGAATCCCCTGAGGACTTTAATAGCTGCACATAAATTTCAGTTTGTGACTTAGTGGCAAATTTGGCGGAAATACGTACGTAAATTGATCTAACCATGCACATGGATGTATGTCACTCTTGGAATTGCGAAAGATCTTAAATTTCCGAACAGTTAAGAAGTGTTTATAGTCAAAGTTTTCTCCTCGTGGCGACAAAGACCTACCGCGTCTGTCCCAGTCCCAAGGTCGATTATTGTCAAGTTCCCGCGCCTGGCGCTCTCTTGTTGCATCTCGTAAATAAAACAAATTACTTTCTTCAAAGTCCTCTGCTATCTGTGATTCCAAATTTCTTTTGCTGTCCTTTCCTACGATTTCGCCTTCAATTTGTTTGACTTGCTTTCGTAATGCCTCAACTTCCCTTTTAACACGTTCATTAAATTTTCCCTGATTTTCAACATGCTTACTTATGTTCTGGTACTCTTCGGTTTCTGCAAATGGTAATGGAACTGTATCATCTGAATCTCTATCCCCATTTAAACTAAGACTTATCAATTTATCTGAAATCTCCTCAACTCTTTCCGATAAGTCACCTATTTTTTTCTTTCTGTTTACTTACGTCTTCCGTAAGTGTCGCGACTCGGGTTTCAGTATTGACACATTTGGTAGTTAACTGTTCATATTGTTGTGTTAGATTATTTATTCTGTCATTTGGTACGGATTCCTCGATTCTCTCAAATATTTCTTCCTTATCATGTGCACGTTGTAAATTTAACTCTGAAAATTTTTGTACTATCACGCGATCTCTTTCCTCCTGTTCTCTATCCTGTTCCCTTTGTCTAATCTCTACTGCAATTAATCTATTATTGTGAGCATTCAAAATCGGTTGTACTTCTTCCCTGATTTCTTTCTTTAATTCATCTTTCATGTTTTTGAAACATGTCCCTATTCGTGAGTCTAAGCGTGTTTCCATTGTTCCCATCTATGTTTTTAATTCAGATCCAAACCGTGTTTCCATTGTTCCCATATCAGTTTTTAAATCAGATCGTAAAGTTCCCATCTCTGTTTTAATTGTTCCTATTTGTGATCCCAGTGATTCCATTGTTCCCCTCTGTGTTTTTAATTCAGATCCAAACCGTATTTCCATTTTTAATATAGCACTCATCAACTGCTCCATAGTAACTGATTCGAAACTCCTTTCGCCCCTAACATTTCCCGCAAAACCAGTTTCCTTCGTCATAGCTGTAAAGCTATCTGTGTTCGATACTATTTCAGACTCTTCTATCGTTAATCTCGTATTCTGTGAATTTCCTGATCGAGAAAAATTTTGAAATGGTTCCGGACTATTTTCCCGACTTATTAAATTGTTTTCCACTCCATTATTCATCATACTGTTGTCCTGTGTTGGCGAGTTCGCCATGTCAACAATTTCGTCATTCTCACTGTCCATCATTTTTGCCTTTTTCATCGACCGCGTAATCATTTACAAAACATACAAAACTCGTCACTATATGAAATTACACACAATGACACTTTATCTCCAACAATACCATTCACACGAAATGTTTCCCTCAAACACGATTAATCGAACAATTGAAATAATTGCACTAATTGTCAAACCCGTAGACAAGACAACAGAAATGAAATTTTGCAAAATAAATACCATTAGAAGAATGACAATTACCAAATCTACACATGCAAATAGACTACAATTACTAAACTACAAATTACTACAACAATGCTACTGTCTACTATTTTTACAATCAGAAGATTCCAAGGGACGATCCGAAGCAGCGGTCGCCACGTGCATGGGGGCTTAATTAAAATATGAATGCAAATAATTTTAATTTTTTGTTTAGTACCTGTCTGTTTGGTTACAAAGTCTCGTAACGGTTGGCCCTGACTAGTATTATTACGCAATCTGACTGCATAGAACAACAACAAAGAATGAAATGGAAATTTTCATTAACACAATTAATTAATTAAGTCCCCAGCAACTATAAAACCTACGAAACCAAAGCACAAGTGTAACTGTTCTGTGTGTGGAAGTATGACTCAACGTACGCATCTGGCACGGTTCTTCTTCAACAACACAAGAAATTTTAAATATCATTTATACTGAATTAATTAAAGAAAATAGAAATACCATAATTACTCAAGAAAACCAGAATTACACTCTAATACAAGAACACAAGCCAGATGCTTTGTTGACTGAACCTGTAATGACGCATTATTCAGGACATTGAAATAATGAGAAAGAAAAGAAAAGTAGTTTGTTACCTTAATTTATATTGATGAAAAGCACTCTAGACATTACAATCTCTCCACACCGACTCGCTACTATCACATCTCAACAAGAACTTTTCAGTATCACATCTCAGCAAGCACTGCCTACTAGCTCATCTCAACAAACACTCCTCACTACGACATCTCAGCACTGACTACCACGAGTTCTCCCAAAGCACTGCCCACTACGAGTTCTCAATAATCACTGCCAGTGGAGGCGGCGAAACAATACTCTCTAGCGCGATCTCTGGCGCTGTGGCTCAGTGTAGCCACCTTTCAATAGTGACAAGGTGCTTCAGATCGCGCGGCTATTTTTGGTTGTTCTCGGTTTCATTCTCGTTATTCTTGATGTATTTAGGCATTTATTTTCTTTATAACGGAAGCTCTGACTGTTTCACACAAATTTTTATTTATTTTTGTAAACCTAACAAGAAACTAATCACAAACATTGCTCTGGGTACGGAAGAACTTACAATAGCAATGGAGGGTTGCGCCATTTTCCTAATACCCAGACTACGGTAGAACAGCAGTATATTGTCATGTAGGAAATTGATAAACGATATTTCTGAACGGAATTTGTCTATTCGATGTATCGATAATATCGCTATTTTGTATCGATATAATCGGGTAGTGTTATTGCTATCGTCATCAACTAACTCATCACTGAGAAAACTTATCTCTACATTCTTTTTAATATTGAAATATTTACAACGTAAGAAATACCTACAGTTTCTACCTGAAAGTTCTTGGAGAAACTTTGACCAATTTGTTGTGTATTTTCGTAGCCCCCATTCGCTCGAATGTACGCTTGGTAGAAATGTTTGAAACGAAATTCTCGCTTCCTCTTCGGCTTGTGGTTTTGTTTGATCATTGTTTGCTTATATTACTGATTTTTCTGTGTGTGCCTATCATAAATGATGTGTGGAAGAATTTTAAATCAAATGATGAAGTGCAGTTATTGTGGGAAAGTACTCAGAACATCTAGTAACACAACAAACTTAAAATCCCATTAAACGTTCCAGCATAGGGAAATGTTTGATCAGGGACGGGAGCCTACGGGCTCGTCGAGGAAAATGGAGTCAAATCAAACCCTGAGAGTGTTGGCATAGAAACCAGATCTCTCAGTTGCATCTCCAGTCCAGCAGGTACTTCGACTTCGACAGAAGCTTATTCTGCTTGTACACAAGGAGGCATCGCCACTGCTTTGAAAAATGATGCATTATCTGCTGAAGCAGGAAAACGACGACAAAAATCAAATGAAGTGATTTTGTTCCATATTTGTGAAGATTGTACTCCATTTCCTTTGTATAAATTTCAGCCAGAAAAACTTTTGTGAAATTAATGAACGAAAAATATGACATGTTTCGTTTGCAGTTTCAGCAATAATTAAGTATGGTAAGAAGATAAGGACTGAAACATATACACTGAAGAGCCAAAGAAACAGGTGCACCTGCCTAATATCCCGTAGGGGCTGCGAGAACACGCAGAAGTGCCGCAACACGACGTGGCATGGTCTCGACTAATATCCGAAGTAGTGCTCGAGGGTATTGAGACCACGAATTTTGCAGGACTGTCCATAAATCCATAAGGTACGAGGGGGTGGAGATCTCTTCAGAACAGCACGTTACAACGACATCGGCAACTACGACGGAAATGGGCAATGGACCATTCACACCGGACGTTGACGCTGCGTCAGAACGTTGTATGGTCTGATGAATCCTGATAACCTCTTCATCATCACGATGGGAGGGTACGAATCCGTCGCCTTCCAAGGGAACAGCTCCTTGACACATGTACTGTGAGACGGAGACAACCTGGGGGCGGCCCCATTATGCTCTGGGGAAGGAGTAGTCATGTGGGCATCCATGGGTCTAGAGGAGCTCGTGCAAGGCACAATGACGGCCAAGGAGTATCGTACACTGGTTGCAGACCACATACACCCCTTCGTAAGGATCGTGTTTCCGACGGCAGTGCCATTTTTCAAAAAGATAACGCGTCGTGCGATGGAGTGGTTCGAGGGACACAGTGGCGAGTTGCAATTGATCTGCTGTCCCCCCAACTCGCCAGACCTGAACCCGATCTGGGATGTGACTGAACATGGCGTCAGAGCTCATCGCCCCCACCCCGGAATTTAAAGGAATTAGGTGACGTGTGTGCAGACATGGTGCCAACTTCCTCCAGCGTCCTACCAAGGCCTCACTGCTTCCATGCTACGACACGTCGCCTCAGTTATCCGTGCCAAATGTAGGTAGACATTATGTATTGGCTCCTCAGTGTACACTAGCCAGTGGCAGATCGACTAGAAGCAGTAAGAGAAAATCTCGATGTGTGAGTCAATCTACGGGGCAGCAAAGGATCCGAACACCATGTAGGGAACGAGCTTGGAGGAAAACATAACACTCGACTAGCGCGAATGGCTGACAACTGAGCACACGGAAACAGAGCACTCGGTGAGGCGAAGACTTGGTCAGTGTTAGAACATCACGGCCAGGCGTTGCTGCTGGCAGGTAAACACCTGGGTCGGTAGGTCCGCTCACACCTGCTTCGCCCGCACCATCCATGACAGTATTATGTATTTGTGTATTATGTATAACCACGCTAGTTTCTCTGCATCCATCTCGATATCCGCTGGCGGGTATATTGAAAACACCCGTGAAACTTCTTGTTTTTACGCTGAAGCGCCAAAGAAACTGGTATAGCCATGAGTATTCAGAGATATGTAAACAGGCAGAATACAGCGCTGCGGTGGGCACCATAGACTTGCTAAATAAAAACTAGACCGCGCATTGGCGCTAGTGTCGCGTCCCCACATTGAACGTGATAGAAGCCGCCATTTGCAGGGAAACAGTGCGTAAACAGGATTGGTTCGTGTGCTGCTTTTAATTGTGACAGTATAATGGAAGCAAAGACGAAGACGGAAACAATGTTACATTTCACAGGTCAGTCATTTCTTGTTGTTTGTTACTTTCTATTACTTGTATATAGTATTTTCATGTAGAAATAATACATCATGAGCGTTTGTTTTTGGTTAGGTTTCCCCTTTCAAACGATTTTCTAAATCGGAAATGGACAGTTGCTACTCGGAGAGAGAACTTCCAACCGACAGAAAATCATTTGCTGTGCCCTCTTCATTTTGAAGAGATTGTTACATGGAAAATCATGTAAATGGACGTCAATTTAAGGACGATGCTATACCGACAGTATTTGGATTTCCAACTCATTTGAAAAAGGTATAGCGTCCTATTTAGGCCTAGGTTAAATAGTGTGGAAAACTGTCAGTGTGTATAATTTTGAACGTTCCTTTTCCAGGTTACCAAGGCAATCAAATATGTATTAAGTATGAATCAGAAATAGGTCGAATAATTGCGTTTAGATACTTAACATGTGTTGTCAGGTGGTGATAATACTTCCTAAATGGTCAAATATTTGATCAAATGTAGCAAACTCAACCACTTTTAGAGGTGCTATCAGTGTTAAAAACTAATGTGCAAATGAAATTCCTACCGTATTTAAAGTGATATGGGTTATTACAATTAATCATACCAAAATTCGAGTGTAGGCAATACTGTGCTAAACAAAAGTAAGCGTGCAAAATGTACATAGTAGTCGGCAAAAAGCAAACAGGACCTGAGAGGAAAATTATGTGAATTAAACAATAATCGTACTGTCTACTACTTTAAAAGTTTCATGTAATTATCTAACGCAAATAACTCGATGTAAACTCACTCTACCGTGTCAGGAAAGAGCCTTACTTTCTTAAATTTCGCGTCTCTGTGCAGATGTATTTCGGAAATTAGGAAACTTCATTCATTAAAGTATACTTTTAAAACAGACTCGAATACTCAGTACTTTTTTAAACAAACATATGTTTAATTTGTGCTTCAATTTGCTCTTGTTGCGTCTGATATACGTCAAATCACAACCCCAGTACTAGGATTCATCCCTGCAAATGGCGGCGATCAGCTGCTTCAATTGGGGGACAGTTGCCTCGCTTCTACGCTACGGCGTGGTAGGGGCTTGGTCGGCACCGCCTATATAAGACAACAAGTGTCTGGTGCAGTTGTTAGATCGGTTACTGCAGCTATAATGGCAGGTTATCAAGATTTAAGTGAGGTTGAACGTGGTGTTACAGTCGGCGCACGAGCGATGGGACACATCATCTCCGAGGCAACGATGAAGTCGGGATTTTCCCGTACGACAATTTCACCAGTGTACGGTGAATATGAGGAATCCGGTAAAACATCAAATCTCCAACATCGCTGCGGCCGGAAAAAGATCCTCCAAGAACGACTGATGAGAATCGTTCAACGTGACATAAGTGCAATCTTCCGAAAATTGCTTCAGATTTCAATGCTGGGACATCAACAAGTGTCTGCGTGTGAACCATTCAACGAAACTTCATCGATTCGGACTTTCGGAGCCGAAGGCCCACTCGTGTAATCTTGATGACGGCACAACACAAAGCTTTACGTCTCACCTGGGCCCGTCAACACCAACATTAGACTATTGATGACTGGAAACATGTTGCCTGGTCGGACGAGTCTCGTTTCACATTGTATCGAGGGGATGGACATGTACAGGTATGGAGACTACCTCACAAATGCAGGGGCCCTGCATGTCAGCAGGGGACTCTTCAAGCTACTGGAGGTTCTAAATGGAGTGGGGCGTGTGCAATTAGTGTGATGTGAGACCCCTGATACGTCTAGATACGACTCTGACAGGTGACACGTACGAAAGCATCCTGTCTGATAACCTGCATCTGTTCATGTCAATTGTGCATTCCGACGGACTTGAGCAATTCCAGCACTACAACGTGACCCCCCTCCCCCCCCCCCCAGTCCAGAATTGCTACAGATTGGCTCCAGGAACACTCTTCTCAGTTTAAACAATTCCGCTGGCCACCAAACTCCCCACACATGAGCATCATTGAGCATATCTGGGATCGTTGTAACGTGCTGTTCTGAAGAGATCTCCACCTCCTCGTACCTTACATATTTATGGACAGTCCTGCAAAATTCGTGGTGTCAGTACCCTCGAGCACTACTTCAGATATTAGTCGAGACCATGCCACGTCGTGTTGCGGCACTTCTGCGTGTTCTCGCAGCCCCTACGGGATATTAGGCAGATGCACCTGTTTCTTTGGCTCTTCAGTGTAACATTGACACATGCATGAGTCGTCGGCTGCGGAGGTCCATCGTTGTGAGTTTAGGGAGGAGGAGGAGGAAATTAGTGTTTAACGTCCCGTCGACAACGAGGTCATTAGAGACGGAGCGCAAGCTCGGGTGAGGGAAGGATGGGGAAGGAAATCGGCCGTGCCCTTTCAAAGGAACCATCCCGGCATTTGCCTGAAGCGATTTAGGGAAATCACGGAAAACCTAAATCAGGATGGCCGGAGACGGGATTGAACCGTCGTCCTCCCGAATGCGAGTCCAGTGTGCTAACCACTGCGCCACCTCGCTCGGTGTGAGTTTTGGGTGCTCTGTGTATTCAGACACACTTGTGCTCTGCCCAGCGTTAATGTCTGATGTTTCCGCCACAGTTCGCCACCTGTTATGTTTTACCAGTCTGCCCAGCCTACGAGTCCGACATCTGTAATGTTGGGTAGCCACCCAACCACACGACGTCTGGACATGGTTTCACCATGGCTTCGCCACATGTTGAAGGCACTCACCACAGCACTCTTCGAACTCCCGATGAGTTCTGTAGTTTCCGAAGTGCTTTTGCCGAGCTTTCGGGCCACCTGCCCTCGGTCAGACTCAGGTAGATTGTGCGCCTTTTCATTTTACACACGGACAGCACGCTCACTGATACTACATGCGCCATGCCTGTGTCTGGCACCCATTCCTCACCAGGTGACGCCGCTATCTCCTGGACGGGTTTATGTCGATAATAGGTCGGCGGTCAGAATGTTCCGGCCAGTGTAGTTACCATAGGTGCTGACAGCGACGACTCCGCGGCGCTGCCATGTGCGCGGAGATACTAAAGTCCGTTATGTACTTCCTGATAGGGATGAAATATGTTTAGTTTCTTTAGAAATTTTTCGGCAGCATACTACAAACTGTGTTGGGCATTTTCTGAAAAACATTTGTGAACAGTTCGAAATACTTCATGGTAAAGACACAGCTGTAGTTGCAGACAGTACAAGATGTAGCAAGATGGAGTCAAAGCAGCAGTGTCTCCGTTTTTCAGCAAAGTCACATCCAGTACTTTGACCATATACGAAACCTCTTATGTCGCAAAGCGTTGTCCTTTGTAGGACTCGAAGAAATGTTCGTCAGAATCAGAGTTCTAAGCTAGCGATAATTTAAAGAAACTAACACAAGGTAGGTCGAAGAAAGCTAATATCACACGTTCCCACAAGATGGAATGATACATATTATATGATTCAGAGGTACTTGGACCTCCATCCTCATTTATACGCCATCATCAGTACGCATCGTCCAAATATGGATATGGTTTCAACAAGGGAGTTCGACGACCTCACGGAAAACATGGTTCAAAAGGTTCAAATGGCTCTGAGCACTATGGGACTTAACATCTATGGTCATCAGTCCCCTAGAACTTAGAACTACTTAAACCTAACTAACCTAAGGACAGCACACAACACCCAGCCATCACGAGGCAGAGAAAATCCCTGACCCCGCCGGGAATCGAACCCGGGAACCCGGGCGTGGGAAGCGAGAACGCTACCGCACGACCACGAGATGCGGGCTAAACATGGATGTTTAAGACGTCTCGAGTATGAAATGGAGATGATTCGGAGAACAATTTCATGCCTCACCCGCACAGGATTTTACATGCTGCTTGAAAAATTTACTGGATTTTTTTACGTGACTGGTACGACTTTCTCATATGCAATCAAGGTATAAACTGATGTTCGCTTTTGTATGGACCCTTTTAATGTTAATTAATTTTATGAAGAATCACTCTTAATTTTCCTTGCTTTTTGTAGCGCCTCAATATGGAAATACATCCTGAAACCCGGGTTGAGTGTAAAATTTTATCCAAATAAAGAATCCGTCAAGTACAGCTGGAGCGGATTTACGCAAAATGACAAATTTTAGGAACAGTTCTGCATGTTTCGCAAAGATCAAATTATGCCAGTGGGTGCCTAGCCAGACGACTGGAACTTTTTATACATACGTTAATTTTCGAAAGAAATTAATTAATATTGGTACAGCAATAAAGTTCAACAAAAATGTATAGAGAAGAGGTTAGTGTCTAATTATGTCAATGCTTTATTCAGGAAAACTAATGAAAAATATCGTGGTTATATGGACAGTATTAAAAACAGTGTTTCCAAAGGGAATCTGTGATCTGAACAAACGCAAAAATCAGATTAACTTGAAGTTATATTTGTCACATCTTGATTTAGTGGCTAACACGGATGCAAAGGCGTTTGAATGGTTCAAATGGCTCTGAGCACTATGGGACTCAACTGCTGAGGTCATTAGTCCCCTAGAACTTAGAACTAGTTAAACCTAACTAACCTAAGGACATCACACACATCCATGCCCGAGGCAGGATTCGAACCTGCGACCGTAGCGGTCTCGCGGTTCCAGACTGCAGCGCCAGAAACGCGCGGCCACTTCGGCCGGCTGCAAAGGCGTTTGACATAGTGTCCAAGCGTATCATTAACCGCATGGAAATATGTCAGCAGAAAAGTGAGACTAGAGATGTAAGTAAGCACCAAAATCTGGTAACGAAACACAAACCACTCGGAGACAGGAACCTGAACTTAAGTCTGCTTCTCAATTTTTTCATGGGGTGCAAAATATTATCAATATTCAGTTCTCTGAATCTGAGTTAAACAGCTAGATAAGAGTCTCCTGCATAATAAGAAGCAGCGGTCTACGCAAAAACTGGCGGAATACGTAATCGCCCACGCCACAGTAGCATTAGACCAGGCTAAAGTATTAACAGTGTAGAAGAATAAGATTGCGTTTTCAAAAGAATACGACTGCAGACAGATAGACGGGCCTAGGAAAGAGGGTGGGTAGTTTCATGATGAGACTGTGATAACTAAG
This sequence comes from Schistocerca nitens, assembly GCF_023898315.1. Taxonomy (NCBI): domain Eukaryota; kingdom Metazoa; phylum Arthropoda; class Insecta; order Orthoptera; family Acrididae; genus Schistocerca; species Schistocerca nitens. Next base: position 502,988,735 of record NC_064621.1, read on the forward strand.
AGTACTAACCAGAAATTAGTTGATAATGATGCCATGATTATAAGTGCAGACAAAGGTAAAACAGCAATTAGTTTATCACAGGTAGAATACAAACAGGAAGTCGAGAACTTTATGGCTAACAATAACGTAGAAATAGGTTTGTGGCGGAGGTTAAACCACGTTCAGTGGCATCAGTAAGATTCATGGAGCCTCAACAGAGGCATAGCCTTACTAAGAATCTTAGAACACCTACTCTCTGTGGCACTATCAAGCTTCATAAAGAGTATGCTCCAGTTAGGCCCATTATTAATGCCATTGACAGTCCAAGGCATCAGTTGGAAAAATCCTTTAATAAGTCACTTAATCAGCATTCATACCACTAAAAAAATAGAGGAGAAGTCATTAAATGCCTACCAGTGGTGAAGGTACCTGCGGATGATAGTCCAGCATTCTTCAAGATAAAAAAAAAAAAACATGTACTGTAACATCCCGGTATCTGATATATTATGTATTATTGGAGACAACCTATACATCTTTAGCAGTCTACAGGGTGATTATGTTAGCGAATTTATGAAACTGTTACCGACTATCCTTAAGTATAATCACTTTAGATTTGGAGCTAATACATTTCAGTAACATACAGAATTAGCAGTTGTTCCCTGACAGGTCCCACAATTGCAAACATTTGTATGTCCCAACTGGAAAATAAATTTCTCAGTAACCAACCTTAGTTTACAGACAGAGTACTGTTGTACAAACGGAATGTGGATGATGTCATTGTAGTTATTCATGGTAGTATAGAAGAGATGAATCTAATGCATACAGCTCTTAACAGGCAAGCTGCGAACACAGAACTCACAGTGATGGTATCTCGTCGTTCCTCGATCTTAGTATTACTCTGACGGGCAATAATCTTGAATTTAATATATACCGTAAGCCTTCAACAACTGATACATTAATCGGAAACCATATTGACCATTAATCGAATGTGACACTTTCAAAAACGTGAAAAAGCTTTCAGATAATTTTCACACAAAATTTGTTGATTACTAAATTATTTATTCAGAGATATGTTTCGAGGTGATACCTCATCATCAGGCTATACTGGCATTTCAAAAACATTTAACATAAGTGTATACAGATATTAAAGTTTCTTTACGTGACTGTTGTTATCACCCTGTGGAAAGAGACAGAGAGAGAGAGAGAGAGAGAGAGAGAGAGAGAGAAGGATAACCTAGTAAGAGGTGATATTACTTTGTGTACTGGTCTATTGTTCATATGAAAGTTTTTATAAAACAATCACTCACTTTATTCTTGTGGTGTGGCATTCTTCTTGTGATGTGCTATGGTATCGCTATTTCCGTGGCTCTCTTGAATTTCTTCACCGCTATTCAAACACTTAACAACGGTGACTTTATAACACGATAATAGGAAACAAATCAGCAGTGCAGGAAACCAGATGACGGACCAAAAAAGGCTAGTTTCGATTTGGCTATTAGTATGTTGATCCTGGTGTTGTCAGTAGCAATGTCTTCTGATTGTCGTGCTGTCGTATTACTGATCTTGGTTCGCGTAATATATTACAAAATGAGCGACTTTGACAGTTTTCTAATACAAATGACACAATAGAAACTTAAATAAATTTCTTAGACATGGACATAACCAACAGAAACCAGACCCTGAACACCAACGTACACAGAAAACCAGCAAACACACTGTCATTAATAAATCTTCCACACATTCAAACTCACATAAACAAACTGCATTCAGATCTTTCTTCAACAGAGCGCAGGAACTCCTACTCAATGCTCCTGATTATGAAACAGAAATAAACGGTATCAAATACATTGCATACAACAATGGGTATCATGAACATTAAATAGATACACTTTGACAACGCATAAGTAAAAGCAAAACGAAACAAACATGGTTAACCACCACAGCATAAAAAAACCTAAGTATATAACGGCACCACATTTAGGAGACATCTCAGACAAAATAGCTAGGCTGTTTAATAACACAGATATCATGATCGCTTTTGCCACCAACAACGACTTAAGAAAGAAAATGATCGACGACATCATACTATCTACAGAGAAACTATGCAAATCAGGTATTTACAAAAATTACATGTAGTCACTGCAACAAATACGACATTGGCCAAAAGGGAAGAAATTTTAAAACCCATTTAAAAGAAAAAAAAACACATTGACTGTTTCAGACTGGATAAAGACAATAATTCAACTATAGCAAAACATATAAATCAAACAGGACACAGCCTTGCAATAGCCAACAATCTCAAAATACTACATACTTCGGAAAATAGCTCGAGAATGGTCATTTTGGAAGAAATGGAAATATTCATCCACGCCCATAAGTCAAAAAACGAGATACGAAATGAAAAGACAGAGTTCACAAATTCACATTTTTTTACGAATTTCAATTCAGTAGTCTTAAAATTGTAAGTACATGATATTAAAGTTATATATGAGTATATATTACAGAAATAACTTTGTAATTCTTAAAATAAAAAGTTTTTACTGTACTTTGTATTATAAAATTTTCTCAGTCACTCATTTTGTAATATATTCTGCCAGCCAACACCAGTAATACGACAGCAAGACAAACAGAATACATTGCTACTGACAACACCAGGATCGACATATAAATAATGAAGTCGAAACTAGCCTTGTATTGATCACCACCTTGTTTCCTGCACTGGTGGTTTGCTTTGTGTTGTCGTGTTATGAAGTCATCCTTGTGAAGTTTGTGGACAGTGGTAATGAAATCCAAGACAGCCATGGAAATAGCGATATCTGAGCACATCAGAAGAAGAATACCACACCACAAGAACAAAGTGAGTATTTTATAAAAAATTTTATCTGAGCGACGAACCAACACGCAAAGTGATATCGTCTTATAATAGGTTATCCTTCTCTGTCCCTGCAAAGAATGTTAATAATAATTATGTAAAGAAACTTTAATAACTGTATACATCTATATTAAATGCTTTTGTAACGCCAGTATAGCCTGATGATGAGGTATGACCTCGAAACATGTCGCTGAGTAAATAATTTAGTAATCAACCAATTTTGTGACTTTTAGCGGTACCTGAAAATTTTATAACTGATACACTAATTTATACGCCGTCCGAACACCTGAAATCTTATAAAATAGCTGATCTTAGGTCATTGCTCCATCAGATGTTAGAAATCCCTTTCGGTCCTGATGTTGCGGAAAAAGAATTACAGTTCATTAAGTTTGTGGCACAGCAGAACGGTTATTAAGCTAAGGCTGTCGACAATTTGTTTAGAAAAAATGAAACAGAAAAGGATTAAGGGAAAATAGAGTAATGTCCTCTTCATGGTAGATGTTGAAGTCGCCACGAATAAATATTGTAGAATCCCTTACTTTGGTCCAATATCAAATAAACAAGGGAGATGTTTGAAATCTGTAGGCATAACCACCACCCTCTTTGTACCTAAAAACAACGGGCAACTGTGGGTCCATCAAGAAGAGCGTTTAGTTTGTCTGTGTGGTAATGCTGCTGTTTACGGTTTCAAGTGCCCTCAGTGTGAGTGTTTGGCCACTTTTATATTTTATACTATGCTTTTATTAATTTTATTTCTTGGAAATTTGATTATACCTTTTTACTATTTTTATTTCTTGACGATTGTATTATACATTGCATGTCCTGGATTTATTGTTTGGTCTGTTCTAGGCCTATCTTACCTACTGCCATGCATAAGTAAGTTTCTGCTGTGTCTGGAGCAACTAGTTCTGTGAAGAAGCTCCATCCCAAAACTGATACAAAAGTAGGAAATAAGCAGAGATACATTATTCACTATCCGAATCTCCAGCACTGTCTCAAATTGTGGATGAGGCTGGTTAGAATGACCCGAGCTATCGCCTTCAAACAATCCCTCTGGTTGAAGGAGTATATTGATTTGAATACGAAACAGAGAGCTTCTGTAAGATGTGATTTTGACAATTTTTAAAAATTTAATGAATAATTCAGTATTCGGCAAAACAATGGAAAATTTAGAGGAACATCGCGAAATTTTGATTAGAACCGAGTGGGATGGACATAAGAAAATACATTGTCAGACCAAATGTTAAACGAGTCACAATATTTAATTAAACTCCATTGCTGTGGTGATGACGAAGGCCGCAATAGAGTTCACGGAACATTCCTATAAGGGGATGTGCATACTAAACGTGTCCAAATCCCACATGTACCGCTTTCATTGTGAGTTTGTGAAACCTCATTTCAATGATCCTAAGTTAATTAACATAGATGTAGACAATTTCAACTATCGGGAGAAGAACTGAGATCCATACGAAGTAATGAGGAACCACGGTAATGAATTCGACATGTATTCACACACGGTTGATAATCCTATCGTCTTGTTTCACAGAAGAAGAAGGTTGTCGATCCTATCAGAGACGAGACGAATGGATCGCCGATCAAAAATGTATGTGTATTGCAAAATCGTTCAAATGGCTCTGAGCACTATGGGACTTAACTTCTGAGGTCATTAGTCCCATAGAACGTAGAACTGCTTAAACCTAACTAACCTAAGGACATCACACACATCCATGCCCGAGGCAGGATTCGAACCTGCGACCGTAGCGGTCACGCGGTTCCAGACTGAAGCGCCTAGAAGCGCACGGCCACCGCGGCCGGCTATGTTTATTGCACATTGGAAGGTGTCGCCCTGGGCCATCGAAAGCCCTCTCGATCGAAGACTATTTTCAATGCCTGTACAATGGTGTTCACGCTGCTCCGCCGCAGCCGCAGTGGATGGTGCAGCAAACTAGCATTCGATGAGAGGTCACGGGGTGTATAACTTGTTTCAGTCTAAAGTCGGTCTTTTGCATCATCACGATGAAAGGGTCATTTACTGCGATGGGATTGAACCTCACCCATACTCACACTATCCATTTGTTGAGAGAAAGGGGTTTTGGGGGTGCTTTGATTGAGCGAGAGGGAGAGAATGAGACTGGGTGTAAATGTTGCAGAATAGTATGACACTTGCATTATGTACACAATTTATGTAATGAATGCGGACCATGTATACTTTTATATATGAATCTTATAACAAAAAAGTATCTGCGGATCATGTTCATCGCCAAGAGCGGTACTTGTAAAATATCTGTGCACCATGTGCTTCGACAAAATGAAATTGTTCATTAGAGATACGTGTCATAACTTTGTACATCATGTAAACAGAATAGTTTTTAAATTTTACCTGCCGCTAGCTGTCGAAGTCTGTTTTATTTTTAAGTGTTGATGTACAAACACGTTCAAAACTTCTGTGAAGTTTGGAAGGTGGGAGACGAAGTACTGGTAGAACTGAAGCTGTGAGGAGGGGTCGTGAGTCGTGTATGGGTACCTTAGTTGGTAAAGCACTTGCCCGAGTTCGAGTCTCCTTCCGGCACACAGTTTTAATCTGCCAGAAAGTTTCAGTAAATATCTTATACTTTTCCACTGTTCTATCCACTGGTTCGTCTATGAACCATCCAGGATTTTCTACATAGTTCAGCTCTGAGGGAGAAGTAGAGACATAAGCTTTAGGAGTTGATGTTATGTTTGTTCTGCGTGTACATCAAACTCGACTCTGTTAAGTTGATATTACATCTCATGTAACAGGGACACTAGAATATTAGGTGTAAGGTTGAATGACATTGTAGCAGTACCATCCCTATTCATAAATGATCCATCAAGAAATATGAAACTCCTGCATAGGAGGGTACTGGAAGACAATTCTAATTTTGTCATTCTCGTTAAATGTGGTTGAAGCATAAGGTTTATGCAATAAGAATTCCTGGCCTATAATACACTCATCATAGTTCACTGGGCTAGTTACATCGAACGACGTCATTGTAAGGTTTCAGAAACTCATAGTTTGCCTGTCTTATCACCTTACTGTTCTGTTGTGAAGCGCTGCAGTGTGTTTGTGCAAGTTGGTTTTATTCCTTATGCCTGTTATGTCTTCGTGGACAATACCAGGACACTGGGAAGCTGCTGCGAGTCACGGCTGGTTGAAGGTCGCCGCCGGATAGGGCCTGTAGGTGTCGATTCTGAGCCGACAGGAACGTGTTTTTAGCGCCAATATATTCCCTAGACCGTGTTAGGCATGGTAATATGTCGTGTTCGTGGTGTTTCCATATTTTTGTCCACCCACTGTATGTGCCATATCCGTAACAACTCCTGAGATTTTCAGTTGTCTTATTTAAACAGTCAGCTTTCCCTCACACAGTAATTCCAAATGAGAAAAAAGAATTTTGAAAATTCGCCTTGTAATGAAGTTATAAGGTGAATATCAACAAAAATAAAACAAGGTTAATTGACGGTGGAATAAATAGATTAGGCGATATAGAGAAAGTACCGGCAAACGGGAAACGAAAGCTTTAGATGAATTTTGCCATTATGACAGCAATATAATTGATTATGCTAGAACCAGACTGTCATTAGAAAGAAAGGCGCTTCTGAAAAATGTTAATTTATAATATGAAATTAAGTGTAAGAAAGTCTTTTCTGAAGTAGTCCGGAGGTTAGCCCAGTAAGGAAATGAAACATGATACAAAAACAGTGTGGATAAGAAGAGAACAGAAACTTTTTAAATGCGGTGCTACAGAAAAATAACTAAGATTGGACGCCTAGATCGGGTATGTAATGAAGAGGAAAACAGGGTCTGGAATACATCCAGCAAATAATTGAGGACGTAGGTTGCCAGTATCACTCTGAGATGAAATGGTTGGCACAGGAGAGGAATTCGTAGCAGATCTCATCAGACCATAGGAGACTGACGACTCAAAAAGAAAACAAAAATTAGAGATGATGGGTCTGCCGCAGAACAGAGTAGCGTGAAAATTTGTATCATACCAGTCTTCGGGCAACAAATCATGCTTCCTTTCTAGTTTGGCTGAAATTGCCCCACGTTTACAGAACTGTAATAATTTTTTATTGTAAATTTTTTCACTGCTCCAAATCCATCTTCCCAGTAGGGTTGCGAGTAATGTATTATTTTCCAAAAAGTGAATCACATATGCACCGAGTATTGCTGCTATTGCTCAGCGCGTTCCAAAGTTCTTACCTCCATTCTTAGTGGACCTACGAATGTCTTCTTCTTACAGAATACCTTTCAGACAGTAAGCTAGGGGAAGTTACTCTGGTGGCCGTTGTAAAAGCTTTTGTGCCCTTTTGTAAGTATCGCATGAACGAATCACAATAAAATTGTTTTATGATGAAAACATACAACATTAATAGTAAAAACAGCACTCACCAAAATAAATAAAAAAATGAGCTATTTTCAACTTCAAATTTACTGCTAAATCGTGAACTAAACCAGGAAATTCTGTTTTGTTTAGGGGCGAAAAATAGGGGACTGCCTAAATATTTAAGAAATTTGATTAGTTCATCTTTCAACTGATCACTGAAGGTATTTTTAAATTTGCCCCAAGAAGGTACTATTGCCGTACTTCTCTTTTAAGAGCAGCATCAGCTTCTGCTAGTGAGCTCTTAGGGACAGAAAAGTGCCTACTGCTTCCCTGATAGTTTTCCAGCTAATATTCGATCGACAGCTTTTTTCATTGTCTACTCATGCCAATTTGATTAATTTGAAATTGTCATGCTGACAATTATCGACAAAAATTAAAGACAGTCTGAGTATATTTGCTTGAGTTGCACACAAACGTAGTGTTCGAGACTGGGACCAACACGAGAGATTTAAAAAGACGACCTGCTTTTCAAATAGTCGGAGATTTTCTCTCGTCAGGAACTGGGTGTTGTGTTGTCCTAATCATCATCATTTCATCCCCATCGACGCGCAAGTCGCCGAAGTGGCGTCAAATCGAAAGACTTGCACCCGGCGAACAGTCTACCCGACGGGGGCCCTAGTCACACGACATTCATTTTATTTATTGATATAATAATAATTTTGTTTAAGTTAAGAGAGGAAGATGCAAAATTTCTGTGAAACTTACGTGCATAGCACTAGTAACAACGAACGTTCACTTAACAACGGATTTCATACCACTAACAAGAACAAAACGAAAGTGGCATGAGAAACATCACCCAAGCGTTTTCCGCTAAAATTGCAGAGCAGCCAGCATCTGCCTTCTTGGATGCAAATGGGTAAAACTCTTCCATGTGTGTATCAAATTTGTTGGATCTTCCTCAATTCAATCTGGACCTATGCTGCAATGTGCCGAATCAAACCTTCACATCCTTTTCATATAATGTAAAGATTTTCAACATGTTTGCATATGAAATGTGAGTTTGAAATTATGGACTGGTTTCTGGACTTTAGGCCGAGATCAATGAAGTAAAATAACATATTAACCACCTTGTGGTAATGAATGAAAGTGTCGAATTATATCGCCAGAGGTCTCCCAGTTGTGGACAGAAAGTTGGACGTCACATGGCTTGAGGTTAGCGTGATTACAGCGAGCAAGAGGAGTCAGTTGAAGGAAAGGGAAAACACAGTGTGTCTCAATCACCGAGATATTAAGATGATTTATGGTGGCGTTCTTCATTACAAAAAGGCCTGGAGACAACGTCTAGACGACTTCACATTGGGATGATTCATCGGGAAACTAGAAGAATGACGAAGAGTGACGAGTGTATCCCAGGAAGTTGGTATCGCTCACGTGGCTGGGAAGCGTTCCGAACCACAGGCACCAGCCTGTAGGAGAGGAAGTGCTCGACCACGGTCAACTAAAGCTGCAGATGACCGCTACATTATGCAAGAGGCAATATGGGGCCCACGAAAAGCAGCGGTTGCATTTGCAGCCACATTCAATAGGACTGCAAGGCACGCAGTCTCAAGTTCCACAGTGGCATTGCGAAGCATGAAGGTGGCCTCTTTGCCCGGCGTACGTTGAGTTCCGTTGAACCCACACGTCGGCGGCATCGTTCGCTAAGGTGCCAAGAACATAGGTACTGGCCCAACGACGAGTGGGTTAGCTGGCCCTTCTCAGACGAGAGCAAACGCAGTCAGAATATTATCTCTGGACATGTCCTTATGTGGCGATAGGAAGGAATGTGTAGTGCACCAGGTAATATGGTCCTAAAGCATCGCTTTGGTAGTCCAGATGTTATAGTTGTTGAGGTATAGTGTTGCATAGACGCAGTAGCCTCCAAAACTTTGAACACGGTACACTCATAACTCAACGTTACTGTGTCACTGCACTCCTTCCCCATATACGTCGTTCACAGGTGCATTCGGCACTGATTTCATTTTTATGTATGACAACGCACGACCGCATCGAACAACGCCGACAGAGGAGCTTTTGGAAGGAAATGATATTCGACGAATGGACTGGCCTGCTTGTTCCCCCGACTTAAATCCAATCGAGCACGAATGACATGCGCCGGGGCAACGTATTTCCACACATCCACACGCAGCAAAGACCACCCACCAGTTATCAACACTACAGATGGAAGAAAGAATACTTTTCAACAAGAACTACTTATCAACTTCATGGTCACCATGGGAGGATGTTTCACAAAATGCACTCCCGTCCTTGGCCATCATAAGCCTATTAAGAACAATGTCCCGCCTTTTTTAATGTCCATAGGACGTTCATGAATCGCGGTGAGTCAATGTTATTATTGCCTCTGAATGAGACTGACTATATGTTCGTATTATGGTGTATTTCTGTGTTATCTTTTATCGTGTACTGTAGCAATTCCCGATATATATGGCCCAAGTTTCATCGAGATCTGTTAGTTGGCAGTCACAGGTTATAACATTACAGGTCGGGGTTGATCTATGAGTTCTTGAATATCTTATTTGTATCTGTCAGTTGGTACGGAGAAATTGAGATTTCGGGCACATCTTTATATAGTTTTGCGTTATTAAGCCCCGACGCTATGCAAAGCTGTCATTTAGTTACGTGCGATTTGCGATCTGTTATGTTTTATTTTTCGATAGTAAATCATATTTTTTCTGATTACTGTTCAATTTATAATGACGATAAATATTTGATGTCATTTGGAATATTTTAATAACTGTGTAGATGACGAGACGCCTCCGTTTACTTTTAGAAAAAAAGTGTTAATTATGAGTTTTTGAACGATCAGTGTCGGGATCAGTAATTACAATTCGAGAAATAATTGATTTGACGAAGTTCAATTGCACACAATCACGTGCGGCGAATTATGACCTTGGAATCGATTGTAGATGTATGTAGTTCAATTTCGTGACAGACTAGTAAGCGTCGCGAGTGTGTCGCGGTATCAAGACTGCTTTCGCACCGCCGGTGGTTTGCTTTAAACTCGCGAGAATACAATTCACGCGAATTCTTAATTATCGCGAAAGGGTAGAATATTTGATGGTTATCCCACTGTTGATGGGTCATTGTGGAGGACGTAAGTTTGGATAGAAAGATCAATTTCAAATCCAATATAAATCCTGTTGATCGAAGTAGCCTAGTAACCCAAAAACTCATACGTGCTTATCAGCAGAAACAGTGTACTATTTTTCATGCACACATTTACACTCTACATAGAGATGTGAATGATTTGTGGGTGCGAAGTAAACAAATGAAAGCATTTGAGTGATTAAAGGAAAGATACAAAGAAGTTTATTCGTATATTTTGATATTTCATGAACAGTGGTATTTTCTTATAGTGGTGTAGAGCCTTCCGTATTATTAATATTGTGACAGAATGGTCGTAAGTGCTTTCGTTACAAGTGGAGTTTCGGGCCTGATTAAGAGTAGCTGGTTCTTAGAGTCTCAAAGATTAAGTGAAGAATAAAATCACACTTGAATAACGCTGCATCGAAACCCACTATCTTTATACTATATTGAGCTAGCTATCCTGGAATCAGGTGGTACGGTGGCCGTGTAGTTGTCTGTCCTCAACAACAAATAGGTAAACACAAACATAAACATTTCTCATGCTCTGATATCGACGAGGGAAAGAAAAGACGACAACGACGACATACACGTATACATATACAAACGGTATACGTGGCGCCTTACAACATAACATAACGACGTCACGGTATAGGGTCATGCGAAAGTTACTTTTTAAGTATTACACGGCACTGTATTTTCATGGTAGCAAGAGCCCTTTGGAAACAGTATGAAAATGTATGCTGTGACGGAAGGAGTATTTTTTTTCTGTAAAGCCGTACTGTAACAGTTACAAGGAAATATGGGCGTATCGATCTGCAGCTCGGAGCACGGTGAAATCCTATCCGACGGAGCTGCTGTTTCTTATTCTTCATAGAAAGGAACATTACTTCGGGACAAAGAAAATGACGGGTTTCTTGTTCATCTGTGCCGGTCCGTTGGGAAATGTTCGATGCTGGGGGACGAATGGCAATTTCACGCTCAGTTAGGGCGGATTACGTCCGCAGGGCGCGCGGGCAGCAACTGCGTTACCACACCCGCGATTTTCGCTCCACCCGGACCGGGGATCAGTGGTCCCGGTCGTACTGCAGTAACGCACGGTTTCCTCTGGATCCGACTTTGTAGCTGTCTCAATCCAGTGGTTGCTTCTTATTCTCCATCTCCCTCTATTCACGCCAATTTTCATCTATATCTACACTCCTTAACTCGCCGTCAAGCACGTGGGCGCTTCCTAAGCATTGCGCACAACAATGTGTTGTAGCTACATTAACACATGACGTTTCTCCTCAGTACAAACCATGTAAGAGACGGGTGTTTGCAATCCTACAACTTTCTGTGTCCTTTGTGTAGCAGCTAGTGGAAATATAAATATATCACAAATTCTCCCCGAGATAATTAATTTCGTCAGAGTCGATGAACGAAGTTAGAATTCGTGGACATTATTTATTAATGATGCCTTCTAATCTCTGATTTATTCTGTATGGCCCTTGCAATCATTTGTAATCCGACGAGAGCTGCCGTAGCTGCGTGTCATGAGCATCAGATATAGAAACCCGGCACGACATAGGACAAGAATGAGACTTAATATCTGTGGGTTTACGTTATGCATAATTGCTCACAAGGAGTTGGACGTATTTGTTTCACATCAGCAAAGACCAGTCCTGTGAACTGATACAGTACATCTGTGAGAATAAAATATATAGTTCTCTAAAAAATGGACCGACAGTCATTTAAATACAAATATTATAAAATTGATAAGAAATAGATAGAGATATCGCTCTCATTATACTTTTATCTTCGACGGAGGACTCAATCACTGAACAGAATTCGGAGCCACTGTTAACTCTAGGGCCATACACTACCTCCTGGTTCTTTCTACATCGAGTAACACCGGTTACTATAATTTTGCAGAGTACATTGATGGAGAATGAACTTAGACGCTTTTATCACAACTCGAAGAAGCTAACAAGCGGACCGTATGAACTTCCCTTCGTCGATTTCATTCATATTCACAGGGTGTGCAGGGCACAACTAGGACTTCAGCATATGGAAGCAGGAGGTTGCAACTCTCAACCATTTTTGAGAAACTCGAAACTGAAAGTTTTAAACGTGCTTATATTCTTGTATGGTCGCTATTAATTAAGGAATCCGCAACCGAACGAAGAAGTGCTTAGGTTCATAATCGTGAGGACACCGGATCGAATCTCACTGCCGTTACATCCTTTTTTTCCCTCCGACATAATTCTAGCAATAGATTTATTATGATTGTTCAAATGGTCAATATATAGTGGTTTATTTATTATTAGCGTAATCTTTGTCCTGAAAAAATGAGAAATTTTTTGTAAGTTGTTGTTGTTTTTTTTGGGGAAGGAGACCAGACAGCGAGGTCAACGGTCTCATCGGATTAGGGAAGGACGGGGAAGGAAATCGGCCGTGCCCTTTGAAAGGAACCATCCCGGCATTTGCCTGGAGCGGTTTTAGGGAAATCACGGAAAACCTAAACCAGGATGGCCGGACGCGGGATTGAACCGTCGTCCTCCCGAATGCGAGTCCAGTGTCTAACCACTGCGCCACCTCGCTCGGTTTTTTTGTAAGAAAACGGCATACAAAAATCGGATACACAAAAGCTTTCAGTCAAATCAGTGTAGCAATTTTATTTATGTTTTTGTGTGTACATTTGTGAAACGTATAGTGTGTAACTACGGAACACTGCACGAATCGGGATGATACTGATCATAGAAACATGGAAGCATTAATTATTGCGACATAGAGCACATTTAATGTAAGCTGAACTTTTGCCATGTGCATGGTTTCTTCAATGTGTCAGTTGCAAAACAAACTTGGTTCTCGATCGTCACACAATTTCGTCTCAAAAATGGTTTAAATGGCTCTGAGCACTATGGGACTTAACATCTATGGTCATCGGTCCCTTAGAACTTAGAACTACTGAAACCTAACTAACCTAAGGACATCACACAACACCCAGTCATCACAAGGCAGAGAAAATCCCTGTCCCCGCCGGGAATCGAACCCAGGAACCCGGGCGCGGGAACAATTTCGTCTCGTACCATCCGTACCTGTCGTTAGAATTACGAAAAAAAAACACACCTTGAATGAGATTCGATCCACAGATCTTGTAATTATGAAACTGAATGCTTACTCGCTCGGCTGTGGTCTTCTGAGTTCTACTAACCATCATAGAGAGTACATAGGTACGCCTCAAGTTTTCAAACCCGATTTCCGTGGAAACGATTGAGAGTTGCGTCTCCCTGTCTCCAAATATTGAAGTCCTAATCGTGCCCTATAGACCAGATCAATGAGAATCAGGGGTGAGAGGAAGTTCGTACGGTCACCTTGTTAGCAATGTATAGATTATACGCAAGAACTGTAGTGATATCGGCGTGAAACCTTATTTGTTCTCGCGTACAGCCTATCTTTGTGATAAATTGTGCGCTTGTATAACGATTTTTTCACAATACTCACTGCATTACCTCCGTTGTCGGTCATAGATCTAGCCCACCACTTTACTCGCAGGCTGTGCTGACGTCACCCTGGAGTTACACTCTTGCATTTACGTCACACAGATAGCTGTAGTCCAGATAAAATACTTACTTGAATAGACATACGTGCCACTCAGTTTGTCACTCTTAGCCCATACCATCTACAGGGTGAGTCATGAGGAAAGATACACGCTCTGAAGGGGGGGGGGGGGGAATATCAGTGATTCTGAACAAAAATCTTCGTATGGACATATGTTTTGTTTCGAATGGTTTTCGAGACAGAACAAATTTAACGTACAATGTTATTTATTATCTGTATTATTCAAATATACCCGTTGTTTGCAACATACCATAACAGAGTACAGGAAGATGAAACGAACAATTTGATACGCGACTCTTGTGGCCTGTCAAGTCGAGAAACTATCTGAAATTGGCCTACAAAAAATATCTAAGCTACAGCAAATGTGCGTTGCACCAGACTTTCTATACTCTCACGCTCTCTTTGCGCAAATTGGTAGCCCTAGAGAAAAAATGAATAGGACTTCTTTAGTAGAAAATACAAAGTAGTTCGTGTTCTGCAACACGTTTTCGTTGAACGGAGTAGTTTTCGAGTTATTCAAGAAAAACAGACGAAAGTGGTATTAAACGTGCTATACTTAGGAAACCTTACGAAATAGTGCGTATTCCATACTATTTGTTTTTCTTTCAGAATCACTAATACTGTGGTTATAATTAAAGTGGAGCTACTCACAGAGGTCCAGTGTGGGCTGCAATTATCGTTTGGCAGTGATGCTTGGTAGATATTCCAACGAGTTAATGTGAAACCGATTTACGATGGAAAAAGTTAGTTCCAGTTGTCACCACCAGGAACAAATTTGGCGCTGTGAATGCCCGACGCGTTAATGTGGAACCGATTTACGATGGAAAAAGTTAGTTCCAGTTCTCACCACCAGGTAGAAATCTGGCGCTGCGAATGCAGGAAGGACGTAAAGGAATGTTTCCATACCTAATGGAATAGGGGTGAAACATGGGGAGATAAAGTCAAACAAGTGAGGAAGACAAAATGTTGATTTTATTAGCAGATGCTTACACAGTTTGTTCCATGTGAGTACTGGAGACGTCGACGAGATGCTGTACAGCACAAGATTTGCACCTGCTGGCCAAAATCGGAACTAATACTTTCAGAGAGCAAATCGGTTCATCATTAGCACATAAGCATATCTAATAAGTTTCGCTGCCAAACGACAATTGCAGCCCGTACTGGATCTCCATCAGTAGCTGCACTTATAGCCACGCAGTACCTTTCCTCCTGGCTCACCCCGTATATGGCGTGCTGACCGAAAATAATGTACTTTTACTCGTAGCAGACTATATCACTGGTGTGTTATAACGCCACGTCTTGGATAATAAAAAAGTGATGCCATTAATTGACATATTTTCGAGGCAGACAAATGTTCTGTCCTCCTGAGTTGAAAAGCTTGTAGAAACGTCACCACTCTTGCTACATTCCATTATGATACAAAAATCTCTCGAGATTGTCACTATCTGAAACAGCTCTTCTCACTAGGACGGCTGGTCCTCACTACACTTTCCTCCGCTACTGGATCGTCTGTTAGAACGGATGACAGCTTCGCACTGTATGCATAGCTGTGACAACGACCACAGTGTCCTCAGCAACGGAGGCACATTAAATCATATCTAAAGACGCGAAACACCTACACAGCTCTACATCTACATCCAAGTCTAGAGGGTGACTTTGCTAAATGGGGACAAACCACAGGAAACGATACCTGAGAGAATAAGGAGCAAACAAGGCCATATGGAAGCACAGGCGGAAATGCTTTCCATGGGAGGTACACCAACTTGAAGCTAACGCTAAAATATGTTTGACAGTTATCTCAGTATCAGTACCAACAAGTTGCCCGCCAGCATCAGATAAGCCAGGCCACCACGTGGAACATTCTCCATGACAACGGCCCCCATCCGTATAATGTACTGGTTAAACAAAGTCAAAACACTTTTTCAAGTCACTTTCTGAAAGACAGTAACTAAGAGAAAACGACAAAACTCACGAAACTACAACAGCGGCCAATATACAGGGTGTTTCAAAAATGACCGGTATATTTGAAACGGCAATAAAAACTAAACGAGCAGCGATAAAAATACACCGTTTGTTGCAATATGCTTGGGACAACAGTACATTTTCAGGCGGACAAACTTTCGAAATTACAGTAGTTACAATTTTCAACAACAGATGGCGCTGCAAGTGATGTGAAAGATATAGAAGACAACGCAGTCTGTGGGTGCGCCATTCTGTACGTCGTCTTTCTGCTGTAAGCGTGTGCTGTTCACAACGTGCAAGTGTGCTGTAGACAACATGGTTTATTCCTTAGAACAGAGGATTTTTCTGGTGTTGGAATTCCACCGCCTAGAACACAGTGTTGTTGCAACAAGACGAAGTTTTCAACGGAGGTTTAATGTAACCAAAGGACCGAAAAGCGATACAATAAAGGATCTGTTTGAAAAATTTCAACGGACTGGGAACGTGACGGATGAACGTGCTGGAAAGGTAGGGCGACCGCGTACGGCAACCACAGAGGGCAACGCGCAGCTAGTGCAGCAGGTGATCCAACAGCGGCCTCGGGTTTCCGTTCGCCGTGTTGCAGCTGCGGTCCAAATGACGCTAACGTCCACGTATCGTCTCATGCGCCAGAGTTTACACCTCTATCCATACAAAATTCAAACGCGGCAACCCCTCAGCGCCGCTACCATTGCAGCACGAGAGACATTCGCTAACGATATAGTGCACAGGATTGATGACGGCGATATGCATGTGGGCAGCATTTGGTTTACTGACGAAGCTTATTTTTACCTGGACGGCTTCGTCAATAAACAGAACTGGCGCATATGGGGAACCGAAAAGCCCCATGTTGCAGTCCCATCGTCCCTGCATCCTCAAAAAGTACTGGTCTGGGCCGCCATTTCTTCCAAAGGAATCATTGGCCCATTTTTCAGATCCGAAACGATTACTGCATCACGCTATCTGGACATTCTTCGTGAATTTGTAACGGTACAAACTGCCTTAGACGACACTGCGAACACCTCGTGGTTTATGCAAGATGGTGCCCGGCCACATCGCACGGCCGACTTTTTTTAATTTCCTGAATGAATATTTCGATGATCGTGTGATTGCTTTGGGCTATCCGAAACATACAGGAGGCGGCGTGGATTGGCCTCCCTATTCGCCAGACATGAACCCCTGTGACTTCTTTCTGTGGGGACACTTGAAAGACCAGGTGTACCGCCAGAATCCAGAAACAATTGAACAGCTGAAGCAGTACATCTCATCTGCATGTGAAGCCATTCCGCCAGACACGTTATCAAAGGTTTCGGGTAATTTCATTCAGAGACTACGCCATATTATTGCTACGCATGGTGGATATGTGGAAAATATCGTACTATAGAGTTTCCCAGACCGCAGCGTCATCTGTTGTTGAAAATTGTAACTACTGTAATTTCGAAAGTTTGTCTGCCTGAAAATGTACTGTTGTCCCAAGCATATTGCAACAAACGGTGTATTTCTATCACTGCTCGTTTAGCTTTTATTGCCGTTTCAAATATACCGGTCATTTTTGAAACAACCTGTACAAATGCGGGCTCCAAGAGCTCTGCAGTGACATCGTGCGCACAACAGCGGAAACGCGTTTGCTTCTGCACACCGGTTACTGCGCCCCAGAGATGGTGTTTAACTGTTAAAACCACTCAACGTAGTCAGTTTCTGAAATAACAAATTTTCGTTTTTTATTGGTATTATTGCCAGTAACAAATGTAGGCTTCGAATACAGATTGGAAAATTCAAATGAAGGCGAAGGAGTAGGAGATATCGATCGTTGTAGGGTTAACGCTATCGCAGATACTGCTCTCAATGCCTCCTGCAAAGATCGCAAAGGTGAAGAACACGCGCGTAGCAATGACAATAGGAAAGATCACAAGTAGATGGCTTTCCTGCATCGTCACCTTTGGGTGGTACCAATGTTTCACTCTGCAGGAACTATAAAATTAAGGGCTCAGTTACTATCCCAAGTTAGCAATACGTCAATAAAATTATAGGTACATCAGTCAAATTTACCTTTTCTTCTAAGGAACATTGTGTATGTTTTCTCCTTATATGATGCTGGAAGTTTGTTGTGTCTCCTCCGGTTTTAAATCTTTTAAAGCCAGTGAAGCATTATACTTCACTGCTACCAAATTTCTCAGAATACTTCCAAACTAGGGACGGCCATTCTGCAATACAGTCTTTGTCCGAGGACGATAGCGACGAGCTTCCGTACAGACCACCTGGTGGCGGGACTTGGACACTGCACGGTTAGGTTAGGTTAGTGTTTTTTAACGTCCCGTCGACAACGAGGTCATTAGAGACGGAGCGCAAGCTCGGGTTAGGGAAGGATGGGGAAGGAAATCGGCCGTGCCCTTTCAAAGGAACCATCCCGGCATTTGCCTGAAACGACTTAGGGAAATCACGGATAACCTAAATCAGGATGGCTGGAGACGGGATTGAACCGTCGTCCTCCGAATGCGAGTCCGGTGTGCTAGCCACCGCGCCATCTCGCTCGGTGGACACTGCACGGACCAGCGTACTGTCTAACAGGCCACTTCCAACGGTAGCACATACCATATTGTCTCAGTGATGCTGTCTGATTTGTATGTAATGTGTTGCTACTTTCTAACGGTCGGTGTTGTTATTAAAACAACGCTGATCACTTTCCCGCTTTATAGAATAACCCAATATTTCGGTCTTTCTCCGATTATTACTAAAAAAGGCAATATTATACAAACGGAAGAGGACCTAGATAAAGATGAGATGGTAGATATGACACTGCGAGAAGAATTTGACAGAGCACAGAAAGACCTAAGTCGAAGGAAGGCCCCAGGGGTAGACGATATTCCCTCAGAACTGATGATACCTTGGTAGGAAAAAAAAAAAAAAATGTTCAAATGGCTCTGAGCGCTATGGAACTTAACGTCCGAGGTCATCAGTCCCTAGAACTTAGAACTACTTAAACCTAACTAACCTAAGGACATCACACACATCCATGCCCGAGGCAGGATTCGAACCTGCGACCGTAGCGGTCGCGCGGTTCCACACTGTAGCGCCTAGAACCGCTCGGCCACTTCGGCCGGCAACCTTAGTTGAGCAAGAGGTATGAGACAGGCGAAATACCCTTAGACTACAAGAAGAGTATAGTAACTGTAATTCCAAAAAAAGCAGGAGCCGACAGGTGTGTCTATTACCAAACTATCGGTTGAATAAATCTTGATTGCAAAATACTAACACGAATTCTCTACAAAACAATGGGAAAAAGTGGTGGAAGGCGACTTCGGGGAGGATCACTTTGGATTCAGGAAAAATGTAGGAGCACGTGAAGCAATACTGGCTCTACTAACTTGTATTAGGAGATAGATCAAGGAGACGCAAAGTTTAATTTACAGCATTTGTAGACTTAGAGAAAGCTTTTGACAATGTTGACTGAAATACTCTTTTTGAAGTTCTGAAGGTAGCGAGGCTGAAATACAGGAAGCGAGAGGATATTTTCAACTTGTACGGAAACCAGACGGCATTTTATAAGAGCTGAGGGACATAAAGGGAAGCAATGGTTCAGAAGGGAGTGAGGCAGGGTTGTGGCCTATCTTATATGTTATTGATACAATAGGCAAGCTGTAAAGGAAAGCAAACAAAAATTTTGAAGTGGGACTTAAAGCTCAGGGAGAAGAAACAAAAATTTGGAGGTTTGTCGATGACATTGTCATACCGTCAGAGACAGCAAAGGACTTGGAAGAGCAGCTGAAAGGAATGGTCAGCATCTTGGAAGGTTCAAATGGTTCAAATGGCTCTGGGCACTATCGTACTTAACATCTGAGGTCATCAGTCCCCTAGAACTTAGAACTACTTAAACCTAACTAACCTAAGGACATCACACACATCCATGCCCGAGGCAGAATTCGAACCTGCGACCGGAGCGGTCGTGCGGTTCCAGACTGAAGCACCTAGAACCGCTCTTGGAAGGACTATATGAATTGAATAGCAACAGAAGCAAACCAAGGTAAATGGAATATAGTACAATTAAATCAGGCGATACTGAGGGAATTAGATCACAAAACAATACACTAAAACTAGTAGATGAGTTTTTCTATTCGAGCGGTAAACAAACTGATGATGGCCGAAATAGAGAGGGTATAAAAAGAAGACTGACACTGGCAAGAGAAGCGTCACTGAAGAGCAGAAATTTGTTAACATCGAGTATAGGTTTAAATATTAGGAAGTTTTTTATGAAGGCATTTGTCTGGGGTGTAGCCGTGTACCGAAGTGAAAAACAGAAGATAAACAGATTAGACAGTAAGAGAATAGAGGCTTTTGAAATGTAGTGCTACAGAAGTTCGCTAAAGATTAGATGGTTAGATCTTGTAAGTAATGAGGACATACTGAATAGGCTTGGGGAGTCACGAAATTTTTTAGCACAACCTGACTGAAAGAAGGGATCGGTTGACAGGACACACTCTGAGATAATCAACGGATTAACAGTTTAGTATTGGAGTGAAGCGTGGGAAGTAAAACGCGACCAAGATACTAATACAGTAAGCAGATTCAGAAGGATGTAAGTTGCAGTAGTTATTCGGATATGAAGACACATGCACGGGATCGAGTAGCATAGAGAGCATCATCAAACCAGTTTTCGGACTAAAGACCACAACAACACATCAGTAACAAAATAAAAAAAAAACCTGTCATAACTAAGTCCAGCAACACTGACAAAAATTGTGATACCAACAATACCGATTATTCAGAAGCGTTATCGGTTTTAAACGGTCGATTTTTCCAATCCCTAAACGCAAGCACGCACGTTGATGCAGCGACTGCTGAGACGGCAAGTAGTGGTCACGGTCCGTGCGCGGCGAATTGCGCTGGCCGGCGAATCCTGCAGTGCCGTGCGGCGCTTACGGGTCAGAAGCCGGAAAAATTGGTCATAAGTAAAAAAGAAAACTTCGGAGTTAAGAAGTTTCCTTTAATATTTTTGCTAGAATAATGTTGGGACTACTGAGTACTGGTCTGGGAAGCGGCCAGCTGTTTCTTTCGAAGGTTCAATTTCAGGTCCAATGCGGCACTCATTTCTGAGTCTCGCACCGAGCAAGCCGGGCTGAAAAAGTACAGTGTCTGTCGGACGAAATATTTTCGTTCAGCGAAATTAGACCGAAATTTTTATAAACAGGGGCTATTAGAAAAATATTTGTATTTAATTGTGAAAAATTATTTCATTATTTAATCATTAATTAACGATTGATTTTTGTTAGTTAACTTGTTGCCGGAATGCAAGGAAGAAAATTGCAAAACACGGTCAAAAGAAAAAGGATGCAAATTTTAGATAGCACCACATTTCGCCTTCTTTTTCATTCCCTTTCTAAGTATGTAGCATTATCTTAGCGAATCAGCCTTAAAATTCAGCTACTAGTCACAACTCCGTTTTTGAGCAACTTTTTTAAGAACTGGAAGGAAAATCAGCATTGGCCGTATTTTGTTGTTTTGTTGTCAGCAAAATCGATTGTCGGTGACTTAGTGACCATCCTCAGTGCTGTAATATACAATTAAAATTGGTAGGCACTGCTATCAAGCTATAACCACAAGCTTAGAGCGATCACATAAACTCAGCGTTAGGGTTGCGAAATGCCGTTATTTACACTGAAAGAATAGAAACTAACAGCGAAAAGTTTCGAGGCTACGCCACTGCAAGAGTCTGGTATTATGTCAAAGACTAGTCTTGGTACAATATGGCAACAGGAGTCCACAGACTATTAATCCACGGACTGGACATAATTGTTTCAACACTTTCACCGACAGATCACCTCTCGGAAGATGCGCAGGAATCAACAAACAAGTTAATGAGATAGTATCCCTTAAGCTTTGCCCGAAAGTCTTCTCGCGTGAAAAATATGGAGGATGTTTTACAGAGACTTCAAATGTTGAAATGTGTGTGAAACCCTAAGAGACCAAACAGGTAAGGTCATCGGTCCATAGTTTTACTCACTACTTAATCATAACCTAACTTATGCTAAGAACAACACACACACCCACGCTCGAGGGAAGACTCGAACCTCCGGCGGGAGGGGCCGCGCAATCCGTGACATGGAGCCTCAAACCTCGCGGCCACATCGCGCGGTTCCAGAGACTTCTGGCAACAAACGATTCCTACATATTTTCTTCTTTGCGGAAACAATCTCCGACGGAAGTTAAAACATTGTCGTCGGAAGTTGTTGTCCTCTTGGTCCCTACTGCAGAGGATTACTAGGAATCGGATGCTACGGATGATGAAGAGGATACAAACGTCGGTGAGGAATAAGATGAAGGAAGGCGTGAAGATGAAGAACAAGAAGCGCAAGAGGGAGAAGATTAAGTAGACTTAAAAAAGATCCAGTTTTTGTTACTGATATATATCTTCTGTAATAAAGACAGTTGTTGTTGTTGTTGTTGTTGTTGTTGTTGTGGTCTTCAGTCCTGAGACTGCTACTGGCTCTGAGCACTATGGGACTTAACAGCTTAGGTAATCAGTCCCCTAGAACTTAGAACTACTTAAACCTAACTAACCTAAGGACATCACACACATCTATGCCCGAGGCAGGATTCGAAACTGCGACCGTAGCAGTCCTGCGGTTCCGGACTGCAGTGCCTAGAACCTCACGGCCACCGCAGCCGGCAGACTGCTACTCTATCCTGTGCAAGCTTCTTCATCTCCCAGTACCTACTGCAGCCTACGTCCTTCTGAATCTGTTTAGTGTATTCATCTCTTGGTCTCCCTCTACGATTTTTACCCTCCACCCTGGCTTCCAGTACTAAGTTGGTGATCCCTTGATCCCTCAGAACATGGCCTACCAACCGATCCCTTCTTCTAGTCAAATTGTGCCACAAACTCCTCTTCTCCCCAATTCTGTTCAATACCTACTCATTAGTTATGTGATCTACCCATCTAATCTTCAGCATTCTTCTGTAGCACCACATTTCGAAAGCTTATATTCTCTTCTTGTCTAACTATTTATCGTCCATGTTTCACTTCCATACATGGCTACACTCCATACAAATACTTTCAGAAACGTCTTCCTGACACTTAAATCAATATTCGATGTCAAATTTCTCTTCTTCAGAAACTCTTTCCTTGCCATTGCCAGTCTACATTTTATATCATCTCTACTTCGACCATCATCAGTTATTTTGCTCCCTCAATAGCAAAACTCCTTTATTACTTCTAGTGTCTCATTTCCTAATGGATTGTAATAACTACTCCGAACTTTTCTTTTGTTTCCTTTACTGCTTGCTCATTATACAGATGGAATAGCATCGGGGAGAGGCTACAACCCTGTCTCACTCCCTTCCCAACCACTGCTTCCCTTTCATGTCCCTCGACTCTTATAACTGCCATCTGCTTTCTGTACAAATTGTAAATAACCTTTCGCTCTCTGTATTTTATCCCTGCCACCTTCAGAATTTGAAAGACAGTAATAGGGACAATTTTGTAATAGAGTTTACCATGAAAGCAGTTTTTTTGTCCAGTTCACTATTTTTTTCCAGATTGTTTTCGTCAGATTGGATCCGCCATTTTGAATTTTTCAATTTCGATTCAAAAATCGCTAAAAGAATCGTTAGAAACCCCATTACACTCATTTCTGGAAATAGTGGATTAATTTTGAAATTCTTTCCAGGTGTTCAGGATTATAAGTCAGTGTGCAGCATAGAGGGAGGGCGCCACATACTGAGGGCTTAGGTATACGAGGGGAGGGCTGATGCCGACGGCTGTTAAGCAGATGATGGGTCTGTTCGGCGCCGCTGGTCACGGTCTCCGAGTCGAACCTCTGCGAGGTGGCTCGATAGGCGTGTAAAAATAACGCCTCGTCGACTGTGTGTTTGGCTGTCTGGTGGCGCAGGAATGAAGCGCCGGTTGGTGCGATGCTGCGTCGGCGAATCGGTATGAGACTTACCACACGTTGACGTAACGTGTGGCGCTTCTGCGAGTCGGCTGTGTCATCAGCTGCGTGGTTTCGGGTCGGTAACTGGGACACGGTGTTCTGAATTCACTTGGCGTCGCGGTGGGTTGCAACTAGTTACTGCACATTAATCTTTGCAACACTTTGAAATCTTACCAAGGTCTGAGTGTATATCTTTGCAGCGTCATCTGTGAGATACCTGAGGTTACTATTAACATCTCCTGCCAGGCCCTTTACAATGTGCTCCAGGAGGAATGGACAAAACTAATGGATAAGACAAGTATGATCATTTGAAGCACGAAACTTCGTATGGACACATGCCCTATTTGGAATTGTTTCCGAGATTCAATACGCAGAAAGTCGCCATGTGCTGGTAGTAGGGCTACGGTGCACCCCTTTGAGCAGTGTGTTGCTGTCACTGCATATATTGTTGAGTTATACTCTCAGAAGAAAAACGCAAATTAGAAGTATACTTGTTTCACGCAATATGACGAAAACTGGTATGCAGTGTACGATCAGGAATTCGACGTTTCGGGAAGTGTCGACAGTATCCTTTGCAGCAGCAGGAACACCACCATTGCAGAAGCCGGAAACATACAGCATATTTGCATATTCTTCATTAGTCTAGATGTATGGATGGCACTCTAGCCAGTGTGTGCTCCAACACAGCTAACAGATGCCTCTCTGTGATACGCTCTCAATCTCACGCACTACTTCACTCGTGGACAACTATGCGTCCAACAGGCTAGTTTAATGGCAAAATATATCCCGAACGAAGAGACTGCAAGAAACGAGATATGTTGGGCTAGAACAGTAGTTCTCAAACCTTTCTCCTCGGGGCCCCCCTTCACTAGGAAAAATAGGATCAGACCCCGCAGGCTATTATTATTAATAAAATAGTCATATTTTATGTTGTGTCGATTCCCTAAGGTCTCGACACAATGAGTGGCTAGGTGCACGCGAAACTAACGCAGACGGGCGTAAATTCTGAAACAGGAGACTGGATGAAAACTATAAAGAAAAGAAGAGAGATTTTAATATACTTAACTTTAATGTAGTCTTGTTCTTGTTGAAATACATCTCTTGCATAGTAGTAAGCAATTAGCAATGATACACATGGCGCCTTGCTAGGTAGTAACGATGGACTAGCTGAAGGCTATTTAATCTGTCTCTCGGCAAATGAGAGGAATACTTGGTAGGTCTAGTCGCAAGCTATGTCGTCCGTACAACTGGGGCGAGGTCAAGTCCGTGTCTTGTGACCTGCCCTGTGGTGGCGCTACGTTTGCGAATACACAGTGGCGACACGCGGGTCCGACATGTACTACAGGACCGCGGCCGATTTAAGTTACCACCTAGCAAGTGTGGTGTCTAGCGGTGACACCACATTTTATATTTTTTCTTATTATGTTTACCAACCTCACTTTAAAAGGATTTTACGAAGCAGAAACCAATAATAACATGACTTATTATAATGAAAATACGGAACAAATTTTTACCTTCATCACGCCTTTTATTCAAAAATTATTAAATGAACATTGTTTACAATTTGGCAAACAAGAATTACAAGAGCAATAACAATTTAAATTAAAAAGTTCAGTGTGATGGAAGAGCTTGCTTTTGAGAACGTTTGTCAAGGCGGGGAGGAGTAGCAGAAAGAGCCACTCGATGTTCCTTGTTTACATTTAGCTCTGAACGGTAGTTCGACTTCATAGCTGAAAAGGCTGAAAATCCAGTCTCGCACAAGTATGTGGTTGCAAAAGGAATCAGGATCTTCATTGCATTTTGGTTTAGCGTTGGGAAGTCCTTGCTAATATGTATCGAAAACGTCAACAAAGACACTTCATTAATTTTACTCTTCAGTTAAGTATCACGAGTGAGTTCAATAAGTCGTTGTTGCTCTTCTATACTTAGAAATGATGGTCCAGGAGCATTTATGAATTTTAATCGAATTAAATCCAGCAAAATCTTTGCTAAAATATTTGTCGAAGTGATCTTTTAATGTTGCAAGATGATGAAGAGAGAAAGCTTTTATCGCCATTGGAAGTACCGAATTATCTGTATCCTCTAACAGTGACACTATAGCAGGGAACATATCTAGTATGTCACTCTCCATTCGGTTTTGCCACAGCTCTAACTTCTTAATGAACGCCTTCACCTTTTCATTCCAAGATAGTAGAGTTGCCTGATTACCTTGGAGTGAACTGTTAAGATTATTTAGTTTCTCAAAAATATCAGGGGGTAAGCCATTTTAAATAGAAAATCTCCGTTGTTGAAACAGTCTGTCAAAGAATGACTTCTCTCCTTTAAAAAACAGAATACCTCATTCCCCAGTTCAAACATTCTTTTCAATACCTTACCCCTTGAAAACCATCGAGCATTACTAAAAAAGAGGAACTGAGTGTTTCATCACCCATCTCCTCACATAGCACTTAAAAAGCCTCTAATTTATAGATTTCGCCTTAAACTGTTTGTATAACCGTTTGCAGAACTTCATGAAGGGACTAAGTTCTTTAGCGGCCGGAGCCTCTCAATGTATGATGCAGTGAGTCTATACAGCATCAGAAGCTACAGCTTTAACTTTCTCTTGCAGTCCACCATGAATTCCAGACATTGAGCGAGCTCCGTCTGCGGATACTCCACTGCACCTATTCCATGATATACCATTTTGATTAAATAAAGTATCGAGAATGTCACAAAGGGTTTCAGCTTTAGCTGTTTTCAGTATCGGCTCACTGAAAAGAAATTCTGCTCTAATGTTAAATTCATCAACGAAACGAACATAAGCAATCAGATGAGCATCTTTATGTATGTCAGTTGCTTCGTCCACCTGGAGTGCAAAATAGTTGTTGCTCAATTTATCTATTAACTGCTCGAGCAAATAGTCAGAAATGTCTAAAATTCTTCTACACACTGTGTTATTAGAGACGGGAATAGTTTTCAACTGTTGAGAAAATGAGTCGCCAAACATTGTTGATACTACATCAATCGCTGCTGGTAAAACCATCTATGAGAAATCTGGTAAGAGGCTAAAAGGGCCTTCAGACGTCATATTCGTCGTTCTAGGGAAGTTCTTCTAGGTAGATAGTAAAACATTTAGTTTACTGACAAAAAATCTTTTGGTTTTCCCGTTTATTCAGGATGTTTAGTTTCAAGATGTCTCTTCAACTTGTTAGGTTTCATGCTATCTACAGCTAAAATCGTTAAACAAACTACACACAGCGGACGTTCCTCACCCTGACTGTAGTTTTTGTGAAGCCTAGCAGTAAATATTTGTCATCATACCTCCCCCTTTCCGCCTTTGGAGTATCTCCCTCCCCTCCACCAGCTGACAGGCCACTGCTGTCTTGTTGTTTGTCACTGATCAGGGACTGCTTCATACTACAGTCAAGTCTTCCGCGCAAAGTCTATAATTATAAGACTATAATTATAGTCGTCACTGTAAGGATGCGTTGAGACACACGAGCCAAACCCTGCACTGCGCGGGATAGTCGAGGAAACAGTAATGACGCAGGCGACAAAGCGTATTCCGCCGACTATCGAAGGAAGCAGCGCCACATAGGAACAAAGCCTGATCTGCTCGCATATGTAGCTTTTGTTCATAGGTGGCGTTGAAGGAAGTCGCCGAGCTAGACCGATCATTTCAAACAATGCTGAAAATGTGACAACGGTTTCATTGTCGTCGACCACGTCTGGCGTTAACACCGACGTCGGGCGAAATTCAAACTAGATCAGCCGCTTGTCGTTTGTCCGACAAAAGATGAACTTAATTGTTTGTTAGTTAGAATATTTTTTTTCTAACATATAGCGCTCCTCTTGCACGCCATTCGCCCTCCCCCCTCCCCCTCCCCACTACACAGGGTCGCGCCACACAGCTGCAGAACCACTGGGCTAGAATAAAACGGCAAAGAGGCTGGATGGGTAAGACACATACGTGAGCGCCACTAGCTGGAAACAAATGTCCATTGTGTTCCGTCTCGGAAACCATTCGAAATAAGTCCTACTCCCATGTAAGGTTTTTTGCCTCAAATGAGAGTTTCTGTCATATCCCTGAATATTGGCCATTCCTCTTGAAACACACTGCGTACGACCTGCACAGCACGAGTCCAAACAAACCTCCTTGTGGCACGACAGAGTATACTTCTACATCTGACGAAGATATCGCGCTGTGTCCACCTACCAAGAAACGCTAAGTCTGCCCACAAAATTCGTTTGATACTCCATATGATTGTATTATCTTTGATAAGCGTTAGTGTGATACTGCTTTTTTGAAGTCATGAAATATACAGTTGAATGATTCAGTGCAGCGATAAATGTCCTATGTAAGGTGATGGAACATTTTAATCGTAAGGAAGTTTCATTTAATAATTAGAAACGAGAATTCCCCGCTCGTGTCTGTCAGCTGTTTGTCAGAAAGCATATCGTTGTTGAAGAAAATTACTGTTTAACGTCCCATCGACAAAGACGCCATTAGAGACGGACAGGTCGTTCTAGTTTTGTGCCCACAGGCTACATGGTGCCCCTCCTGTTCTCTTTGTGAAATGTCGTTCCTCGCTACCTTGCAGCCTTTCGTGCGGGGGCGAGAGAACAAAACCTTACGGCTGGCAATGTTTGATTTCTGTCCCTGCGCATACAGTATGCCCGCATGTGGTCGAGCGAAAGCAAAGCCACCAGCATATAACGACACAATTAACGTTTCGTCGAATGCAAGAGACAATCGCGCTTTTAGAAGTTTACTCTGACGACTGTAGTCTGTTAATTACAGAAAGCAAAGAGAAGCAGAGAGATTGCAGTTAACATGCCACAAAGACGACACTGCTGCCAGAAAGCAATAACTAATTGACTCAGCAGTATTTTATAAAACCTGACTTTCAGCATAAAGGATGATATTGGGATCTCGTAGAATGGGATTCGAGGGAGCAAGCGCATTAGGTGCCTAGCAACAGTGACTAATTAGAGGGAGTGAGAGAGATTTACTCTACTCTTCTGTCGAGGCTCAAGATCAATCCAAGCACTCTTCAGTGGTTTGTTGCGTCTGACACAGAGTTGTGGAACTACGCAATATAAAACTTTGATATTATTATACTCTACTGGCCATTAAAATTGCTACACCAAGAAGAAATGCAGATGATAAACGGGTATTCATTGGACAAATATATTATACTAGAACTGACATATGATTACATTTTCACGCAATTTGGGTGCATAGATCCTGAGAAATCAGCACCCAGAACAACCACTTCTGGCCGTAATAACGGCCTTGATACGCCTCGGCATTGAGTCAAACAGAGCTTGAATGGCGCGAACAGGTACAGCTGCTGATGCAGCTTCAACACGATAGCACAGTTCATCAAGAGTACTGACTGGCGTATTGTGACGAGCCAGTTGCTCGTCCACCATTGACCAACCGTTTTCAGTTTGGGAGAGATCTGGAGAATGTGCTGGCCAGGGCAGCAGTCGAACATTTTCTGTATGCAGAAAGGCCCGTACAGGACCTGCAACATGCGGTCGTGCATTATCCTGCTGAAATTTAGGGTTTCGCAGGGATCGAATGTAGGGTCGTAACACATTTGAAATGTAACGTCCACTGTTCAAAATGCCGTCAATGCGAACAAGAGGTGACCGAGACGTGTAACCAATGGCACCCCATACCATCACGCCGGGTGATACGCCAGTATGACGTTGACTAATACTCGCTTCCAATGTGCGTTCACCGCGACGTCGCCAAACATGGATGCGACCATCATGATGCTGTAAACAGAACCTGGATTCATCCGAAAAATGACGTTTTACCATTCGTGGACACAGATTCGTCGTAGAGTACACCATCGCAGGCGCTCCTGTCTGATGCAGCGTCAAGGGTAACCGCAGCCATGGTCTCCGAGCTGATAGTCCATGCTGCTGCAAACGTCGTCGAACTGTTCATGCAGATGGTTGTTGTCTTTCAAACGTCCCCATCTCTCGACTCAGGGATCGAGACGTGGCTGCACGATCCGTTACAGCCATGCGGATAAGATGCCTGTCATCTCGACTGCTAGTGATAGGAGGCCGTTGCGGTCCAGGACGGCGTTCCGTACTACCCTCCGGAACCCATCGATTCCATATTCTGCTAACAGTCATTGGATCTCGACCAACGCGAGCAGCAATGTCGTGATACGATAAACCGCAATCGCGATAGGCTACAATCTGACCTTTATCAAAGTCGGAAACGTGATGGTACGCATTTCTCCTCTTTACACGAGGCATCACAACAACATTTCACCAGGCAACGCCGGTCAACTGCTGTTTGTGTATGAGAAATCGGTTGGAAACTTTCCTCATGTCAGCACGTTGTAGGTGTCGCGACCAGCGCCAACCTTGTGTGGATGCTCTGAAAAGCTAATAATTGGCATATCACAGCATCTTCTTCCTGTCGGTTAAATTTCGCGTCTGTAGTACGTCATCTTCGTGGTGTAGCAATTTTAATGGCCAGTAGTGTAGTTATTTAATTTGTTAGAAAAATGGTGTAGAAGTAAGGAACACTGAGTCTGAACGTCATCAGATAAATTCTTCCGCCAAAACTCACTATTTTACGAAAATTTATGCCCGGAAGGGGTTAAAGACTTTGACATTTTAATAATATGTGTAATTTAATGTAAAATATGATGTAGAAATATTCTGTGACGTTAGCTAAAATAATTTTTTTGTTTTTAAAGCAAATGTAAATTTTAAACTAGTGGGTTAAACTTAACAGATTATCCACTGTGTTAGAATACAGAGATTAAAGAAATATGTTCTGGATGTGGCTCTGGAGAGGCATGTGGTCAGCAAAACGCTCTCACGGTCGGCTGTTTTCGTAGCCGGAGCTCTTATTTGTTAGTCAAGAAGGCCCTCAACTGGCGTCACAACGCCTGTGTGTACCCTGCTTGCCGACAGCACTCGGGACACCAGGACGGTCACCCGTCCAAGTGCTAGCGAAGCCCGTCAGCACTTAACTTCGGTGATCTGACTGGAATCGGTGTTACCACCTCCGACAAAGCCGTTGACGTAATTGAAATAAAATTTTCCTTAAACGTGAGTCTAGAATGAAAGAGAAAAACTGAATGTTTTTCAAAACATTTTGAGAAAAATCTGGGGACCTGTGTTGGAGAATGGCGTATGGAGAATTCGAAAGAACAATGAAATTTATCAGTTAATGAAGCAACCCACTATCATCCAGAAATTAAAAGGTAGGAGGCTGCAATGGGCTGGACATGTGGCCAGAATGGAAAACAACAGAATCACCAAGAAAGCATTTGAAGGAACTCTCCAGGCAACAAGACCATTTGGCCGACCTCGTACAAGGTGGAAAGATGACACAGAGAAGGACATCGCAGCATTAGGAATTTCCGCAGGGTGGAGAGAGCCTGCGAGAGGTAGAAGGCGGCGGAAGAAGATCGTTGATGCAGCGCGTGGTCTGCAGGGCCTGTGATCGCTGAGAAGAGGGAGAGAGAGAGTGAGTCTACGGTAGATAAAATGAGAAAGTTGATACAATCCCAACTGGAAAAGGTATCAGTAATTTAGTACCCTGAGCGGGCGGTTTTAGCGTACTGGGGCATTTGCCTAGGCGTTATAGAGGCTGTAGTTCAGTTTCGCGGTCCACTCCCGATCGCCTTGAGGATATGCAGTGTGATTTTTTCCACCGTGTACAAACTCTAGCGATTGATCGTTGAGAGGATACGTAACAAAAAAGGTCTAATGAACTTATGGTCTGAAATGCATCGTTTCCATGCTAGAGACCATTTATTCAATCATATATTGTCATAGAGACTGCGGTCTAATAAGCGCTGTACCATGCAAGCACTGTTGCAGTATACATGGTTTATTCATAGAGGATGGTAGCGTTCCTCATACGGCATGCCCTAGCATGCTCACATGTTGCGTCTGATTCACTTCTCTTGGTGACTCACCTTGTAGTCGATGTAATACAGCGTTGTACGCAATGGTTCCATATACGAACCGAGGTCTTGCCCACATGGTGTTTACTTACAGAAAGACAAATGGCAACCGGCGGCGGGCAGTAAGGTTGTATCAGGAGACCTTTCCTCCGCCGATAACTGTCACAGCATTCAATGTTTGCAACAGTGTTTCACTGTTTGTCTGAGACAGGGTCGTTTCAGGAAGCAGGAAATCCGAAATCTTTGGACACCAGACTGGAGGAAAATGTGATTAACACTGTGGACGGCGACCTCCGTGTCAGTGCCAGGCAATTGGCCCACCATTACAGGGAAATCCAGATGACCGTGTGGCACATTCTCCGTGACAATTGTTACTAACCTTACCTCTTACAGCTTGTGCAGGGATCACTAACGACAGACTTTCCACATCGGGAGCAGTTTTGTCACTGGTTTCTTCAACAGGCAGTCACGCTTCCGGGATCTGTGTCATCCACGTTATTCAAATATGAGGTCACCTTTACATGGAGTGCTATCTCCAACTTTCATAACAGTCATCTATGGGCTAGTATGCAAAACCCAAATCATGAGCAACAGTGGGGCCGGAATGTGTGGGTTCGAATAATTGTCGACCATATTTTGGGACCAGTCTTCTTTTCACATCGCCTAAAACGCCGGGTAACTTCGGCTTCCCTGCTGGAAGAAGTGCCATTGACGATTTGAAGAGTTATGTGGCTGCTACTTGATGGTGATCCAGCCCACTTCGACGTTAACGTCCGGACTCATCTCAATCGTTTTCCCTTGGTCGATGGATCGGACGAGAGGGTCCAGTTGCATGGCCTGTTCGTTCACCGGTTCTCGGCCTGTGCGATTTATGGTTATGGGGCCATCTCAAAAGTATCGTCTATGCAAAGCCAGTTCCGGATGTGGAGACACTGAAGCAGCGTGTCCATGATGCCTTTGACACTGTTCGGATGCAGCCTGGCCTATGAGAATATGTGAGACAGAACATGCTGCGGCGCGTACACGCATGCGTTAAGGCATATGGAAACCATTTTCAACACATACTGTAACTGTGGCTACATGTTACAGCGCATATTAGACCACAGTCTCTGTAACAACGAACGATTGAATAAACGGTCTCTAACATGGCAACCATCCTTTTCCAGACGTATGTTCATTAGACCTATTTTGTTCCGCATCCTCTCATCGATCAATCCGCAGAGTTTGTGCACGGTGGAAAAAATCATCCAATATAAGAGGCCCAGGAGTTGCCACTTGGGTTAATTCTCTCAAAGTCTTTAGTCAACAGTGTGTGTCACTGTCGGACAGCAAGTCAGTACCGAGCTCCACGATGGTGTGTGTCATGCTGTTAGCCACAGTCGGGACTGCGAGTCGCGGATGGAGTGTACGATCACCTTTTGCAGACACCTAGCAAGTTTAACACTGCGTTTGTATAGAACTGGCAGAAATTGAACTTTCGCATGACGAAGAAGAGGTTTAGAGAGAAATTATGACACCTTAGTTCTCATATACGACAAGCTATAATTTTGGGCACATTACTCCTGCAGTTTCTATGTATGAGCTAAAACGAAATATTTTGTCAGAAGTTAAACTGTTGCAATATGCAGACGTTAGCTGTCTCTAAACAGCAACACATCATTGCACAACCGAGCTTCTCCATGGTCATCGCAACGTTCGAAAGGAATCTTTCGGTTTCTCATATTTTGTGCTAAGCCTGTATTCTAAATCTACATTGCAAGTATTAAAACCTACCTCTTTAAATCAGCTAAATTATGCTTTTGGATTATTCAAATAATTTGTCGTAGAAAAGAGAAGTATAGATCATAGAGCTTTGATGAAATTTAGAATCTGAACTGTGCTTCAAAAGCTGAGGAGAGCAGTGTGATTAATGGACCAATTGTATGTGTGGAACCACAGGTATTTTGAATATACACGATTATTTCAAACAGAGCAGCTTTAATGTTTCGTCATTATATCCTTACTCAATTGAGAGGAGTGAAAGGGAATTTATTTTTCAGCTACGGCAAGCACATCTACATCTACGCTACTGGCCATTAACATTGCTGCTCCACGAAGATGACGTGCTACAGACGCGAAATTTAACCGACAGGAAGAAGATGCTGTGATATGCAAATGATAAGCTTTTCAGAGCACTCACACAAGTTTGGCGCCGATGGCGACACCTACAACGTGCTGACATGAGGAAAGTTTCCAACCGATTTCTCATACACAAACAGCAGTTGAACGGCGTTGCCTAGTGAAACGTTGTTGTGATGCGTCGTGTAAGGAGGAGAAATGAGTACCATCACGTTTCCGACTTTGATAAAGGTCAGATTGTAGCCTATCGCGATTGCTGTTTATCGTATCGCGACATTGCTGATAGCAGAATATGGAATCGGTGGGTTCAGGAGGGTAATACGGAACGCCGTGCTGGATCCCAACGGCCTCCTATCACTAGCAGTCCAGATGACAGGCATCTTATCCGCATGGCTGTAACGGATCGTGCAGCCACGTCTCGATCCGTGAGTCAACAGATGGGGACATTTGAAAGATAAAAACCATCTGCACGAACAGTTCGACGACGTTTGCAGCAGTATGGATTATCAGCTCGGAGACCATGGCTGCGGTTACCCTTGACGCTGCATCACAGACAGGAGCGCCTCCGATGGTGTACTCTACGACGAAGCTGGGTACACGAACGGCATAACGTCATTTTTTCCGATGAATCCAGGTTCTGTTTACAGCATCATGATGGTCGCATCCGTGTTTGGCGACATCACGGTGAACTCACATTGGAAGCGTGTATTCGTCATCGCCATACTGGCGTATCACCCGGCGTGATGGTATGGGGTGCCATTGGTTACGCGTTTCGGTCACCTCTTGTTCGCATTGACGGCACTTTGAACAGTGGTCGTTACATTTCAGATGTGTTACGACCGGTGGCTCTACCCTTCATTCGATCCCTGCGAGACCCTACATTTCAGCAGGATAATGCACGGTCGCATGTTGCAGGTCCTGTACGGGCCTTTCTGGATACAGAGAATGTTCGACTGCTGCCCTGGTCAGCACATTCTCCAGGTCTCTCACCAACTGAAAAGGTCTGGTCAATGGTGGCCCAGCAACTGGTTCGTCACAGTACGCCAATCACTACTCTTGGTGAACTGTGGTATCGTGTTGAATCTGCATGGGCAGCTGTACCTGTACACGCCATCCAAGCTCTGTTTGACTCAATGCCCAGGCGTATCAAGGCCGTTATTGCGGCGAGAGTTGGTTTTTCTGGGTACTGATTTCTCAGGATCTATGCACCCAAATTGCGTGAAAATGTAATCACATGTCAGTTCTAGTATAATATAATTGTCCAATGAATACCCGTTTATCATGTGCAATTCTTCTTGGTGTAGCAATTTTAATGGGGAATAGTGTATTTTCTGGTTTCTCATTTTAGTTATTTGTTGGCCCTTGTTATGTGGTTCAAGTTCCATATAGAGAACGGATGCGCTAGTAAAATAAAAACCCGCCGTCGCACCGGAATACAGAAGACGAGCGAACCGAGACTGAGAGAATCACGGATGCCACCAGGAAAAGGAGGACCATCATTAGAACGTGCCATCGGAGGTTGACACGTCAGAAGTTCCGTTTCTTCTGAACAAGAGTACGGTGGATCCAAGAGGTAGAAAGGGATCTGCCAAAATGTGGGTGTACTGTTACAAAGATTTACAAAAGGGTGACTTTCAAATATAAAAAATGCAAAATATCATATTTTACAGGTCGGAGTTAGACACAGGACAAAAATAGCACAGGCAAATATTGAAGGAGAGTCCGGAGTCTGAGAACGAAAGAGTAATGGTCACGGACAAAGACCGGAGGAAACGAAGTTGACCTGAATTAACGTGGCCAGTAAATGGGTAAAACGGATAGAAGATGAAGAAGAAGACACGTGTAGAATTATACTACTACCATTATATTATTTTAGTTTTCAGTCCGAAAACTGGTCTGATGGAGCTCTCCAGGGGAGTCTACTTTGCGCAAGTATTTTCATCTCTTCATAACTACTGCAACCTACATACATTTAAACCTGCTTACGGTAATCAAGCCTTGGTCTTCCTCTACAGTCTTTACCCCACACATTTCGCTATGTAGTCAGCTGGTCCATTTCTCGAAGCCACTTTCTTACATCCCCAATGTGATCTGGAACATCTTGATTGGTTATAATGATCTGCTCACCTAATGTTCATAATTCTTCTGTAACAACGCCTTTCAAAACCTATTCTCTTCTTGTTTGAAGTTCTCATCCACGTTTTACTTCCGCACAAGGCTGTACTTAAGACAAATACTTTCAGAAAAGACTTTCTAGTAATTTAATTTATATTGGATATTATTACTCATCTCCTTCTCAGGAACGCTTTTCTCGCTATTCTAAATTTCACTTCACCTCTACTTCGGCCATCGTCAGCCATTTTTACTGCCGAAAACGCAAGACTCTCAAATTACGTTTCGTGTCTAATTTACTAATCAAATTCCCTCAGCATCGCCTAATTTAATTTGACAAAAGTCCATAAAGTGTCATTACACCAACGGTAAAAGAAGAAAACAGATGCAGGAAGTGGATAAACAGCATCAAAATTTCGGATTTATATAGCTCCGGTGTTATTGTATACTTGATAAATAACTTTTTTTTGACAAATACTCACTCTAAAGTATTTATCCTTCAGACAGTGTTCGTGAACTCGGCAATCATCAGGTAGCTTACAGTGGCATGTGATTAATCAGACCGTAGCAACCAGAACATGTGCGGAGTTGCGTGGGACGCCACCGCAGCGACCTATCATCTGGACATCCAATTACGGCAAATGCAGGTGGCCACGCCGCGGACCACCGTCCAATACCTGTACGCCTCCAGGCCCGACCGGATGACGTCCTATGTCAAACGATGTGGCTGACACGGCCCAAGAGATTCATGTACCCTCGCAACGCGTGATGAAATATGTGCCAGTAAATCGTTTGTTTGCCATATTGTAACCCACTTACCAGGGGTAGTAGTAACATTTTAATTCTCATCAGGAAAAAACGAAACAGCAGCAATGAAACTTGGCGATGGTTTTCGATCATCTCTAAATACTTGCTCTTCAGTGTCACACATTTTTCTCAACGGTGGAAGACTTGGTGGAGGCCTTAGTTGCGGAAGTCTGCATATTGGCTGTTCCAGAGATGTTGTACCTTGAAAATCGTCTCGTAGACGTTCTGCGAATGCCTGTCGTGTAATGGTTTCGTCAGTGGCGACTAGAGAAAGCAACAACTGGGTGCTATGTTAGGGAGAATGGGAACGAGCGAGGCACAGTTTGATATCCCACAGAAGCGGCATTTGTGACTGTCTTATACTGAATGAGCCGTGATGTTGTCATAGAACAAAAACAACACCATGGACGGCTTCCTGCTAGTTTTCATTATGACAGCCTGTGGTACAATCGCCAGAGGATTACTTCATGTACATCTACGTCTTCGCTCCAGAAGCCACCTTATGGTGAGTAGCGGACAGTATTTTGCTTATCGGCGTCACTCCCGCTTTTCCTGTTGCTGTCACGAATGGTTCGCGGAAAGAACTGTTGCTGGTAAGCCACTGTGTGGGCTCAAATCTCTCTAATTTTATCTTAAAGGTCTTTTCGCCGGATATACGTAGGAAGAAGTAATAGGTTGGCTGTATACCCGAATCTTAGCGAAGTTGTAGGCCAGGGTGGTTGTTGTTCTGGTAAATGGCTGGACTATCTAGTAAGCCTCAACTACGTTTTAGAAAGTAGAGACTGTGCTCTTCTGCATGTTCATTCCAAACATTTGAAGAAGCAATAAAAGGACATCAGTTAGCCAACCTAGAGTCGCATTTCGATATCATTGCCATCTCTACCTCCTTAGCTTAATATCAGAATCATTCTGTACTCTAAAAAATGGTTCAAATGGCTCTGAGCACTATGGGACTCAACTGCTGAGGTCATAAGTCCCCTAGAACTTAGAACTACTTAAGCCTAACTAACCTAAGGACATCACACACATCCATGCCCGAGGCAGGATTCGAACCTGCGACCGTAGCGGTCGCGCGGTTCCAGACTGTAGCGCCAGAACCGCTCGGCCACCAGCGGCCGGCTTCTGTACTCTCTCGACCCACAGAGATCTGCAAAATCTCTGCCTGACCCTGTCGCCGTTTTACTCCTGTACGTAGCAACTCGTGTACCAAGAAATGGATGACCTCAAATCCCACGCCACTTATGATCTGAACGTGAGCTTTAAAGTTTATATATCTGAATGTTTATCGGCGTATGAGAAACGCTGTGGCGTTGGTAACTTTTCCTGGTTCGAGACGTGATAATAACTAGGAGAGTAATCAGGGTTGTTCAGGAGATGAAATCGCTATTTGTTAATTTTAAAAATCTCTGAAATTTTCGTGGTACTAGGTGTACGTGTGAATGTTATCGCTCAGCAACAGTATAGCGAATTTAGAACGCCAATATGTTCGTTCCAAAATGTTCTGGACATCAATGAAATGAGTTTTGATCCTCTTTCCATAAAATGAAAATTTTTCAGTCCAGAGTTTCGCCCACTTATTATAGAAGTTTCATATGTGGCAGCAAAATGCAATCCGTCTTTGCTAGATCACTGTCTCGAACGACGCGACACCATTGTTTCCCACCATGGTCAGTCAAAACATTATGAACATAAACTAGACGAATTTATGGTCCTTTATTTTTTCACCCACACTTCACTAACGGTGAGACATGCAATGGCAATAATCATTTCAAAATTTTTTTTCACATAAAGTTGTAGTGATATTTATTATTTGGATATCAGATGCATACTGACCAATGATAAATATTGACGGGCAGCACACGTCGATGCGTATATTGTGTACTATGCAACCGATCACTATTTTCCAATTCCTCTAGTATTTATACGGGAAAATTACCGATTCTGGCACATGATTTTTCACTTAATAATAGGTCAAATGGAGACGTGTCCTCATTTCGTAAATTTGTATATTAGTAATTAGCTTGAATTTACTGTTCACCTGTGGATATTTAGTAAAAAATCGTAAAAATGTATAGTTTGCAGGGAGCGCTTCGAAATAATGTTTGTTCAATTATTGTTTAAGGCGTGATGAGACTCCATGAGAGGAAGATGCACTGCAGAACCGCGTAGTTGTCGGGTTGTCAGGAGTAAAAGGTTGTAGCGGTCTGCCCTTAGAAACTAATGGCCCTCTTTCCCGCCTCTTCTGAAATTTTCACGACAGAAGACAGATGGGCTCTCCGTCCCTGGGAGATTTTTCTGAGATCTGAGTAACTGTGGGCAATTAATTGTGTGTGCTTCCTCTCTCAAAAGGAGTATGCCGACTGCTGAAGGGCAGACCACCAGTTTCTGAGTGGACATAAACTGAGAGAGGTCAGTGTTAATATTGCGCAGTATGAGCATCTAGTGAGAGCATTCTAAAAATGCCTTTACAGAAATAAGCGTACTCAGAGAACCGAAATGTCTAAATGATGAAATAATTCTTAGGCAATCAGTGTGTACAACTGTTGAATGCTTGACAGGTTAAAATAACGACATTGGACATTCGTTAACAAGTGTCCACATTATAGTTGGCTACACACCCGCGTCACTGTGATCTACTTACGGTTGCGTGACTTTGCTTACTGTATGTAGTGCAGAGAGATACCCATCAGTCGCACCGTTTTGTAAAACAGTCAGGCTCGTGACAGCCACACTTAATGGCTCACGTTATTGTAAGGGACACTGAAATGACAGCGAGACGGATTGAAAAGAAGTACGTAAACTGTGTATTATTTCTATAGTAATCGCCATAGCTATAAACACATTATCCCATTGCCAGACACAGCGCTCGTTGTCTCCAAGGAAATATGTTTGCAGTTGCATACACAACCGCAATTGTAGCACGGCGAGCACCTCTTCGTCAGAAGCAAATCGACGGCCATGAACGTATTGCTTCAGGACTGCAAAGATATGGAAATTGGGTGGGAGATATCATGACTGCTTTGAGGATGTGCAAGGGTTTCCCAGCGAAACTTCTGCAGCCTGCTCGAAAT
The DNA here is from genome assembly GCF_023898315.1 of Schistocerca nitens. Lineage (NCBI taxonomy): Eukaryota > Metazoa > Arthropoda > Insecta > Orthoptera > Acrididae > Schistocerca > Schistocerca nitens. Next base: position 503,028,629 of record NC_064621.1, read on the forward strand.
TTTGGGCGGTCCCACATGTTGCCGAGATTGTTTCGTCTAGGCTGCAGATGTTTCGTTGGGAAGCCCTTACACATCGTTTATACAATTCTGATCTCTCCCCATACTATTTTCATATTTTTGAAGTCCTGAAGAAAGACGTTTGTAACCGTCGATTTGCATCGAACGACGACGTGCACGCCTGGGTTCAATCATGGATCCGTAGGTAACCGCAAACATTTTTCCATGAGGGCGTTGTCCGTCTTGTCCCACAGTGGCATAAATGTATTAACAGTTATGGCGATTGCTTTTAAAGTAACAAACAATTTACTTTTTTTTCCATTTGTCTCCTTTTCATTTGACTGCTCCTTATAATAACGCCATCAAGTAGCACTATCTGACAGACTTTAAAAAAGAATCACAGGCATCTGCTGCCATTCTCTCTGTAGTTCCTTTCGCAATGAACACGAATACTGAGGTGGTCTTACATATATTTAATGAGGTAAGATGTGAAGCCTGTTTAATCCAGGAACTTTGGGACAAATTGGTGTAAAAAATTCATTGTCCTGCTGAAAGACGTCCAAGATATTAAAATCACCTTGTGCCAATGAAAGTGGTCTCCGAGAGCGAATTCTTAACTAGAATCATCGACAGCGTACTAACAGAATAAAGGCACTAGAGAAACCAACAAAAACGTTTCTCGGAGAAGAAATATTACCCCGAGGAGCTTTCATTATTCACGACGTTGTTTTAGAATGATTGTTTACCAGCTTTCCTCTGCAGATGTGGTGACGACTATTCGTCCTATAAACTACAAAAAACGACACTGTTATTGGCCAAGAATAGTCAATTACACTACTGGCCATTAAAATTGCTACACCACGAAGATGAAAGCTACAGACGCGAAATTTAACCGACAGGAAGAAGATGCTGTGATATGCAAATGATTAGCTTTTCAGAGCATTCACACAAGGTTGGCGCCGGTGGCGACACCTACAACGTGCTGACATGAGGAAAGTTTCCAATCGATTTCTCATACACAAACAGCAGTTGACCGGCTTTGCGTGGTGAAACGTTGTTGTGATGCCTCGTGTAAGGAGGAGAAATGCGTACCATTACGTATCCGACTTTGATAAAGGTCGGATTGTAGCCTATCGCGAATGCGGTTTATCGTATCGCGACATTCCTGCTCGCGTTGGTCGAGATCCAATGATTATTAGCAGAATATGGAATCGGTGGGTTAAGGATGGTAATACGGAACGCCGTGCTGGATCCCAACGCCCTCGTATCACTAGCAGTCGAGATGACAGGCATCTTACCCGCATGGCTGTAACGGATCGTGCAGCCACGTCTCGATCCCTGACTCACCAGATGGGGACGTTTGCAAGACAACAACCATCTGCACGAACAGTTCGCCGACGATGGCAGCAGCATGGACTATCATCTCTGAGACCATGGCTACGGTTACCCTTGACGCTGCATCACAGAAAGGAGCCCTCGGCCGTTGTGGCCGAGCGGTTCTAGGCGCTACAGTCTGGAACCGCGCGGCCGCTACGGTCGCAGGTTCGAATCCTGCCTCGGGCATGGATGTGTGTGATGTCCTTAGGTTAGTTAGGTTTAAGTAGTTCTAAGTTCTAAGGGACTGATGACCTTAGAAGTCCCATAGTGCTCAGAGCCATTTGCATTTGCACAGACAGGAGCGCCTGCGATGGTGTACTCGACGACAAACATGCGTGCACGAATGGCGAAACGCCATTTTTTCGGACGAATCCAGGTTCTGCTTACAGTATCGTGATGGTCGCATCCGTGTTTGGCGACATCACGGTGAACGCACATTGGAAGCGTGTATTCGTCATCGCTATACTGGCGTATCACCCGGTGTGATGTTATGGGGTGCCTTTGGTTGCACGTCTCGGTCACCTCTTGTTCGAATTGACAGCACTTTGAACAGTGGACGTTACATTTCAGATGTGTTACGACCCGTGGTTCTACCCTTCATTTTATCCTTGCGAAACCCAACATTTCTGCAGGATAATGCACGGTCGCATGTTGCAGGTCCTGTACAGGCCTTTCTGGATACAGAAAATGTTCGACTGCTGCCCTGGCCAGCATATTCTAAAGATCTCTCACCAATTAAAAACGTCTGGTCAATGGTGGCCCAGCAACTGGCTCGTCACAATATGCCAGTCACTACTCTTGATGAACTGTGGTATCGTGTTGATGCTGTATGGGCAGCTGTAGCTGTACACGCCATCCAAGCTCTGTTTGACTCAATGCCCAGGCCGTTGTTATTATGGCCAGAGGTGGTTGTTCTGGGTACTGATTTCTCAGGATCTATGCACCCAAACTGCGTGAAAATGTAATCACATGTCAGTTCTAGTATAATATATTTGTCCAATGAATACCCGTTTATCATCTGCATTTCTTCTTGGTGTAGCAATTTTAGTGGCCAGTAGTGCAGTAGCAAATTGCGTTCTTTTCTGAGGAGGACCCACTGTTGCCATGGGTGCCGATAACGTCCGTGTGGAGGAAAGTTCGATTAGATGTTACTGTAGACAAGAGTCTGTTTGCGCTGTTTTGTTTTTTAATTGGGCGGGAGGTTGTTTCAGTTGCAGCACCAAGGTTCAGCTTCGAGCACTATCGAAGTTGATATTCACGAGAGATATGAATGGTCTGTAGGGCCTGTAATGTTAAATTAGTAACTTCAGTTTGGTAACATACGGGACGGTTATAATTAAAGTACAGTTACTCGCAGAGATCCAGTGTGGGCTGAAACTACCGTAAAACAGCAAAACTTGGTAGATAACGCAGAACCGATTTACGCTGGAAAAAATTCCAGTGCTGGCCAACAGGTGTAAACTGTCGCTGTACATCATCTTATTAGCATCACCGGCGATTAATAATAAAATGAACGTTATGTTTTTGTGGCTTGTTTTGACCTCCTCTGCCCACGTCGTCTTCCTAATCCATTACATGTGGAAAGTTTTCTATACGTCATTCTTACATTCACCACACCAGATTTCCACCAGGTGCCCGACATAGCAACTAAGTTTTTTCCACTGTAAATAGGTTACGCATTAACACATTAGAACACCTACCCAGTTTCTGTGTTATACGATAATTGCAACACAGACTGGACCTCTCTCAGCAGCTGCACTTTAATTATAGCCACCTAGTATACGTATACTCACACAATTATTTAACGAACTGTGGGAAGCTATTCAGTTTAGCAAAATACCTTACAGCTTTCAGATTTATGAATTGTGTACAATACATTTAAATGTGGCATATGAAATCAACAAAATAAACAAATTAAGTGCCCAGTGGTAGGAATTAATGATAATTGTTCTTATTTCACAAAGCTGATCTATTTTAGGCTGAGGATAAGGTGGTTGTAGTATCCTTCACAAACCTACTTACGGTATAACGTGTACTGAATTTCGCTATTTTTTAACTTCTAAGTGTTAAGTTTTAAACATTTGTTTGTGCAACGGATCCTTGAGGCTTATTTCTCATGTCTCTTCGTAGGATAGAATCTGACTGTAATGAAATGTTAGTGAGAGAATCTGCGATATAGACTTTCATCTTGGCCCTTGAAACTCCCGAGTCTTTTTCTTGAAACAAGTGTTGTGATGTACATTACACTTTGAAAATGTTATTTTGCTACCCAAGCATCTAATATCCTAAGTGTTACCTGAAACATGATAGTGACTTCCGTCAGACTGCGTAGATCTTTTATTGGCGATGATTTGCAGGTAAACGGTTAAATGAAATAGAAAACCTGCGTTATTCCTTGTGTGTGACAACTTATAATTTTCCTTCGTTTTGCACCAGCTATTACCATACAATATCAACATCGATTGCACCAGCTTGTTTCACCATGTTCAACACTTACGTAAAGTGAAACTTATTCACTAATTTTATTATTGAGTAGTTGCTACAGCACTTCCACTTGATTCACTGTCTTTCACTCTTACACACACCACTCGCAACATCCTTATCCGCTCTGCTCTGTTTTGACGCTACTGACCATGGTTTGCTTCCCTTCCACCGGTTTAGCGTCCCTGCGTCGTACGCTGTGATTTTGTCATAATGCACCGCGAGGCTTCACGTGATCTGCCGATGAGTACAATACTGTTCCAAGCGATTTCCTTTTTCTTACTGGTGCTGTTTCTCATCAATCTGCCACATCAACCGAGCTTGAGTTCAGTGTGAATTTAAATATTCATTGCAAAAGTTTTTATTATCGCAGAGTAAAATGTAATGTGAACTCTAAGGCTTCCAAAGATATGGTCGTCTTACATGAGCTCACTATGAAGCATGCAACATCTTCCCGCCACGCACGAAGACTAGTAAGAAAACAAAAGTATGCTCTGGGTGTTAGTTGCTACTTTTAGGGAAACGTAACACAGCCAGGTGAACTTTTACTGAGATTCTTTAGTGCTTCTCATTACGAGGCACTTTATGGTTGACATGCTGGTGTCGAGTGAGTATGCATGTGAGCCAATACTGTTGTATTCACGGTTGGGACCTCGATATGACAGTACCTGAGGAGTTATCAGCAATTGCTGCAGCTGATGACCATCACCCACACTCATAGCAAAGATCTGTAGTGGCGTCACAGCTTATACTGAAGTGGCTCACATCCGACATACTCGGGCAGTGGTCCACAGTAGAATTACGTCTTTCTTATCCGTACACCAGCGTTACCAAAAATTCGCCATGGACAGTTGCGGTTGTTCTCATATCATCAAACAAAGACGTTGCCTGTTCCTTCCAAGCATTGAGAAGCTCAGTCGTGGCCAGTATTTCGACGAATTGTTGAACACATAGCGTCGAGTCGCATTAATGTGACCACCTGTCGAAAGCCTAAACACCCACCTTTCGCAGCGCGGACCGATGCATGACGTGCAGGAACAGAGTCAATGAGGTTCTGAAAGGTAACGACAGGAATGTGGAGTCACGCCGACTCCAGTGCAATAGGCAACTACGCTAGGTTTCTCTGTTGAGGATCCATGACACGAACACCCCGATCGAGGTGGTCAGATAGATGACGTCTGGGCTTAGATGCGGAAGGTCTGGTGGCCTGGGGAGTGAGGTGTTCTTCGAACTTTGCACGTACAATCCGAGATTTGTGACATGTTGCACTGACCTGCTGGTAGATACCATCGTGTTGAGAGAGAAAAACTGCTTGTAGGAGTGGACATGGTCACTAAGGACAGATGCATTCTTGTCTTGATCCATTGTGCCTTCCAGAATGACGAGAATACCCAGACAATGTCTCCGGCCTAGACCGTTCTGACCATTGTTGCTGGGTGTCTGCTTTCAGACATTTCATGCCGTTCATGCCAACGGCCCATGGAGCATAAATCGTGATTCATCTGGAAAGGCCACCTGTTTCTAAGCAGTGGACAAGTTGCGGTAGTGATGTGAAAATTTCAGCTATCGTTGTCGATGAACAGGGTGCATGAACCAGGTGCCTGTTGCAGAGGCCCATACAAGGCAATGTTCGCTGATCAGCCTTGGGAAGACGCTGCTGGTAGTTCACTGGTTAATCTGGGTTGTCAGTTGCTCAATAGCTGCACGTCTATTCGGCCTTACACATCTCCGCAGTCGTCGTTCACCCTTATCATCTGTGGCTCATGGTGCACCACGGTTGCCTCGGTTTTGGATAGCGCTAATTTGCCAACCATGGTATACTTTAACCACGGCGAAATGCGAATAGTTTAGAAGCTTAGCTGTTTCGGAAATGCTTCTACCATTGGCCGAGAAGCCAATGATTATGTCCTTTTTGGCCGGCCGGAGTGGCCGTGCGGTTCTAGGCGCTAGAGTCTCAAGCCGCGAGACCGCTACGGTCGCAGGTTCGAATCCTGCCTCGGGCATGGATGTGTGTGATGTCCCTAGGTTAGCTAGGTTTAAGTAGTTCTATGTTCTAGGGGACTGATGACCGTAGATGTTAAGTCCCATAGTGCTCAGAGCTATTTGAACCATTTTTTTGTCCTTTTTGACGTTAGATAAAGCACTCCGTTTCCGCACTACGACTGAAACTGCTTAACATTCCCTCCGCTACTAGTGCTGCCAACTGCCGTCTGTGAGTGGTTCTTACAAGTTGAGGTGGTCACATTGATGTGTCCGGACCGGGCAATACATCATACAGACACAGTAATCCGAGAATCAACACGTAACATCGCAATCTAAGCGAAGAGTGACGAATTTGGGTGAATTCTGCTCTTCCCATACTCGGAAGAGAAGGCGTCGTCGCCGCTGGTTCCAGGGCGACGCCGCGGCGTCGGGGCGCCTGCGTTGTGCCTCGTCAGTACCGCAGCGGGGAGCCGGCTTCCTGTTGTGAAGCAACTGAAGCAGATTCATTATGGTGGCGTCCTGATGACAGTAGCTGTTGCTCGTCAGCGAGACTGGGGTGGGAGTGACCTCACGTATACGGACGTTACGTCGAGCCGTCGAAGCCACGTGGTAGACCCAGCACGATCCTACCCGAATGAAAGAGGCTTATTTTTCAAAAGAAGGAGCGTAATCTGCCGCGAGGCTGTTACTCGTAAGGAGCGCTCGATTCCTGCAAATTACTCTTCCGGTCTTCCTGCTACACAGAGGCTCCCAATTTATGTAATTATGGAGATCTTTTCTCCACAAAGAAAAAAAACAAAGTTTTTTATGCTACACAGAGTGCAAGACGGAATGACACCTCTCACCAATTTCATAGCTATCAACACTACATTATCCCCTACAGAATTGAAGGCCAAGAATGAATAAATGGCGCCGGAATGGTGTTTCATTACCGCTGTTGACCATATAAGATGCAATTCGGTTGTAATTACAGTACATTGATTACAGAGATGGTTTTCCTTTATGCTCTGCGTCTGTTTTCGTTACCTACGCGCTAAGTAACTATAAAAAAGCCACGGAAGCTTTAGCTGGAAAGTCCCTTTGACGTTGTATTTTAATAATGTCCATTATGCAGCATATCTTAGGACTTAGAGAGGGAATTTTATAGTCTGCTGTGTAGAGTTTGTTGTTACAAATGTTTCTGTTGCTGCCGCTGTTGTGGACTGATTTGACGCTTCCGATCTCCACGCCAATCTATTCTGTTTATTCTCTTGCGGCTTGCTGCAACCTAACAATTACGGCTTTAATTATGATGTCGCGATGAGATTATTATCCGCTGCTATCGTAGAGCAGCGGCAGAGAGACTCGTGTTTCATAGCGGTTATTTAGTTACATGTTCCGTGGATCATTTCAACGATTCCTTTATCGACATGATATGGAGCGATTCAGTTTACAGGTATACGTGATACGTGATTAGTGTTAACATTAATGAAGATATAATTTTTTGTCCTACTAGTGACACTACACGTAATCTATTTTTTATTTTGTTATTTACAGGATACCAATTATTTTGACATTGATGAACACAAGGTCATGAAGTTTTCAGTCATATGTAACATCGTTTAATGCACTCAGTGTGAGTACCGCTGGTGACATACAAAATATCCAAACAGTATTTCGCCTCACATCACATATATTGTAACACTTTACGAATGTAACGCTTTCAACAGTGTGAATGATAAGTTCACGCAATGTGGACATATCCATAAAGGTGTCGCGAGGTTAGTTAGTTAGTTGCGTATTCCGTAGATGATCTGAATGGTTCTTTTATTGAAATAATTCGGAACGAATCAGTTTACGGGATATTTATGTATACATCACGTGTGTTACATGAAAGGATGTATAACTTTTTACAGATAACCTTGTAGATAGAGCAATCACAGCTTCGAGTAACCATCTTGGATATTAATAAACCGCTTTACTTAGTTCCTTATTTTTAAATCACTACCGTTTTCGTGGCACTAGGAGCCAAATCTTCAGGTGAAGAAATGCATAACAATGAATCAAGAAGGAATAACAACTTTAAGATACGATAATTCTCTAAAATATTTTATCGTTAAAAAAATTAAAAGTTTGGAAAGCTTTTACATAAGACCGTTAAAATATTTGTACTCACATAACCAAAACATTAGGGCTAAAAGCTCGGAACTCGGTACCTAACACTCGTTTCCCGTCAAAGTAAAACACTGCTAAAAGGCAGTACGTAATTGTATAAAACAGCCGGATGTATGGATTCCAGTCGAAAACCGTGTATAGGGTCTAAAAAATTATATCATAGTGATCCGCTGGTAGGATGAACATTTATGAGAAACTATTAAGACCCAATATGCTGCGAGGTCGAAAAAGTCAGGGGTGGTTGCTGCAAAATGGAGGGATATTCTAAATAACCTGGACGAAATGTGTCTGTAAATAGCTTATTGACGGAAAAATAGAACGTTAAAAACACAGTTAAGTCTCTTTAGTCTTCATCATGCAACAATACTTAAAAACTAGATTTTTAGGCTAGTTTTATGAATAAACATTTATCGATGGAATAGAAGAAGGTGTCCTGCAGAAATAATTTTCGGTTGGATTTAAACCTGCTTTGATATCTGTCAGACGTTTTACGGTATTGGGCAAATGTTCAAACATTTTTATTGCTGCATATTGAACTCCTTTCTTAATGCTTTAATAATGGGTAATAAAGGCTATTTGTTCCTATAGTGTTCTAGGTATAGACATCACTATTCTTCCTGAACTGTACTCCTAAAGATTACTCAGGTGCACAATATGATGAAGTGTCTACCTGTGACTACTCTGCGATCAAAGTGGATGATTTTTTCAGTACCACTAAGTATCGGGGAGTTTCTCCACGTGCAGTAGAGATCTGCTAGTAAAGGCGAGGAAACAAATAAGTAGATTAGGGCACAATCTGTAGTGAAAGCTGCAGCAAGATTTATGAAGAGACGAACGTGAGCAGGTCTATAAACTGACGAACTGATGATGAATGTAGCAATTTTTTCCGAGAGATAAAAAATCTATGAGGAAACAATTTAACAGAAGGTGGGTGGACGACGTAAGAAAACAAATATGAGCAACATGCATATGCATTGGTGGAGGCCATAATGAATGTAGACGTATGGAGGAGTCCATTATTCAAACGTGGATGTCAAATTGATGATGATATAATGTATTCATATATACAACAAACTAAAACAGAGTAAAAGCAGCTGATAAAATATTGTTATATATATCTGTGCAAAGAGATTTGTTATCTATAAGCGATTTATTTGTGTTTGTTTTCAACGCGTTGAGGATTGAAACTTTAACGTTCAATTAGTTTTTCATTGGCGTTCAGTTCACTTTTCGTAGCTGTTAGGAATCTCCGATAGCTAACACTTGGTTCAAGAATCATAAAAGAAGGTTGTATACCTGGAAGAATCCTGGAGATACTAAAAGGTATCAGATAGATTATATAATGATAAGACAGAGATTTAGGAACCAGGTTTTAAACTGTAAGACATTTCCAGGCGCAGATGTAGATTCTGACCACAATCAATTGGTTATGAACTGCAGATTGAAACTGAAGAAACTGCAAAAAGGTGGGAATTTAAGGAGATGGGACCTGGATAAACTGAAAGAACCAGAGTTGTAGAGAGTTTCAGGGAGAGCATAAGGGAACAATTGACAGGAATGGGGGAAAGAAATACAGTAGAAGAAGAATGGGTAGCTCTGAGGAATGAAGTAGTGAAGGCAGCAGAGGATCAAGTAGGTAAAAAGACGAGGGCTAATAGAAAACCTTGGGTAACAGAAGAAATATTGAATTTAATTGATGAAAGGAGAAAATATAAAAATGCAGTAAATGAAGCAGGCAAAAACGAATACAAACGTCTCAAAAATGAGATCGACAGGAAGTGCAAAATGGCTAAGCAGGGATGATTAGAGGACAAATGTAAGGATGTAGAGGCTTGTCTCACTAGGGGTAAGATAGATACTGCCTACAGGAAAATTAAAGAGACCTTTGGAGAGAAGAGAACCACTTGTATGAATATCAAGAGCTCAGATGGCAACCCAGTTCTAAGCAAAGAAGGGAAGGCAGAAAGGTGGAAGGAGTATATAGAGGGTTTATACAAGGGCGATGTACTTGAGGACAACATTATGGAAATGGAAGAGGATGTAGATGAAGATGAAATGGGAGATAAGATACTGCGTGAAGAGTTTGACAGAGCACTAAAGGACCTGAGTCGAAACAAGGCCCCGGGAGTAGACAACATTCCATTAGAACTACTGATGGCCTTGGGAGAGCCAGTCATGACAAAACTCTACCATCTGGTGAGCAAGATGTAAGAGACAGGCGAAATACCCACAGACTTCAAGAAGAATATAATAATTCCAATCCCAAAGAAAGCAGGTGTTGACAGATGTGAAAATTACCGAACTATCAGTTTAATAAGTAACAGCTGCAAAATACTAACGCGAATTCTTTACAGACGAATGGAAAAACTGGTAGAAGCGGACCTCGGGGAAGATCAGTTTGGATTCCGTAGAAATGTTGGAACACGTGAGGCAATACTAACCTTACGACTTATCTTAGAAGAAAGATTAAGAAAAGGCAAACCTACGTTTCTAGCATTTGTAGACTTAGAGAAAGCTTTTGACAATGTTAACTGGAATACTCTCTTTAAAATTCTGTAGGTGGCAGGGGTAAAATACAGGGAGCGAAAGGCTATTTACAATTTGTACAGAAACCAGATGGCAGTTATAAGAGTCGAGGGGCATGAAAGGGAAGCAGTGGTTGGGAAAGGAGTGAGACAGGGTTGTAGCCTCTCCCCGATGTTATTCAATATCTGTATATTGAGCAAGCAGTAAAGGAAACAAAAGAAAAATTTGGAGTAGGTATTAAAATTCATGGAGAAGAAGTAAAATCTTTGAGGTTCGCCGATGACATTGTAATTCTGTCAGAGACAGCAAAGGACTTGGAAGAGCAGTTGAACGGAATGGACAGTGTCTTGAAAGGAGGATATAAGATGAACATCAACAAAAGCAAAACGAGGATAATGGAATGTAGTCAAATTAAATCGGGTGATGCTGAGGGGATTAGATTAGGAAATGAGACACTTAAAGTAGTAAAGGAGTTTTGCTATTTAGGGAGCAAAATAACTGATGATGTTCGAAGTAGAGAGGATATAAAATGTAGACTGGCAATGGCAAGGAAATCGTTTCTGAAGAAGAGAAATTTGTTAACATCGAGTATAGATTTAAGTGTCAGGAAGTCGTTTCTGAAAGTATTTGTATGGAGTGTAGCCATGTATGGAAGTGAAACATGGACGATAACCAGTTTGGACAAGAAGAGAATAGAAGCTTTCGAAATGTGGTGCTACAGAAGAATGCTGAAGATAAGGTGGGTAGGTCACGTAACTAATGAGGAGGTATTGAATAGGATTGGGGAGAAGAGAAGTTTGTGGCACAACTTGACTAGAAGAAGGGATCAGTTGGTAGGACATGTTTTGAGGCATCAAGGGATCACAAATTTAGCATTGGAGTGCAGCGTGGAGGGTAAAAATCGTAGAGGGAGACCAAGAGATCAATACACTAAGCAGATTCAGAAGGATGTAGGTTGCAGTAGGTACTGGGAGATGAAGAAGCTTGCACAGGATAGAGTAGCATGGAGAGCTGCATCAAACCAGTCTCAGGACTGAAGACCACAACAACAACAACAGGAATCTCCGAATAATTTATACAGTGAACAGGAAATTGATTCCTGCCTTTGAGAATAGAACAGTAACCTTTCCTATATAACGATCTAGTTCATCTGGCGTGATGCAGACAACTTCTTCATACTTTTACATATTTTCTTTCTGTTCCTAGGCCCTCCCTTAGTAATCTCTGTTTCACAACTAATATGGAGCTAGCTCATGTTTTTCTACTTGGACCAAACGTATTTCGATGTATTTAAAGAATCATTACTAGTCACTGCAACGATTGTTGGTTTCTTTATAAATCTACTATACAGACGTCCGATTTTTAACTTGCGGCGCAGCACCAACACACACAAATTTCTTGTTTGCATGTTTTTGTACATCCACATTCACGTCGTGGTTAGGTTTACTGTGCGTTCTGTGATCTCGCGGACTGTGATCGTCTTTTGTTTTTGCGGCTGTGACAGCATGTCTCTTGTCGAGTTTGCTTTTCTGTTATGTATTTCTACGTATCTGTTTACAGCAGAACACATGGAAATAATGTAGGAGCCAAAAGACGTGAATAGTAAAAAAGTAACATTAAATATGAGAACTGTTTGTGATCTGATTAAATAGATCTGTAAGAAAAACGACAGTTGAGGCATTCAGAATGCAAGTGGTGAAAGTTCAGAGATATCTGGGGATAATGATTATTGGAATCAAAAATCAGCATAAACTTTACGAACATAAATTTACTTTATTTTGAAACAGACAATTGTATTTCACTTGATCCATGCAAAATAGAGTATATAAACAAAACACTGAAGACAGCAACAGTGTTTGAAAAGGGAAGTATGGACTTGCTTGAGTAGTCTCATCAAAATAATTGCAAATAAAGTAGTACACAATATAACAGTTCCGTATTTAATATTTCCACATTCATTCTTGTACTTACTACATTAACCTGCGTACTCATATGTGAAACAATTCATCATTGTCTTCAGACTCGGCATCACTTTCAGCGAAGGTGTGTTTGCAATGCAAGGAATACATTTGAAGATATGGTTCTAAATGGGTGGAATGAAAGGCAACAAATCCAACAATTTCTTCTTATTCTTTGCATCCGAAACTGCACGTCGTTCCTTGTACAGGCTCTCTTGTTCTGGTAGTTGACGAGCTGATCTACCTTTCTTTGCAAGATTAATTTGATGGAACTGTTGTCAGAATCGTGGTTGATTTTGTATTCTAGTGAATATGCACATCCGTTTTCGTACCTCAACCCCTAAATGTCTAGCCAATTCACTTTGTGACCATCAAACTTTTCTTCCGGTTTACGATGCTGCTTAGAACTTCTTTGTGGATAAAAAGCCTGTATGCATAATGTGACCTATTTTAAACAGATTTTTCTTCCTGTATTCTTTCACAATGGTTATCCAGTCATCTGGTGCATAAATATGAGTTGTTTTTCTACTCTTTGTTTCTATCAAGCCAAAGTCGGCATCATTTGGTAGGTACGAACGCCCTGACACAAGAAATTTGTGGTCTATGATTTCTGTTTCCCTACCAGGTTCTTGTAACAGTTCCTTCAAAGAGAGTGCCATTTTTATGATCCAGTTGTGTCTTGTGCAGCTGTCGGAATATACAATGACATGTTTTCAATGTTCAAAACAGGTTATATTGCTGTCAGTTCATGTACAAAAATGGTGTAAATGATAAAAATGTGACCTATGTTTGACGATATGTTTTGAATTACGTTGGTTTACCTTCAATTTCTTCTGTCCACAGTAATGATTATTTGGTGAAAGTGAACTACAAAACTTTGAAACACAACGTGCAGTGTGGACTTACTTCTCTTGTCGTCTGAAATAATGAACAGCTTCAGTTGCCAAGTATAATGCTGCCATCTGACACCACACAGCTCAACTAGGAACTTCATTCACTATACCTCTGATCTCAAAACACAAGTTTTGTGGACTTACACCACTTGCAATCTGATGGCCTCAATTGTTACAGTAAAAACGACAAGTTCAGTCGCCTAATTGGAAAGATTTATTATTCTACTAAACGCACACTGACGCCTTTCCTTGCCGAAGTGCGAGAGTTGTGCGTTCAAGTGTGTGTGTTAAGTGTACGTAACTGTATCGTGTATATGTGTGGCATGGCATCACGTTTGTGTTGGAAGGAAGGAGAAAGAAAGGGTAGAGTTAACGACCCGCCCACAACGAGGTCATTCGAGACTGAGCATGTGCTACGGTCGTTTCAGGGATAGGGAAGGAAATCGGCCGTGCACTTTCATAGGAGCTATCCCAGCAATTGCCTGGATTGATTCAGGGACGTCACGGAAAACGTAAATCAATATGATCGGATACGGATATGAACCGTCGTTCTCCGGAATACGAGTCGAGTGTACTAACCACTGGGCCACCTCTCTCGGTGTGTTTGTGTCGTATGAACATGAGAGAAGGTTCAAATGGCTCTAGGCACTATGGGACTTAACATCTGAGGTCATCAGTCCCCTAAACTTAGAACTACTTAAACCTAAATAACCTAAGGACATCACACAAATCCATGCCCGAGGCAGGATTCGAACCTGCGACCACAGCAGCAGCGCGGTTCCGGACTGAAGCGCCTAGAACCGCTCGGCCACAACGACCGGCATGAGAGAAGGGTGAAATCCGGTGCCGGCTCTTAGCCTACTCCATCCGAACAGCATCAGCTTAAAGTCTCCATCCAACCGACTAATCACCATCGTCACTTGCCCTAGCATCATGAGGCACTACTGAGAACTATGAATTTAATCTAGGACATTGGCGCGAAGACTGGCAATCGGGGATTTTACGCCACCATCCCTCTCCCCTTTGTCTTAAAGACAAATGGAAAGCAGCCAACATCACGCAGCTTACCTGCGTGACTAACCAGCCAAAGTACTGGCCACGTCCGACGTTACTTAACTTAGGTGATCTGATGAGGAAAGCTCTATTCGACGAAGCAAGGCCGTTGGCGATTGTTGCTGTTGCAGTCACCTCTGATGGTTCTTTAAATCAAGCGAGACGCTTTTCGTCCAAATAAGACTTCATACTGTTTGAAGAGAAGGCTCAACTTCGATATTACTTGTCTTCAGACTTCGTTTACCTTGATTCAATGGTACAAATTTTTGAAAGCCACAAATAGTCTGTTCACTATTAAATGCTTCCATAGACCAACGGATTTTTCGTGCAGTTTCGTAGGCTTCAGCTGTCAGAGTCAGTTAAGCTAAGTTATCTCGGTATGGTACCTTGTTGTATTGTAAAATAAGTACCACTGAAGAGCACCGATGTTTCGACCACATCGTCCTTCGTGTCTACTAGTTTACTTGTACCCTGAATAACGAAGTACACGACTAGACGCAATGGTAGCCGCAGTCGAAGTGTCGCTGTTCCTCTATGATAGTCATTTTATATTATGACGCGGTACCATACCCAGATATCTTTTATTGTAACGGACATTCCCTTGAAAATTTTCTTTTTCGTGGCGTAACTGATTAACGGCATGTTTTTGGATTTTTAACCGAGTTCGAGATTTGGTTTTGTGAGTAATATTTAGACGATTAACTTATCATACACTCCTGGAAATTGAAATAAGAACACCGTGAATTCATTGTCCCAGGAAGGGGAAACTTTATTGACACATTCCTGGGGTCAGATACATCACATGATCACACTGACAGAACCACAGGCACATAGACATAGGCAACAGAGCATGCACAATGTCGGCACTAGTACAGTGTATATCCACCTTTCGCAGCAATGCAGGCTGCTATTCTCCCATGGAGACGATCGTAGAGATGCTGGATGTGGTCCTGTGGAACGGCTTGCCATGCCATTTCCACCTGGCGCCTCAGTTGGAGCAGCTTTCGTGCTGGACGTGCAGACCGCGTGAGACGACGCTTCATCCAGTCCCAAACATGCTCAATGGGGGACAGATCCGGAGATCTTGCTGGCCAGGGTAGTTGACTTACACCTTCTAGAGCACGTTGGGTGGTACGGGATACATGCGGACGTGCATTGTCCTGTTGGAACAGCAAGTTCCCTTGCCGGTCTAGGAATGGTAGAACGATGGGTTCGATGACGGTTTGGATGTACCGTGCACTCTTCAGTGTCCCCTCGATGATGACCAGTGGTGTACGGCCAGTGTAGGAGATCGCTCCCCACACCATGATGCCAGGTGTTGGCCCTGTGTGCCTCGGTCGTATGCAGTCCTGATTGTGGCGCTCACCTGCACGGCGCCAAACACGCATACGACCATCATTGGCACCAAGGCAGAAGCGACTCTCATCGCTGAAGACGACACGTCTCCATTCGTCCCTCCATTCACGCCTGACGTGACACTTCTGGAGGCGGGCTGCACGATGTTGGGGCGTGAGCGGAAGACGGCCTAACGGTGTGCGGGACCGTAGCCCAGCTTCATGGAGACGGTTGCGAATGGTCCTCGCCGATACCCCAGGAGCAACAGTGTCCCTAATTTGCTGGGAAGTTTCGGTGCGGTCCCCTACGGCACTGCGTAGGATCCTACAGTCTTGGCGTGCATCCGTGCGTCGCTGCGGTCCGGTCCCAGGTCGACGGGCACGTGCACCTTCCGCCGACCACTGGCGACAACATCGATGTACTGTGGAGACCTCACGCCCCACGTGTTGAGCAATTCGGCGGTACGTCCACCTGGCCTCCCGCATGCCCACTATACGCCCTCGCTCAAAGTCCGTCAACTGCACATACGGTTCACGTCCACGCTGTCGCGGCATGCTACCAGTGTTAAAGACTGCGATGGAGCTCCGTATGCCACGGCAAACTGGCTGACACTGACGGCGGCGGTGCACAAATGCTGCGCAGCTAGCGCCATTCGACGGCCAACACCGCGGTTCCTGGTGTGTCCGCTGTGCCGTGCGTGTGATCATTGCTTGTACAGCCCTCTCGCAGTGTCCGGAGCAAGTATGGTGGGTCTGACATACCGGTGTCAATGTGTTCTTTTTTCCATTTCCAGGAGTGTATTTTAAGCACTACGAGTATAAGACGCATTTTCTTCTTCGAAAAATTGCCTCTAAAATTCAGGCGCGTTTTATATTCTAAATTAATATAAAAATTTTCAGTGTTAGATTTAAAATTTACACCATGTTTTCGATGCCACGAGAAACCTATCTCTATCTGGCAACATTGGATTCAGCTAGCAGCGGCAGTGCACCGATGCGACGAACGTGAGTTGAGGGGTTCACAAGCTTAATGTCTCGCTTCCGTCCCGTCATCACAAACCCAGAACACTGTGTAGCCTATGACACGTTATTTCAGTCTACGGTGCCAGTGGACTTGAATTGAAGCTGGTTTATGCTATCGGTAACAGTACAATATTTTTGTAAGTAACTAGTTTCATAATAGAAAAAAGTAAAAGATATTCATATGACGCGGGCTATAGATTGGAAGTAACAGCATATGCAGAAGGAAAAAATGTTGCAAGCTATTGCTTCACATACTTTCTTAAAGTCTTCCATTGCGCCCTCTTCCAATGATATTTCATTTCCTATGATAATCCGTCTGTTATCTGCATCTTGATGTGCAAACAGGTTATTTTTTTTTTTGTTATTGCAACGGCCAATATGACCAACATTCAAGGCTAAACAAATGAAACAATCAAAAAACCAATTATTCCCACTATTGGGTGGACAAACAATGCAAAGTGTATTTAACTTTTTACTACATACATAAACATCATTACCATCGATTTGTTGCCATTGTTAAGCTCCATTCGGTCCTCTACCAACAGAAAAAAATCATTCGCGATTGACAGTCTAGCAAAGAAGAACTGAAAAAATGAGGAAGATTAAGTATGCAAATAGAGGACTGAATGCAAAATGGCCAAATCTAGAAGAAGACGTATTGAAGTGGATTCAAGAACACCGTCAGAATGCTATTGTGATTAGTACAAAAATGATTCAAATACACGCTCGTAAGCTAACACTTCACTGGAACTTAACAGACTTTAAGGGTGGAGTTGATTGGTTCTACAGCTTTATGAAACGTCATGAAGTTACCGGTAGCATGAGAACCAAAACCGAAAGATCTCAGAAAACGCCACAAGAGTATGAAGAGAAAGTATTACCTTTCCACTGATTTATTATTCAACATCGAAAGACAACCAGTGGGTAACTAAGCCAAACAATGAATATGGACGCCGGCCGGAGTGGCCGAGCGGTTCTAGGCCGAATGCGAGTCCAGTGTCTAACCACTGCGCCACCTCGTTCCGTCTGTGTGTGATGTCCTTAGGTTAGTTAGGTTTAAGTAGTTCTAAGTTCTAGGGGACTGATGACCTCAGATGTTAAGTCCCATAGTGCTCAGAGCCATTTTGAGTGAATATGGACGAAAGCCACCTGAAATTTGATGTACCGAGCAACAGAACTGTTGCCGTGAAAGGTGCTAAAACTGTAACTATAAAAACAAGGGGAGATGAAAAATTGCACTACAATGTGTTGTTTCATGTTGTGGTGACGGTACTAAACTTAATACAATGATCATTTTCAAGCTCTAGACAAGGCCAAAATCTTCTGAAATTCCTCCATGTTTTGTTGTTCACGTACAAGACAAGCACGATAAACCGACATTGCTTTGACCGAGCGAGGTGGCGCAGTGGTTAGCACACTGGACTGGCATTCTGGAGGACGATGGTTCAAACCCACGTCTGACCATCCTGATTTAGGTTTGCCGTGATTTACCTTAAGCACTTCAGGCAAATACTGGGATGGTTCCTGTGAAATGGCATGGCCGACATCCTTCCCCATCCTTCCCTAATCCGATGGAACCGATGACTTCGCTGTTTGGTCCTCTCTCCTGAATCAACCAACCAACATCGGTTTGATTCCAGTGTACGCGTTATGCGGTTGACAACACTTCTACGCGTAACGTGATGATACGGACTCGACTATTTGTAGCGACTGTCGCTCGTGCCATGATGGATGTTCATTCTTACACAGACCTCTCTAAAGCGTCTCTACTGGTACTTTACTTTCAACTGATATGTTTCAGTCCATTCGAATGGGGCGTTCTACCCATAGATAGCGCCCATGGTAACTGCGTCTATGTTTACAAACAATATCTGGGATGATCTTCCGAACGATTCAGGACATGCCTACACGACATATCGGAGTAATGCAAAGTTTTGTTGACGTGTGTAGATTGTTGGCTCTGCTGATAAGAACTCTTTACCTGCATGTTTTCATCTTTCTGGGTGGTAAAGGGAAATGTGAGCTATTTGGCAAACAGAACTGTACACCTGACCATAGTGGAAAAATTAGTTTGATACCATCGTTAGGTATAGCCACATTCTAGTACAAAATATTTTATTTACTTGATGTATTTGTCTATTTATTTATTTGTCCTTCAGCAGCTAATGGCCATTAGGCCCGCAAAAAGCTAAATAATTGACATACGAAATATAAATTGATGACATAATATGAGAGTGAGCAAGTTTAACCATTGTCTATGGAACCCTGATGTTGATTGACAAGAAGATGGAACAAAAATGTGACAATATTAACGATTAACAGTGGCGTTCTAGGATAAATAAAAGTAAATATACAAGTATAACAAAGGAGTTTGAATGCTGTGCAAAACTCTACTGGTTTGTTCAACAGAGAGAATTGTTCTGGCATGACCAAACAAAACGAAAGAATAAGCTTAGGAACGAAAGAAATACAAATGTCCAATGCCTAAGTTGAAATAAATAAATAAATAAATAAATAAATAAATAAATAAATATATATATATATATATATATATATATAATACATATTAACATGGAAGGATTTTTAACATACACTATGTGATCAAAAGTATCCGGACAACTGGCTCAAAATGACTTACAAGTTCGTGACGTCCTTAACCGGTAATGTTGGAATTCAGTACGGTGTTGGCCCACCCTTAGAATTGATGACAGTTTCCACTCTCGCAGGCATCAGGCGCTGAAAGGTTTCTTGGGGATTGGCAGGCCAACCTTCACGGACTGCTGCGCTGAGGAGAGGTATCGATGTCGGTCGGCGACACCAGGCACGAAGTCGGCGTTCCAAAACATCCCATAGGTGTTCTGTAGGATTCAGGTCAGTACTCTGTGCAGGCCAGTCCATCACAGGGATGTTATCGTCGTGTAACCACTCCACCACAGGCCGTGCATTATGAACAGGCGCTCAATCGTGTTGAAAGATGCAATCGCCATACCCGAATTCCTCTTCAACAGTGGGAAGCAAGAAGGTGCTTAAAACATCTTGTGCTGTGATAGTGCCACGCAAAGCAACAATGGGTGGAAGCCACCTACTTGAGCTACACGACCACAGCATAACACCAGCGCCTCCGAATTTTACTATTGGCACTACACACGCTGGCAGATGACGTTCACCAGGCATTCGCCATACCCACACCCTGACATCGGATCGCCACATTGTGTACCGTAATTCGTCACTCCACACAACGTTTTGCCACTGTTCACTCGTCCAATGTTTACGCTCCTAACACCAAGGAAGGCGACGCTTGGCATTTACTGGCGTGATGTGTGGCTTATGAGCAGCCGCTCGACCATGAAATCCAAGTTTTATCACCTCCAGCCTAACTGTCATAGTACTTGCAGCAGATCCTGATGCAGTTTTGAATTCCTGTGTGATAGTCTGGATAGATGTCTGCCTATTACACATTACGAACCTCTTCAACTGCCGGCGGTGTCTGTCAGTCAACAGACGAGGCCGGCCTGTACGCTTTTGTGCTGTACGTGTCCCTTCACGTTCCTACTTCACTGTCACATCGGAAACGGTGGACCTAGGGATGTTCAGGAGTGCGGAAATCTCGCGTACAGACGAATGACTCAACTGACACCCAATCACGTGACCACGGTCGAAGTACGTGAGTTCCGCGGAGCGCCCCATTCTGCCCTCTCACTATGTCTACTGAAGTCGCTGATATGGAATACCCGGGAGCAGGTGGCAGCACAATGCACCTAATATGAAAAACGTATGTTTTTAGGGGTGTCCTGATAGTTTTGATCACATAGTGTAGTTCTCAGTGCTACGTTACTACTACAAATATATCTTTGCAGCTTGTAAAAATTTAGAAATCTCTTTGTTATATGCAGGATTGCTCAAAGAAATTGGAACGGAGGCATTTGTCGGAAACTGGTATTTCAGACGACATAACCATTCCAATAAACGATTGTCTGTGCTTCCTCCATTTCGCGCAGGTACAGAGGTTGTGACTGATGTCACATACTGTAATGTTAGTAGTAGTCACAGAACGTATTTGGAATAAGTACAGTGCGGTGAAGGTACATCGGTAAACTTTCGTGGTTGGATCTCATAAGACTGAGAGTGGGTATCAGACATCTGGTTAGACGACCATTGTGAAACCAGGATCTACGTGGAATAACAAGCCGAATTACGTTTCCTTCGAGATCTGAGACACTATACTGTCCTCTTTTCATTCTTCGAAGGCAGGGCAATAAGTAGTTCGTGTTGCTACATTAGTGTACAAGCCGGAGATTTATAAAGGGAAGTGATTCGGGGGCAGCATCAGTTAAAATTATTGACGACGAGAAAGACAAAGGAGCGACAGTGTCCACCGAAAAGATGACAGGACGCGTAAGCAAAACGTCAAAGTCGAATGTATGAATATTATGAGAGATTAGACAGGATGGTGAGAAACGTGGTACTGAAGTATCTGTCCCAAAGAAGAAGACGCAAACCGCGCACAATAACTATCCTGTTGGCTGTGTTATTAAGCAGAACTTTCTGCGTTACTGAGAACAATTCAAGGAAGTACCAACGTTACAAACGTATCACAGCTTTTTTCACGCATACCTGGACTTGAAGGCGAAGAAAAAAAAAAACGATGAGAAAAGTTGGTCTGTTTACGGAATTTCGCTTTAAAAGTTGCAGAAGAAATAATGTATAGTATGCGAACGAGACAAAATGTTTAATAAAGAAAAATGCAAACTACATATTATTTTTATGAAAAATAGAGGCATCGACCAGTGGTTTACTTAGACGAAACGCGGATTCATAATGTTATAGTGTGAATAAATGCTGATAGAGTGATAGTGTCCGAAGAGTGTTGCCAGAAAGTGTGAGTCAATGGTTAATTGATGTGGCATACAAGCAATTTCAGCGCTTCGTGGTTCAAATGGCTCTGAGCACTATGGGACATCTGTGGTCATCAGTCCCCTAGAACTTAGAACTACTTAAACCTAACTAACCTAAGGACATCACACACATCCATGCCCGAGGCAGGATTTGAACCTGCGACCGTAGCGGTCACGTGGTTCCAGACTGTAACGCCTAGAACCGCAGCGCTTCGTTTTCAGGTCTACTGAAGGGTTGTACACATATGACAGTGTGTATTACCTTAAATCACACATGAATGTTTCAGCACTGAAAGAGCTAAGTTCACAATTATGCAACTTTTGAAGGACTGATTTACATAGGCAAATACATAGCAAGTTCCTTGTCAGAATAGTATGTTATACAAACCTAAACCAACCTTCAATGCATTGCCTGCAGAAATAAATAATATAAATACATTACGTATGTTTAAAAAGATTTTAAAAATGTGATAATATCCAACAATTTTATAGCATTGTGGAATACATAGATTATTCGTGTTGACATAGGACTGCCAGTTTCTATAGGAATACGTGTGATGTGTTTTACTACGTCTTTCACATGAGAAGTGTTTCTGCTGCTGATCTCTGTTTTGGTAGCTTCAGCCACTCAAAATGCTGTTGAACTGAACACGGCGCAGAGCAATAGTAATTATGGTAATGAAATTACATGTGTGAACTGCAGTGAGTGGGCTAGTGTCAGTGATGTGTGTGTGTGTGCGTGTGTGTGTGTGTGTGTGTGTGTGTGTGTGTGCGTGTGTGTGTGTGTATGTGTCTGTGTGCGTTTAACTCTAATGTAATGAGATGTGAATAGTGTTAGAACATAATTAAGACGAAAATTTGATTCCAGGTTACATTGTATACGTTGTGCAGATTTGTAAAACATTATAAGAATAAACAGCACCGCTTCCTCCGTAGCTAGGTTATCAGCGTGAAAACCAACTGTCATCTTTAGAATATAATAACTCAACCTTAATTAATCTGTAGCTAGTGTTTACCGTGTTGCTATAGTTACTATCAGTTCCTGTATAGTTCTTTATCTGGAAATGATGAAGATATATAATAATATTCGTACCGATGGGTAATGTACGAAATATTTGTGAGTGGCGGTGCACCTAAACAGGGCATAGGTTCACAGTATCGCTGTGCAATCTTTCACAAAGACGTGTTTGATAGGTTGAAAAAGAAAAACAATTATATAGATACCAAATCTGCTAAACACTTGCTCTGTTACAAAAACCACTCTTTGTACAAATTCAGCAGATGTTCAGCAAAGGTTAGTGAGCATCATCTAAATCCAAACTAAGTACAAATATTATGTCACTTTATGGAATACATAAATAATTGTGTCAAAACATTTGACGCACTTCATATGGACTGAGTGGGGGATTTGTTGTTTTAATAACGTGGATGCCGGTAGAACGCATGCACATAACTGAAACGCACCCACAACGAACTAAGTTCCGTTTTCTGTCTGATTCCCAGATTTACTGTGCGTAACCTCAAAATCGTAAAAGTAATTTCGTCTTAACTCAATACAGCCGATTGTACTTGCGATCTGTTGTTTAAGACAAAAGTATGTAGCGATCTCAACAATAGATCTGCAGCAATGTGCATCGTTAAGTGAACATAGCACCGTGACTGGCCACAGACGATCGCTAGGTCGACCTGAAACCAAGATAGAAATCAGGGTATGAACCTCCAAAGAGCTATGCAAGACAGTGCAGCATCGACAGTTGTCTGTACGACTATACGTGCACGCCTCTTTGGATATGACAGGATACGTTAATGTGTCAATGAAACGAGACAAATAGTAACATCGTTTCAGCTTCACTTTGCCTGCTAGTCTGGTGGGCGCCGCCATTGTTGTTGTACTTTCCGTTGGACTTCAAGGTGTACTTTTCGTAATGATACCTGCAGAAGTAGGGCGCAGATAACCCCATCAATTCAACACTTCTGTAAAGCCATGCATTTACAAAAAAAAAAAAAAAAGTTAAAATGTGTGTGAATTCCTAAGGGACCAAACTGCTGAGGTCATCGGTCTCTAGACTTACACACTACTTAAACTAAAATAAACTAACTTGTGCTAAGAACAACACACAACCCATGCCCGAGGGAGGACTCGACCCTCCGGCGGGAGGGGCCTCGTAAATCGGTGACATGGCGCCTCAAACCGCGTGTCCAATGCGCGCGCCATATTTTTCACACAGAGGGTGGTCAGAAACAGCCTGAAAAGCTTGTAAGGATGTAACAGGGTATGCTGTGCTGATAAATAATTGTCAAGAAAAAATACGAAATGTTCGGGCGTCTCCAAGTTAATTAGCATCGAAGTTAGCCAGTCAGGCACTTGTGTGCACAAATTCAAACAGTCTGCCAGACACGGGCTTGGTGCATAAGTCCATAGCGCTTTTCCTTAAGTCTAATAAACGAAACAGATACACATAACAGAGACTTTAGCCCTCAATAATGCCGGCCGGGGTGGCCGAGCGGTTCTAGGCGCTACAGTCTGGAACAGCTACGGTCGCAGGTTCGAATCCTGCCTCAGGCATGGATGTGTGTGCTGTCCTTAGGTTAGTTAGGTTTAAGTAGTTCTAAGTTCTAGGGGACTGATGACCTCAGAAGTTAAGTCCCATAGTGTTCAGAGCCATTTGAACCATTTGAACCATCAATATTATATTCTTCTTCACTGCTTACAACATTCTACCAGCACTGGACTAACTCGTCGATTCCGCGACTGTATAAATCAAGTGGTTTTGAGGCAAAGAACACGTCAGGCCGCATTCGGAGCGCATTTTCAGCCGGAAAGGAAGTTCCTTGAAGGTTGTTCGATAGAGAGCGGTAAAGGTGAAAATCTGAGGGCGCAACATCAGGTGAATGAGGTGAGTGCGGAGTGACTTGCCAACCCAACTCCTGTATAGTGTTTTTTGTCAGGCTAGCAGGATGCGGGCGCGCGTTATCGTGGAATAGGATTACTTCATGCAGTACTCCTGGTCGTTGTTCTTGGACTGCGCCTGCAAGCCGTAGAAGTTGTTGACAATAAATATCAGCATTGATGGTTACATCTCGAGAAAGCAATTCGTAGTACATCACATCGTCGCTGTTCCACAAGGTGCGTAACATTACCTTTTAGGGCTGCGAGCAGGTCTTTGTACAGGGAATTGCTCCTTTGTTTGAGCTCAACCATTCCTTTCTTTTCCTTATTTAACATGAAGACACAATTTCTCGTCACCAGTAACGATAGAGAATAGGAATGGTCGGTGTTCCCCACGAGCGAATTGACGACGTGTAAGCAGAGATGCGTTTATGGATACCTGCTAATGTTGTGTTTTTTGCTTAGAGCTTGCGGTATTCACACAGGTACACCAGATTTTTGATCCTTCCCCATTGTATGCAAATGTCGCACGATGGTAGAAAGACCACAGTTCATTACATTTGCTAGTTCTCCAGTACACTGGCGTGGATAGTTCTGGATTAATGCGTTTAAGGCGTCTTCATTAAACTCAGAACGTCTTCCTGAATATGGAGAATGACTAATGTCAGAAAGATCCTCCTTAAAACGAGAAAACCATTTTCGTGTCGTATTATGTCAAATGGTATTATCCCCACACACGGTGCAAATTATTTATGGCTGCCTCCGCTGCTGTCACACCTCTGCTGAAGTCAAACAGAAAAATATGTCGAAAATGTACTAATTTCTCCGCTTGACACGTCATTTTCTTGCGTCCACATCACCACTCATTATGTCCAGATGACAAAATGACAACAGTAACCTCAGATAACAACATTGGATTTCAACAGAAATGTCAATAGATAAATAAACTCATAGCAACCGGAAACCCAACATGAAAAATAGAAATGCTACGAACTTATGGACAAACCTAATACAAAATTAGTGTCAATTGTTGTCATAGCGTAGGTTAGCCGGAGACAGTAAAAACCTGGGGACGCCGGCTTTCATTGAAATATTTATATTTCACATTATGTAAGATTCTAACCTCCATGGATCAGGTTAGGAAGCTCTCTCACAGTTAATTTGCTGTCTTATCTCACAAGAACTGACCAGTAGATCCTGTCAGCAACAATTCTGTGAAAATTCGCGAGTAACGTTTCACTAGGCAGCTGCTGCCACCGATCACCCGCATGGTTAGCGCTTACCACACATTCAACAGCCACTTACGATAATAATCGACTTGACAATGTCACCACAACTTCCTTTGAATACTGGCTACTAGAATAAGTTGTTAATCACAGTCTACGTAGCACACTGGACTCACATTCGGGAGGACGACGGTTCAATCCCGCGTCCGGCCATCCTAATTTAGGTTTCCCGTAATTTACCTAAATCGCTCCAGGCAAATGCCGGAATGGTTCCTTTGAAAATGCACGGCCGACTTCCTTCCCCGTCCTTCCCTAATCCGATGAGACCGATGACCTCAGAGTTTGGTCTCTTCCCCCAAACAACCGAACCCAACCCCACAGTCATCTTGACTCTCCACTTCATTTCAGTAAAGCTTCTGGCTTCATTTGAAAGCTAATAAGTCAGCTAGAAGTTGAATAAAATTCATTGGAAGTAGTTAACCGGATTTAAAGTAAAGATATACAAGTTCCAGCACTTACGTGGAGAAGTGGCTGGTTAGCAGTGATAACAAGAGATACCATGGTGGTGGTTCACATAATGTTTCTTCCCCTTCCAAAGAATGCAGTTCTAATAGGAAGAAAGAATGTGATCAAAGTATATGATTTTTCTTCTGTTCCCATCAGCAACGTTACTTCTAAAAGGAAAACCGCACATAAATAAGTAAATATCAAGTTGATTACCTGATATTAGGCTATACCAGCATTCTTTTGCCTATACAATCAACGAGACATCTGCAGACAAAACATCCGAACCGTGTAAATAAACCCATAGATTTTTTTTTAAGCGTCGTCAGCCACAATTAAAAGGAAATGTCAGATTCTTCAAAAATAGGTATCAGTTCCTAACAAAGTCATAATAGCATCGCTATGGGAACTCTTCTGAAATGCAAAATCCATACCATCACGTGTTATTGGTGAGAAATTGTTTCTTCTCGCAGTTTTCAAAATGTGAAAAATCATGCATGGAAAAGGTCTGGCGAGAGTGTGAAGTCGATACCACTCTCAGATTATACCGTGGCTCGTCGTATTGATGCAATAGCCACTGACATGAAAAATCAGTAGCAACCACATCTTCATGATCGCCCAAAATTCGTCCAGCAATTGGATGACAGTACTGATATCGGAAGTCTTTCACAAATTTTTGTTTTTGTAGGCAGCTATTATGAAAATGAAATTCTCGGGTATTTTATCTTTTGTAAAGCTCTGGAGGGGAAGCCTACAGGCGAAAACATTTTCTTTCTCGTGAATTCCGTGTTTGCTGACAACAATCTGTCACGGACT
Organism: Schistocerca nitens; assembly: GCF_023898315.1. Classification (NCBI taxonomy): domain Eukaryota; kingdom Metazoa; phylum Arthropoda; class Insecta; order Orthoptera; family Acrididae; genus Schistocerca; species Schistocerca nitens. Next base: position 503,055,739 of record NC_064621.1, read on the forward strand.
GATTGTGTTGCTGGGCGGCAGCATTTACCGGAATTAAAAAAAAGGGTTGATGGCAAGAGAGTGTACTGTTTCTCCTTCTATAAAATTCACAGAATGTGTGATATATAGGGAGCCATTGGCTTCTAAAGTAGTACAAACGGAAGTGAATAAAGTGATGGACGATGCAGTCAGTGTTGTAAATTTTGTGAGAGCACAAGATTTGTGTGGTGTCACCGCCAGACACCACACTTGCTAGGTGGTAACCTTTAAATCGGCCGCGGTCCGCTAGTATACGTCGGATCCGCGTGTCGCCACTGTCAGTGATAGCAGACCGAGCGCCACCACACGGCAGATCTAGAGAGACGTACTAGCACTCGCCCCAGTTGTACAGCAGACTTTGCTAGCGAAGCCACACTGACAAATACGCTCTCACTTGCCGAGACGATAGTTAGCATAACCTTCAGCTAAGTCATTGGCTACGACCTAGCAAGGCGCCATAGCTTTGATAATTAATATTTTGAAGCATGTATCATCAAGAGCGATGTTCTACAAATGTGGATTAAAGTTAAGTATTACAGCAACTGCGTCCATTTTCTAAGTTCTCATTTCCTTTTAACTGTTCCAGACCTCACGCCAATCTGCGTGAGCTTAACGCGTGCCTTTCGGCTTCCTCTCGTTGTGACTTGGCTGTCTTGCTAAGTCACAACAATTTGAGTAGCAGGCTATTTTCCATCAGACATGTCGCCACCGTCAGGTGTGCTGACGAACTGAGCTCCTGAGGGCGCGCGGCCGACTAATATCCGCTGCCCAGCGCGAGCCGCTCCGTCCGCTGTCCGCGATCCTGCGTCGGCGGTTGAGGAGACGCTAGCGACGGCGTCTGTGATAGCGTTGATGAAAGTCCTCTGTCCGCTCTGGTGGCTAGATCGTTTTGTTTGCTGAGAGTCTTCTTAATTAAACATAGTGCTGGTTCCCAAGCCTTGCTAGGATTACAGTCGCAATCTCGGTTAATGAGATCCTCCCTGGCGCGAATTTCTATGACCTCTTTAATAACGCTGTTCCAGTCTGTGCTAGGATCCTGATACGTTCGTACTCCATCGAGTGATTCTCGGAAAAGCAGTGTTCTGCAACCGCTGCTTCTTGGGGTACATCAGCGACTGTGCTTCTGGTGTCCTCGGCAACGATCTTCGACGGTGCACGCTATCTGTCCAATATATGCCTTCCCACGCTGGCTTGGAATCTGGTATACGTCTTCCACAAACCGAAATTATCTTTGACGTTTCCCAAAAAATCTCGTGTTTTACAGGGAGGCCCAAAGAAATTTTTTACTATTCGCTTCTTCAACAGGCGTTCAATTTTCCCCGACAGTGCTCCAGAGTACTATATAAAGACTGTGGCTGCCTCTTCCTCCGTGGCATCTTCCGTCCCCATAGGATGTACTGTTGTGGTGGATCACACAGCGCGCCTAATCTCCCATTCTGGGTACTCGTTTTTCGGAATACAATTCTGAGGTGTTCCAGCTCCTGGGGCAGACTCAATGCATCTGAAATGGTGCGCCCTCTGTGTACTAGTATTCTTAGTTCCCCGTTGCTTTGTGAAGTGTGGTGGCAACTGTCTGCATGCAAATACAGGTCGGTGTGTGTTTCCTTCCGATACACGCCGTGGCCCAGGGTGCCATCAGATCTTGTCTTGATCATGACGTCGTGGAATGGTAATATTTCTTTTCCTTCGGTCTCTATAATGAATTCGCTGTTGGGACGTATGGAGTTCAAATTTGTGAGGAATTGAAGGAGTTTGCCCTTCCATGGGTCCGGAGGACAAACGCGCCATCCACATAATGGAAGAAAACACGTCGGTTTCCATGGCATGAGGGCTTCCTCCTTGAAGTACTCCTTACGCAAATTTTCAACCACAGGCGAGAGTGGGCTGCCCTTTGCGACTATTTCCGCTTGTTCGTAGCATTCACCATTAAACAGAAAATACGTGGAGGTCAAGACATGCCTGATAGGTTCGATGGCTTCACGTAAAATTTCTGACTTAAAAGCTCTAGTAACTTTCGTGGAGGCATCCTGAAGAATAACGAAACGACGTCAGAACTCATCGTGATATCTGAGTCTTTCACCTTGAAGCCGTCGAGGTATTTTAAAACAATGCACAGGATTTCGAATACGGTGAGTGCGTTTATCCACATAAGGACTTAGTATTTCCGTCAGGTATTTTGCCTGCAAATACGTTTCTGACAATGGGTTGGAACAGCACCCCATCTTTATGAACTATAGGGAGTCCATGGAAAAAAAAAATGGAAATGAGCGCCAGGCTTTAGTGGCCGATCGGTTCTAGGCGCTACAGACTGGAACCGCGCGACCGCTACGGTCGTAGGTTCGAATCCTGCCTCGGGCATGGATGTAGGTGATGTCCTTAGGTTAGTTAGATTTAAGTAGTTCTAAGTTCTAGGGGACTGATGACCTCAGAAGTTAAGTCCCATAGTGCTCAGAGCCATTTGAACCATTTTTCTGGAAATGAACGTTTGGCGTCATTGGTCGGGAGGCCCCTTACGGGGCAGGTCCGGCCGCCTTGTTGCAGGTCTTATTACATTCGACGCCACATTGGGCAACCTGCGCGCCGAATGGGTTTGAAATGATGATGAAGACAGCACAACACCCAGTCGCTGAGCGAAGAAAATCCCCGACCCAGCCGGGAATCGAACACGGGCCCGTAGGACGGCAATATGTCACGTTGACCACCTTTTTTTTCATTTTGTTCGTGGTTGATCGTTGTGTTTGGTCGTTTCGGAGGTCACATGACATCCGGTCCAGTTCGTTTGTTGATCGTTCCACTCAGTTTTTTTTATTACAGAGGCCAACCAGCTCTCTGACCGAACACGCTGAGTTACCGTGCCGGCATCACTCAGCTATTGGGGCGAACAGGGAGTCCAAAAGCCTTGGTGGTACAGGTTCTTGAGGTAACAGTTTCTTGGCGATCCCCTCTGGCAAATCTGTGCTCTTGAGAGGAGCCCTAGTCTTTTCTCCACTTCTTTGTGAGGTCAGCGTTGATCTCCCTCTAGGGGTTGTCATCGCTCAGGTTCTGTATCTTCTGCAGTCCTTGTGGGAAAGAACGATAGTAGCGTTGCCTTTCTCAGCAGGTAAGACAACCATCCCAGGGAACTCTCTCAGGTCCCGCATAGCTGCTCTCTCTGTTCTAGTGATGTTCGACAGACAGTGTGCACCGTCGAAGATTGTTGACGAGACCACCAGAACCAGACTCAACTGACGCAGTCCAACAAGTCAGCGGTCGCAGACCACTGTTTGTCTGAGAATCACGCGATGGAGTACGAAAGTACCATGATATTGGCACAGACTTCCTAATACGGGACAGCGTCGTTAGAGGGGCCATAGAAGTTCGCACCAAGGAGGATCTCATCAACCGAGATTGCGGCTACAATTTCATCAAAGCTTTGTAACTAGCACTGAGTTTAATTAAGAAGACTCTCAGCAAGCATAACGATCAAGCTACCAGGGCGGACAGAGAACTTTAGAACTTTCATCTACGCTATCACAGACTCCGACGCCAGCGTCTCCGCGACCGCCGACGCTCGGCCGCGGGTTCGGACCTCGGACGGAGCGGCTCGCGGGGGCAGCGGATATTAGTTGGCCGCCCGCCCTGAGGTGAAAACCCAGGCTAGCTAAGCGGAAATCGGTGTGTAACAGGATGCTTCATTTTCCTAGACAATATAGGTGAAACTCAGCCAGTCCGATGTCAGGAGCTCAGTTTTTCAGCGCACCTGACGATGGTCGCACATCTGATGGCTGAAATATTGTGCCAATTGGACACAATGAGCCAACGGCCTTGCCGCAGTGGTAACACCGGTTCCCGACAGATCACCGAAGTTATGCGCCGTTGGGCTGGGCTACCACTTGGATGGGTAACCATCCGGCATGCCGAGCGCTGTTGTCAAGCGGGGTGCACTCAGCCCTCGTGAGGCAAACTGAGGAGCTACGTGATTGAGAAGTAGCGGCTCCGGTCTCGTAAACTGACAAAGGGCCGGGAGAGTGGTGTGCTGACCACATGCCTCTCCATATCCGCATCCAGTGAGGCCTGTGTGATGAAGATGACACGGCGGCCGGTCGGTACCGTTAGGCTTTCCAAGGCCTGTTCGGACGGAGTTTAGTTTAGTTTTAGTTTAATGGACACAATGAAGCGGCAGTACATCCCTGTAGTCTTTGGTCAACAAAGAACTGGGCAGATTATTATGAGGTGGCATAGAGTGCCACCTGTTTCATGTATCAATTGTGTTACATTGGTAACTGAAAAATAATGATTCTGCATAACCTTCCATGCCTTCGTGCACTTTTCAGTTAACCTAAGTAGAAATTCTGCTGCGTTTACACCAAACGTGTTTATTCATACTAGCTGCGTTCACAGTAAGTACTTATTTGTTCGGCATCGCGATTATTTTCTCGCATCTGTGCACTGTCTTTCTGGACTTGAAGATGAGATGCGTCGAGATCTCCGTAGCCGCTGACGAAATCTCACGCTTCATTCAGTGTTCATTCCAGTAAATTATAATTTCAAGTTTTTTGTGGAAAAATGTTAAAATAGCAATGTGAGCCCTGTGTGCTCAATGAACGGGCCCTTGTCGGTATGATGAGTCGTCGACATATTTTTTAAGTCAGACCGTGAACTTGCTAATACGAAATTTCATCACTAAAGTTCTCTTAAATGTCCGTTTACGTCCATAGATTAATAAGTTGCGCGAAGTAAGATTTCCTCTACTGAATATGTGGTGTCACCGCCAGACACCACACTTGCTAGGTGGTAGCTTTAAATCGGCCGCGGTCCATTAGTACATGTCGGACCCGCGTGTCGCCACTGTCAGGATCGCAGATCGAGCGCCACCACACGGCAGGTCTCGAGAGACGGACTAGCACTCGCCCCAGTTGTACGGACGACTTTGCTAGCGACTACACGTACGAAGCCTTTCTCTCAATTGCCGAGAGACAGTTAGAATAGCCTTCAGCTAAATCCATGGCTACGACCTAGCAAGGCGCATTAACCATATCTGGAGAGAGTCTCACTTGTATTATCAAGAGAAATGTACCACAATGAATTAAAGTTAAGTATACGAGAAGCTCCGTTCTTTTCTTTATAGCTTTCATCACGTATCCTGTTTCAGACTTAACGCCAGTCGGCGTGTGTGTACGCGTGCCTTTCGGTTACCCGTCACTGTGGACTGGCTGCCTTGTCAGTCCACTACAGAATATATTCTAAATATTGTAGTCAGACAGCTTTTAATAAAATTTCACTTATCAAGAAACTTCCTTTTAAAAGACGGCATTTGAAACAAGGTAATTTCCTGCACACATTTAGGTGCATTCAAAATTTAACAGGGAAGTGACACCTTATAACTGGAGTTGTATTTCAATGTAGTTGTTATCGATGAACCATGCTTTGATTTAAAGCACTCAAGACGCACAAATCTTGGAACATTACACTTCTATTATGTGACTTAAGTTAATAACTGCTCAGAAGAATCGTAATTATATTTCGAGTAGAAACATTATTTAGTAAGTACTCGTAATTATTTAGTTTAAATTCATTTTATTATTTCGTGCTGATATAGCTATTGATTTCTGTATGGTACAAAGAGCCGCCATTTCTGTAATACAGCAGTTTCAATTATTCTTAACTCCACAAAAGCTCTAAAAATAAACCAGACCGAGATTCGAACGGAACAATATCTTACAGAAAAGTTTCAGTGTCCCAAAAGTTTCAGTATCCGAAACAGAGTTGTTTGCTCTGTTTTGCGAGATTTGTCATATTGTATATTGTTTACTAACAATTTTAAATTTCTCGATGTTTCGAAAGTTAGGTATTTGGAGTTCGTCTTTCAATTCCTGACTAAATCTTCTAAGGTTAAATAATTTTACTACAGTTTAAAGACACCCAAAGGTAACAGTCCTGCAAATAAATAGTGAGCTCTTTTGCTTATCCTTTATTTTATTTCATTTTTTATTAAGATCTGCGTCCAATAGTTTCATAAATGCTTGCTACTCCAAACTGGTTTAATCAGTTGCAGACTTAAACACCAGTACTGACAAGTGCAGATGTATGTGGTGAATAAAGAGACAATCCAAAATTCATTTCGCACCAAGATATTTAGATTCACTACATTTCAACAATTTTGTAGCAAAAGTAAGAAAATTTTCGGCATTCCTCTTCAAATTACAGTGCATTTCAGAAACATATAACATGATTACGGCTTTTACCAGGCACTTAACAGTGAATTCTATACTGAGTGACTAAAGGTACTGGGTGGATATAATTAAAGTGCACCTACTCAGGGAGGACCAGTGTGGGCTGCAGTTATCCTGTGGCAGCGAATTCTGGTTGATATGAGAACGTGTTAATACCGGAAATGATCTACGCTGAAAAAAAAAGTTCAGTTTTTGGCCACCAGGTGCAAATCTCGCACTGTATAGCATCATGGCGACATCTCTGGTGCTCGTATTGAACAAACTGTGTAAGTGGTGGTAGACAATAAAACCAATATTATGCCTTCCTCACTTGTCTGATATTTTGTACCTACGTATCGTTCCTAATCCATTACATATGGAAACATTTCTATACGTCTTTCTTGCGTTCACAGTGCCAAATTTACAATGGTGGCCCAAATTGGAACTAATTTTTTTCCCAGCATATATCTGTTCCGCATTAAAGCATTAGAACTTTACGCTGTCATATAATAATTACAACTCGTACTGGGCCGGCCGGAGTGGCCGAGCGGTTCTAGGCGCTACAGTCTGGAACCGAACGACCGCTACGGTCGCAGGTTCGAATCCTGCCTCGGGCATGGATGTGTGTGGTGTCCTTAGGTTAGTTAGGTTTAAGTAGTTCTAAGTTCTAGGGGACTGATGACCACAGCAGTTAAGTCCCATAGTGCTCAGAGCCATTTGGACCATTTGAACAGCCCGCTCTGGACACCGGTGAGTAATTGCACTTTAATTGTAAACACCTGGAATAAAGAGAAGGAACAGTAACTGGTTTAAGCAGTTTCATTGATTTACGATGAGTGAGAGCCGATTCTGTTTTCTATTTGATTATCGGGATGTTATGCGTAGTAAGATAACCACTGCTAGGTAGTGAAGATAATCACACATTTTTTTTCCTGTCTATATCTAAGTTTATTTGCGATCAGAATCTGCAGTGTTTGAGTACTTTAAAATCTTTCTTACAAACGGAGCGGGATTTTACCTGCATGCAAATACTGTACTGCCTCATGCGAATTTGTGTTGCGAAGTTTAGAGGAAGAGTGATACTATACTATTGACTACCCACACACGGTGCAACACAGGATAGTGTGTGTGGTCACCAAATGCTTTTCAAATAATGTGTATCTCTGAACTGCAGTTTTTTTAGCAGTTTTGTTAAAGTGATGTGTACTATCTGATCAAAATTGTTTGGACACCTGTAAGTAAACTGTGCCTACTCTTCGTTTTTATAACAGTCTGAACTCTGCTGCGGCCCTCTTTGAGTGAGGTGTCTGAATGTCTGTGGAGAAGTGGCAGTTCATTCTTCCTCAACGGCCGAAACAATGGGGGGTAGTAGAGTAGGACGCTGGGATCGGGAGCGGAGTCGACACTGTAACTCACCCCAAAGAAGTTCCAGTGAGTTTAGATCGGGGCTCGTGACAGGTGGATACATTTCAAGAGTGTTAGTGACCACAAACCATTGCCTCAGAGACGCTACCTTACGCAATATCAAGCGGATACAGACAGTCACCGTCTCCGAAATCTTCCAGCACTGTACATAGTTTACGTTTTCTCAAGCGCGATACCGCGAAAGCTCCCTTCGCCATAATAGCTCCTCCACTCTTCACTGTTGGTACTACGCCTAATGACAGGTAACATTCTCCTGGCGTTCGTCGAACTCTAGCCCTTCCATCGTATTTTCGCAATGTATAGCGTGATTCATCTCTCATAATCACTCGTTTTCAGTCATCCACTATCCATTGACGTCGCTCTTTGCACCACCTCAACTGTTGCTTAACACTGACTCCAGAAAATGGTACCTCATGAGGACCTGTTCGACCATTCTTTTTCACTCCGTACGGACAGTGATTGTGCTATCTCTACTGCTGAAGCGCCACAGAAATCACGAGTGATTCCTTCCGCAGATTTCATGTGATTTTTTTACAACCGCCATCCGCAACGGACAGCAGCCCCTGTCCGTCCGTTCTCGAGGTCAGCCTGTCTGGGTTTAGCTCTGGATATTTCTTCGCGCCTCCATATTACTAGCAGTTGACTTGGGCAGCTTTAGAAGGATTGAAAGGTACACTATCTGATCAAAAGTATCCAGACACCCCCAAAAACATACGTTTTTCATATTAGGTGCATTGTGCTGCCACCTACTCTCCAAGTACTCCATTTCAGCGACTTCAGTAGTCACTAGACATCGTCAGAGAGCAGAATGGGGCGCTCCACGGAACTCACGGACTTCGGACGTGGTCAGGTGACTGCGTATCACTTGTGTCATACGCCTGTGCGCGAGATTTCCGCACTCCTAAACATCCATAGGTCGACTGTTTCCGATGTCACAGTAAAGTGGAAACGTGAAGGGACACGTACAGCACAAAAGCGTACAGGCCGATCTCTTCTGTTGACTGACAGACATCGCCGACAGTTGAAGAGGGTCGTAGTGTGTAATAGGCAGACATTTATCCAGGCCATCACACAGGAATTCCAAACGGCATCAGGATCCACAGCAAATAGTATCACAGTTGGGCGGGACGTGAGAACACTTGGATTTTATGGTCGAGCAGCTGCTCATAAACCACGCATCACGTCTTTAAACATCAAACGACGCCTCGCTTGGGGTAAGTAGCGTAAACGTTAGACGATTGAACAGTGGGAAAGCGTTGTGTGGAGTGACGAATCACGGTACACAATGTGGCGATCCGATGGCAGGGTGTGGATACGGCGACTGCGCGGTGAACGTCATCTGCCATCGTGTGTAGTGCCAACAGTAAAATTCGGAGGCGGTGGTGTTTTCCATGGAAGGGCTTACACCCCTTGTTGTTTTGCGTGGCACTATCACAGCACAGGCCTACACTGATGTTGTAAGCAGCTTCGTGCTTCCCACTGTTGAAGAGCAATTCGGGGGTGCCGATTGTATCTTCAAACACGATCGAGCAACTGTTCACAGTGGCGGAGTGGCTACACGACAATAACACCCCTGTAATAGACTGGTCTGTACAGAGTCCTAAGTTGAATCGTATCGAACACCTTAGGAATGTTTTGGAATGGTGACTTTGTGCCAGGCCTCTCCGACCGACATCGATACCCCTGCACAGTGTAGCACTCCGTGAAGAATGGTCTGCCATTCCCCATGAAACATTCCAGCACCTCATTGAACGTATGCCTGCTAGAGTGGAAGCTGCCGTCAGGGCTAAGGGTGGGCCAGCACTATATTGTATTCCAACATTACCGATGCAGGGCGCCACGGATTCGTAAATCATGTTTAGCCATGTGTCCGGATACTTTTGATCACGTTACTCAGGTGATATCCAATGACTAGACCACAGTCGAAGTCACTCAGTTCTCCTTACTCATTCATTCTCCAGTTTCTGCTTCCCTGCTGACAACACAGTATTCCTTGCCTCCTTTTATACTGATGCGCCCGCCTATCGTGACATCTAGCGTCAATTGCGCGTTACATATGGATGTTCGGATACGGTTGATCAGATAGTGTGCTAAGCACTACAGTAAAAAAAAATGGCTCTGAGCACTATGGGACTCAACATCTGAGGTCGTCAGTCCCCTAGAACTTAGAACTACTTAAACCTAACTAACCTAAGGACATCACACACATCCATGCCCGAGGCAGGATTCGAACCTGCGACCTTAGCAGTCACGCGGTTCCGGACTGAAGTGCCTAGAACCGCACGGCCACCACGGCCGGCGCACTACTATAAACAAATTGCTATTGTCGTATTAATTCATATCATACGATTTTAAATCTTAGGCATTTGGGTTTCGTTAAAGGTGCGGGCGACGCTAAGTTACATTTAGGAGGTGGAGACGAAGAAGTAACAAACTGTAGTCCCGCCCCGCTTCCCATAATGTGTCCCTGGATCTGCATCTCTCTGAGTTTTTCTGGAGGCGGATGAAAAGCTGTGACACGTGTGCCGACCACGACTCGTCCCGTGATAGTTTCCCCAGGCGTGGCCGTCGGCTGTTTTGTCACCAGCTGCGACAGCTGCAGCGGCGATTTCTCCTCCTGTGGACGAGCTTCGGCCTCGCCGCCCACGGCTTTCTTGCCAGCTGCACAGCTAGGAGCTCCGTCTCACCTGATACGCCTTGTCTGACTCATACAGAGCAATCTCAAGCATGTTACACCCATTCTGTTGTCGGAAAGATGTTATTCTAGGTCGTGATATACTCCTTTCGACAATATAAGGTGAAAGAAGATAATAAGGTTTGAAGAAATACTTCAGGGCTAAGATCGCTTTTAAATATTTATTTTGGATTGATGAACGGTTTCAATAGTACTTTGCTGCCATCTTCGGATCTGCAATGCGGTAGAGACACAGACTGCATTTGTAAACATATTTTCTATGCCAGTAGTAATGAAATGATTAAGTATAATATTCTATATACAAGATAACATGCCTCATATTTTTTCAAAATTATGCTATGTATTTTGAGAATGTTGAAATTTAAACAGTTTGGATACGTGAGCTCTACTAGCAGGTAGATAACAACCAACAAGTACGGCATTAACAACAACACTGTTTACAATCAAGTTGCCATGCAACTTTGGCCTATTACGAGCGACCACACACATGCTTGTCTGGAGCTGAACAGACAAGGGAACATTCCCGAGTTTCAATAAACAACCTTGATGAAACTTGGCGTGTGTGTAGAAGGGGCAAAATAGTACAATTTTTTGTTTCTGCCCAATTTCATCTCGCTTTTAAGGGACAAAACGCAACCCAAAATTTAATTTGCCATTTCAGGTTTGGAGGGAACTTCTTCGAAACGATGATATATAAAAAGTGAATTTCATATAGAAACTGATATGTAATTAACGTTCTTGAAAACTATATGATCAGTTTTTTAATAATTTGACATTTTGCAAAATACTCCACCACAATTAATCAGTTCTGAAAAATGAAAATTTTTGTTAGAACATAAATTACGGTTTCAAGCCCTAGGACAGAAAACTTCCGGTTTTGACAAAGGACTCGATGGCACAGTGAATGTGGAACATATACGGCTTTCTATATTGAAAGAAGTTTCTAAGATGATTTTCATATCTAGTTCTGCTGAATTTTGTTTTCTATCGTCTTCTCCGTCTTTTATATTACGTGAAATATCCTTCATTTTATGTGCATGTGTAAAAAAGTTATGTTTTAAGCATTTCTTTATAGATTATCATTATCGTAATTATTTTCTATCATAATAAAGAGTTACTTATTATTTTAAATTAACTGAACTCACGTTGTTGTTGTGGTCTTCAGTCCTGAGACTGGTTTGATGCAGCTCTCCATGCTACTCTATCCTGTGCAAGCTTCTTCATCTCCCAGTACCTACTGCAACCTACATCCTTCTGAATCTGCTTAGTGTATTGATCTCTTGGTCTCCCTCTACGATTTTTACCCTCCACGCTGCCCTCCAATGCTAAATTTGTGATCCCTTGATGCCTCAAAACATGTCCTACCAAACGATCCCTTCTTCTAGTCAAGTTGTGCCACAAACTTCTCTTCTCCCCAATCCTATTCAATACCTCCTCATTAGTTACGTGATCTACCCACCTTATCTTCAGCATTCTTCTGTAGCACCACATTTCGAAAGCTTCTATTCGATTCTTGTCCAAACTGGTTATCGTCCATGTTTCACTTCCATGCATGGCTACACTCCATACAAATACTTTCAGAAACGACTTCCTGACACCTAAATCTATACTCGATGTTAACAAATTTCTCTTCTTCAGAAACGCTTTCCTTGCCATTGCCAGTCTACATTTTATATCCTCTCTACTTCGACCATCATCGGTTATTTTACTCCCTAAATAGCAAAACTCCTTTACTACTTTAAGTGTCTCATTTCCTAATCTAATTCCCTCAGCATCACCCGACTTAATTTGACTACATTCCATTATCCTCGTTTTGCTTTTGTTGATGTTCATCTTATATCCTCCTTTCAAGACACTGTCCATTCCGTTCAACTGCTCTTCCAAGTCCTTTGCTGTCTCTGACAGAATTACAATGTCATCGGCGAACCTCAAAGTTTTTACTTCTTCTCCATGAATTTTAATACCTACTCCGAATTTTTCTTTTGTTTCCTTTACTGCTTGCTCAATATACAGATTGAATAACATCGGGGAGAGGCTACAACCCTGTCTCACTCCCTTCCCAACCACTGCTTCCCTTTCATGCCCCTCGACTCTTATAACTGCCATCTGGTTTCTGTACAAATTGTAAATAGCCTTTCGCTCCCTGTATTTTACCCCTGCCACCTTCAGGATTTGAAAGAGAGTATTCCAGTCAACATTGTCAAAAGCTTTCTCTAAGTCTACAAATGCTAGAAACGTAGGTTTGCCTTTTCTTAATCTTTCTTCCAAGATAAGTCGTAAGGTCAGTATTGCCTCGCGTGTTCCAACATTTCTACGGAATCCAAACTGATCATCCCCGAGGTCGGCTTCTACCAGTTTTTCCATTCGTCTGTATAGAATTCGCGTTAGTATTTTGCAGCTGTGACTTATTAAACTGATAGTTCGGTAATTTTCACATCTGTCAACACCTGCTTTCTTTGGTATTGTAATTATTATATTCTTCTTGAAGTCTGAGGGTATTTCGCCTGTCTCATACATCTTGCTCACCAGATGGTAGAGTTTTTTCAGGACTGGCTCTCCCGAGGCCATCAGTAGTTCCAATGGAATGTTGTCTACTCCCGGGGCCTTGTTTCGACTCAGGTCTTTCAGTGCTCTGTCAAACTCTTCACGCAGTATCTTATCTCCCATTTCATCTTCATCTACATCCTCTTCCATTTCCATAATTTTTTCCTCAAGTACATCTCCCTTGTATAAACCCTCTATATACTCCTTCCACCTTTCTGCCTTCCCTTCTTTGCTTAGAACTGGGTATCCATCTGAGCTCTTGATATTCATACAAGTGGTTCTCTTCTCTCCAAAGGTCTCTTTAATTTTCCTGTAGGCAGTATCTATCTTACCCCTAGTGAGACAAGCCTCTACATCCTTACATTTGTCCTCTAGCCATCCCTGCTTAGCCATTTTGCACTTCCTGTCGATTTCATTTTTGAGACGTTTGTATTCTTTTTTGCCTGCTTCATTTACTGCATTTTTATATTTTCTCCTTTCATCAATTAAATTCAATATTTCTTCTGTTACCCAAGGATTTCTATTAGCCCTCGTCTTTTTACCTACTTGATCGTCTGCTGCCTTCACCACTTCATCCCTCAGAGCTACCCATTCTTCTTCTACTGTATTTCTTTCCCCCATTCCTGTCAATTGTTCCCTTATGCTCTCCCTGAAACTCTCTACAACCTCTGGTTCTTTCAGTTTATCCAGATCCCATCTCCTTAAATTCCCACCTTTTTGCAGTTTCTTCAGTTTCAATCTGCAGTTCATAACCAATAGATTGTGGTCAGAATCCACATCTGCCCCTGGAAATGTCTTACAATTTAAAACCTGGTTCCTGAATCTCTGTCTTACCATTATATAATCTATCTGAAACCTGTCAGTATCTCCAGGCTTCTTCCATGTATACAGCCTCCTTTCATGATTCTTGAACCAAGTGTTAGCTATGATTAAGTTATGCTCTGTGCAAAATTCTACAAGGCGGCTTCCTCTTTCATTCCTTCCCCCCAATCCATATTCACCTACTATGTTTCCTTCTCTCCCTTTTCCTACTGACGAATTCCAGTCACCCATGACTATTAAATTTTCGTCTCCCTTCACTACCTGAATAATTTCTTTTATCTCGTCATACATTTCATCTATTTCTTCATCATCTGCGGAGCTAGTTGGCATATAAACTTGTACTACTGTAGTAGGCATGGGCTTTGTGTCTATCTTGGCCACAATAATGCGTTCACTATGCTGTTTGTAATAGCTAACCCGCACTCCTATTCTTTTATTCATTATTAAACCTACTCCTGCATTACCCCTATTTGATTTTGTATTTATAACCCTGTAATCACCTGACCAAAAGTCTTGTTCCTCCTGCCACCGAACTTCACTAATTCCCACTATATCTCACTTTAACCTATCCATTTCCCTTTTTAAATTTTCTAACCTACCTGCCCGATTAAGTGATCTGACATTCCACGCTCCGATCCGTAGAACGCCAGTTTTCTTTCTCCTGATAACGACGTCCTCTTGAGTAGTCCCCGCCCGGAGATCCGAATGGGGGACTATTTTACCTCCGGAATATTTTACCCAAGAGGACGCCATCATCATTTAATCATACAGTAGAGCTGCATGTCCTCGGGAAAAATTACGGCTGTAGTTTCCCCTTGCTTTCAGCCGTTCGCAGTACCAGCACAGCAAGGCCGTTTTGGTTAATGTTACAAGGCCAGATCAGTCAATCATCCAGACTGTTGCCCCTGCAACTACTGAAAAGGCTGCTGCCCCTCTTCAGGAACCACATGTTTGTCTGGCCTCTCAACAGATACCCCTCCGTTGTGGTTGCACCTACGGTATGGCCATCTGTATCGCTGAGGCACGCAAGCCTCCCCACCAACGGCAAGGTCCATGGTTCATGGGGGGTGAACTCACGTATGTGAAATGATAAACGGAATAAAACAAAAAATGAATATAAAACCTAAAATAACAGGTTCACACATAAAACAAATGTAAGTAAAATAAATAATTAGAATAGTAATGAAAGTTTAGATATTTCAATTAGCTATTGAAAATACTCCAACAGCACATTTTGTACAGCTTATTTTTTTCCAAAAATGGTATTTCAGAAACCAGCTCTATTACACTGGCTTGTAAGCTTCCTTAATTTATATTTTTAAAAAAGTTTTCATTATTCAGTATTGATAATGGTGGTGGGACATTTAGCAAAATTTCAGATTAATACGAAAGATGATTATACAGTTTTCAAGAACAGTAATTACGTATCAACATTTTACATGAAAAACTCTTTTTTTAATATATCGTCGTTTCGAAGATATTCTCACAAATCCTGAAATGCCGAATTAAATTTCATGGTCTGTCTTACCCCTTAAAATTGAAATTGGGCACAATCATAAAATATGTATTGCACTATTTTGCCTCTTCTACACTCCCGCAAAGTTTCATCAAGATCGCTTACTGACACTTGTGAATGTTCCCTTTGTGAGTCCGTCACTGTGACAGGCAAGCTAACTCTTATATCCACTATGTGGCAGTCGGACGCGGTGGTCTCGCGGTTCTAGGCGCGCAGTCCGGAACCGTGCGACCGCTACGGTCGTAGGTTCGAATCCTGCCTCGGGCATGGATGTGTGTGATGTCCTTAGGTTAGTTAGGTTTAAGTAGTTCTAAGTTCTAGGGGACTGATGACCACAGCAGTTGAGTCCCATAGTGCTCAGCGCCATTTGAACTATGTGGCAGCGTGGAAACAAGTGTACTTTTAGCATTTACATTAGGTTAAAAAAATGTGTGAAATCTTATGGGACTTAAGTGCTAAGGTCATCAGTCCCTGAGCTTACACACTACTTAACCCTAAATTATCCTAAGGACAAGCACACACACCCATGCCCGAGGGAGGACTCGAACTTCCGCCAGGACCAGCCATACATTAGGTAAATTACACAATTCATTTATGAGAAATTTCTACACTATTTAAACTAATCCAAATCTAAAGTGAAAGAAAATTACAGAAAATTTATAAAGATTGTACAGTATTTAGGTGCCACTACACAAACTTCCAAAAAAGAGCAATGTCAACATTTATGTAATATACTGCTATTTTTTGTTGTTGTTCAACGTATTTGTAGGATTTAAAACCAATCCAAAAAAATGGCTCTGAGCACTATGGGACTCAACTGCTGTGGTCATAAGTCCCCTAGAACTTAGAGCTACTTAAACCTAACTAACCTAAGGACAGCATACAACACCCAGCCATCACGAGGCAGAGAAAATCCCTGACCCCGCCGGGAATCGAACCCGGGAACCCGGGCGTGGGAAGCGAGAACGCTACCGTACGACCACGAGATGCGGGCAAAACCAATCCAAATAATGTTTTTTTTTTTTTTAATTTGAAATATTATTGTGGCTTCACATCGCAGGTTCTATACGAATTGTTTTTTGAATTAAATGACAACTATAGCATCAGACAGGCAACATTTATTCTCATTAGTCCTTAGTTTGATTTCTAAAACAAACTCTCTGAAAAACTCACCGATTTGTGTGTAAGATATTTTAGTGTGATCACTATTTTCATTATACCACCTAGCATTACAAATTTACAAACCATACACATGGTAACATCAGTGGAAAGTCGTAACATCCCCACATAACAGTTCAATTCATACTTTATACAATTAGCCAATGAAGCAGCTCAAAGACTAGACATAATATAATGTCTAGATGGCATCATACAATATGCGAATGACTCTCATATTTTCTCACTTATCTGTATATTTATTTTTAGAAAACAGCTACCTGCATGAATAAAAACCACATTTCAAACATGAGATACAATACCATAATTTGCTTGTAGCTAGCTAGTGTCAAATATTTCCAGACAGTGAGTTAATGAGCATTCCGCTCTCATTTAAGTATATGTCCGAAAGGGTCAGCCTTTAGGAATCGCAAATGTGTGGTCTACATCATTTATGGGTCGTTAATTTAGCTTCCGATATTATTATTACTGTTGTTATGTGTTATATTAACGTTGTATGTTTCATACAATTTCGCAAACTTTCCATCAGCTAGACAATTTACCCAAAAGGTCACAAATGACTAGTTTAGGTCGTGTGATGAGACACATGAGGTTCAACCCCTAGACGAGTTTGAGCCAAGACATTTCGACGAAGAGGAACCAAATGTGAGCCAGAACATCTTTGGGATGTTAGCTCGCAAGACTAACATGGACAGCTACTGGCTTATTCTAAATAATAACGTAAAACATTTTATTTACATGGTGTATGAATTCTTGTGAAGTATATTAATGTAAAACATCATGTCACCCAATGCCTGAGTGAAATTTACTGATTTTACCATGTGACTGTCAAATAGCAGTAGAAGATATTGTCACTTAATGCAGTAACAAGGACTCTAAGTCTAATTATGTAGCTTGAGTCCGCTATAGTACAGGCGAAGTTATAATTTTATAAACTACACCACATTGCATAATCATGAGCCTCGTTATCCTTCGCCTAGGTAGTATAGGCATAGTTCTATGAATTACATGTTTTTCTAATGGCAGCCACGCAAATTTCCTTGTACTGGTACAGTTATGGAGAATAAAATACAATAAGTTAAAGAGGTCATGAACACTTTATGAAATGCATGCCATTTTCATGTTCTCGAGGACATTCGGCTGAAATTTATGTGAGAGAAAGGAATTCTTCATGAACCAGTTTATGTTGTAAATGCCATGTTTTTGTTTGTAAATGCCATAACCTGCAGTCAACATGCACGTTACTTATAGAGCACAATCTCATAGTACGCTTACACAAAAGATGTTATTCAATTTCATGCTGTCTGAGGTATTAACGTATCTATTGAAAAAGATGAGGTATGTTACCGATGAGTAAAATATTATGCTTATATTCTTCGTTAGTTCTGGCATAGAAAATACATTTGCAAATGCAGTGTGTCCATGTCGTATTACACATCCGAAGACGACAGTAAAAACCGTTGAAAGCGGTCATCAATTCAAGTAAATACTTAAAGCGATCTTGGGTCTGAATGTCAGTCATATATGAAAAGCAAGTTTTTTGAATTTCTGAGGCACTTGATGTGCAGTAGCGAAGGATGGGTGACAAACACTTTGTAGAAGAACCAAGAGAGAACAGTAAGAATGGTGGACTAATAAAGAAGCGAACATTGTTACACGGTTGAGGAGCCGGTGGCATGTGTGTGGATGCATGAACCCATAGACAGAGCAAACAGTGACTGAGTAAATAAGTGCATTTGGAGATCACATTGACAGCGTACCACGTTGTAAAGCAGCCTTGCTTCATTGGGGAAAGCATGTTTTTGTTCCCAACAGCGTCAAAGACAGACTAGGCAGCGAACGTAAGAAAATGCGAGAGTACAATAAATCATTTCGCTAAAGGGTAGTTGAACTTCAGGTATCGCGATAAACAATGTGTGACGAAATTTAAAAAAATAGTTACATGAAAAGGTTTAGACCGATACTTGTGAATGAATTATCTGGTAATCGCATAGAACATCGTGTTGCAGCCTGCCGAACTATGTTGGTACGATTTCCAAATGCTGTGTCCCGCTTGCAGTGTTATTTTTTGATGAAATGCAATATATCTCTGTTCGAAGGGGAGATATTGTTTCTTGGTCTAAGGGAAAAATCCTGTTATGGGCCAGAGTGGTAAAGTAAGTCGCCGCATGTTATGATATTGGGCGTGTTGTCATCACAATTCTTAATTTTTTGATGGTTAGGTGGATGGAAATTCTGATGTGGACATGTTATAAACGTTGTAAATACCTCAGAGCTCGAAGACTAGGGAATCATGTATGACGTGTGGTTACAGCAAATGGAGCTCCACTTTGGCACTTAGATATATGAGCTCCCTGATAAACAATTTCCAGGCTGCTGTATCCATCGTGGTTCAGCCGTTACTGTCTTCCGTGGTGAACTACCGTGGAATAGCCTGATTTGGAAAATCCAAGTCCTATTTAATCATGTTTATGAAAAGAAATCAATAAGAAGCACAGAAAGTAACTACCTACTGGTGGGTACTGAACTCGACTGTGATTTTTGGTGAACACAGGAATTTTAGTTCTGTTTTGATACAGTAACATTAAGGGGGAGGAGATGAGAATTCTCAACACGAAGCCGGGAACTTTCCACTGCTGGCAATTCATTATGAGAAATAATCGTGTCCCATCGGGCTCATCGCTGGTACAAGACTGATGAAGAATTGCGCAAAAGTTTCGACGAAGCCTTTCGAAGCATAACTCCTAAAATACCCCATAAAATGTCAAAGAGTGGAGATGTGAGGCACCATGGTGTACATACAGATCTACTGGCTGCATAAATTTTATATAATGATGTATTTCAGTATGCAATATACTGTTTTATGTACGGTTGCGGGGACTCCTCCGAAACACCGTAGTGTACCCGATTGCAGTTTGTTGCGTATTTCTGTGGCGTTCGTACGGCCGCTCTTAGGCTGATTACACAAACGTGTTACAAAGCGCAACGCTATTATTTCAATGATCTTAATTTCTTTAGTTAATCTAACTTCATAAAGCGTCCAGATCACTGAAAAATCCTCAAGAATTTATAGAACGAGAACTCTGTAAGAGACATTTTTTGCGCGTGGATCACACTTCCTTAGTGTTGTTTGTACTGTCGCTGATTTTCCCTCCAGAGCCAAGTTAACTCCTACTGAATGCCCCATTAAGGTGAAGGCCAAGATGACGGATATCGGCGCATCTGAGGAAATTTTATTGTTAAAGATAAGACTGAATTCTTAAAATCATGAAATTTATTGCTTAACTTTCGTCCTTATGGCCATAACTCAGTGCTACAATAATATGACTTTTAGATGACTATTTTTTATATGACACCATACCTACCTCATTTTTCACATTACGCCGCTGCACCTGAACATGGCTGGTAAAACAGTGCATCAAGCAGGCTTAAATAATACATAGTACGATGATTAATTTTCTCCTTTGTGCCGTTCATTTCATAATTTAATTTTCTTTGCTGTGCTAAATGATTCACATAAAGTTTAAACATAGAACAAATCACAACAAACTATAGAAACAAAACTTAAATCCAGTGTTGACACTGAAAACCAGTGAAATTTGCTTACTTAAATAATTATGGGCGCTTTTCCATCCACTACACCCTGAATGACGGAATATGCAATTGCACCATACTTATCTGTGTTTTTCAAATTTATCTCACACTAAATAAACATCGTTTCGAATCAGTATCCATGTCGTCTAGTTCATTGTCGTCACAGAAGTTGGTTGGGTGCATCTCTGATTGATTCAGACGAGGAAACTTTCTTATAATTTGTATATTTATCTTAGTAGAGCCTGCTTTCTTCTTCGTATTATTTTCACAATATTCGCATTTAATTTTATCTCCCGTTTCACTTATGTAATTTTCAACACTATTTCGCATGGCGTTGACTGAATACATCACAAAAAATGAAAAATTCTACCTTTTGAATGCTCTGTCTTTTGATGGACTAAAATTTGAAGACCATTCCAACTGTACACGCATTTAACAGTAAACTACACGATTGTTCTTGTTGTATCATGTTTATGAAAAAAATATCAGTAAGAAGAGCAGCAAGTAATTACCTTCTGGTGGGTTGAGAACTGCGTGATGCTGCATTTGTAGATCATTTTTGACACTTTAAAAACTTTCTGTGAAACACTAAAACCTTTTTAAATGCAAGAAATGTTCAACAGCCTAGACCGCATTAAATACATCTTTATTTAAGACAACCGGTCTCGTCAGACTTTGCTGTCATCTTCAAGTCTTAAAAAAATTGTTGTTGTGAAACGTGTTTATTTTGTGTTGAACCTCACTGCAGGTTGTCATGTGGATAAAAATCAACACAGTGTAAAGGTTTCACAAGCTGCGACATCGTCGCGAAAAGCAACGTGACCCGTATATGTAATAAGTTTCCTTTAATTTACGTCTATGGTCACAATCTTTTCTGTTTAACAGATAACCGGTTTCGGTCTTTAATGACCATCATGAGACAGATCTGATGATGGTCATTAAATACCGAAACCGGTAATCTGTTAAACAGAAAAGATTGTGACCATAGACGTAAATTAAAGGAAACTTATTACAGTGTAAAGCTTTGTCACAATGAAAATACGTAAAGCAAAAGGCCATATAAGACTCACATATGAGTCAAATGATTGTTACTGTGTTTTTGTGATGTAACAAGCGCCTGTGAGCGACTGGTATATGGACATGGCCTCCTGTGCAAGGAGCTTCATGTTTTTAAATACTTTAAATATGACAGACCTTTAATAATGTGCTGATTTTTATCCATATGACAACTCGGCGCGAGGTTCAACGTAAAATGAACACTTTTCACAACGAAATGATTTTTAAGGCTTCAAGTTGACAGCAAAGTCTGTCGAAACCAGTTGTTTTAAGTAAAGAAATGTCTTATGTGATATAAGCTGTTAAATGTTTTTTTGGCAAGTAAATCAGATCGCACTTTCAGTACTGTCACAATGGCAGAATTCAGTCAAAACTTTATCCATTTACATAAATAAAAATGGTTCCATATACTGAGATTATTGGTAAAACTATTGTTTACTTTAGTCTTTGAACTGAAAGGAATGTAATTCTTTGGATGACTGGCCCAGGACAATTAATTTTTCTTATTTCGTTTCGAGAAATATTTTACAGTCTCGCAGAAACGAAAAGATGTGACATTGTCTTTTCTTTGGAATTTCATCGGAGTAAGTTCCAGAAGCATTTGCCAATGTATAATTGCCAACAAAATGGAATAAATGATTTTCTTTATATTATTTGTTGTAGACATGACTGATGCAATGTGAAAATCAGTGGTGTTATAAACTAAGGTAGTAAAAAGCAGTGAAATGCAGTAAAAAGTTATTTTTATTTTTTTGTCAACAGTTACACAAATAAATAAGAAAGTACAAAACGTAAAGGTTTCCAGATCATTTTCAAAAACTTAGCAACAGCTGATTTAGTAGTATGAGATGTAATGGCCATATCCACCATGGCCACCTCCACCACTGCCGCCATGACCACCACCACCACCTCCATGACCACCACCCCCATAGCCACCATGTCCACCGCCACCACCTGCATGACCACCTCCTCCATATCCACCATGGCCGCCACCACCACCTCCGTGACCACCACCACCATATCCTCCATGACCTCCACCACCACCTCCATGGCCACCGCCGCCATATCCTCCATGACCACCACCTCCGTAGCCTCCATGACCACCATGGCCTCCATCACCACCTCCATGACCTCCACCACCACCTCCATGGCCGCCGCCACCATATCCTCCATGGCCGCCGCCACCACCTCTGTGACCACCACCACCATATCCTCCATGACCTCCACCACCACCTCCATGGCCGCCGCCGCCATATCCTCCATGACCACCACTTCCATAGCCTCCATGACCGCCGTGGCCGCCACCACCACCTCCATGACCTCCACCACCACCTCCATGGCCGCCGCCGCCATATCCTCCATGACCACCACCTCCATAGCCTCCATGACCACCATGGCCTCCATCACCACCTCCATGACCTCCACCACCACCTCCATGGCCGCCGCCACCATATCCTCCATGGCCGCCGCCACCACCTCCGTGACCACCACCACCATATCCACCATGACCTCCACCACCACCTCCATGGCCACCGCCATATCCTCCATGTCCACCACCTCCGTAGCCACCGTGACCGCCGTGGCCTCCACCACCGCCTCCATGGCCTCCACCACCGTGGCCGCCTCCACCACCGCCATGCCCATAATTTTCACTGAAAAATCCTCCAAAAGCGGCCGCCATCTTTTGGTCCAAGTCGATCAGCTCCAGAGCAGTGTCAGCATCTTCTGCTGCTATTTCAGCAGAGCTCTGCTGGGAGCAGATGACGTAAGAGAGCAGAAGCGTTGGCAGGAGGTACCTGAGGCACCTCATGTCTGCCATGGTTGCTGGTTGCTGGGTGGGCGGTGACTGCCGACCGGAGCTGTGTCCGCACTATTTATACTCGTGCCGCCGCCAGGTGAATGGCGTTTTCCTCCGCACACGGTGGCATTGTAACACAGAAGCTGCACCGTAGAATGTGATCCGTTCCAAACACTTCTCCACTTCAGTAGACTGTTTTTCTCCTGGCCAATTCTGTCTGCAGCTTGACTACTTTATTTATCGGACGGAGACCGACATAATAATAATTAAACAGAACTATATCTGAAAGTCTTCTCAGAAATTTCTTCCAACATAGAAAGCTGTGTACATCCTACGGCTGTAACTGTGTCATCAAGCCTTTTCGGAGAGTCAAAGAACTACATATTGCACTATTTTATCCCCTCTACGCACCCACCTAGTTTAATCAAGATCGCTTATTGACACTAGGGAAAGTTCCCGTGGGAGTGTGGTACTGTGACAGGCAAGCTACCTCTTATGTCCATTATGTAGCAGCTTGGTAACAAACGGTACTGTTAGCATTGACACTAGGTAAATTACAAACATTGGTTTATGAGAAATATGTACAGTGATTAAAGTAGACCGAATCCGAAGTCAAAGAAAATTACAGACATATTATAAACATTAAACAGATGTAGTAGCTGTCAGTATACAAGTTCTTTCATAAAGGAGTAATACACTGCTAAACACTTTTCTGCTTTGCGATGTGTATTTTATATTTGCAGGATTTAAAACCAGTCAAACAAAATATTTTTAATCTTTTTAATTTTTTAATTTCATTGTTCCTGCACATCGCAGGTTCTGTACGACTTCTTTGAGTAAATAGCCACTGTAGTATAAAGCAGGCAACATTTATTCTCATGATTTCTTAGTTTCATTTCTCAAGCAATCTTATCTGGACAATTCACCCATTTGTGTGTTAGGTATTTTACTGTGACATCACTATTTTTTATTACTCTGCCCAGCGTCACAAAATTACAGACCACAAATGTTCTTAACGTCAGTGTAACGTCACAACATCCTGAAATAACAGTTCAATTCGTACAGTATAGAATTTTCCACTGAACAATCTCCAGGCATACGTGCCAAATAACGTGTAGATTAACTTCACACGAATCTCATATTTTCTCAGTTTCTGCATAATTATTTTTTAAAATACTTCCAAACTTCACTGATAAAAACGAAGTTTCAGACATATTCGCTGTCTGCTGGGTTATTGCTCACGTAACAACTAACATATAGCTAAATGGATGCGATAACATATATTGCTACGAAAAGAGCCCTGAAATACTCTTTAGGGATGCTGTGCTGTGACTTTCTTTGGATCATTAATTTCCAACAAAACAAAATATATTATGTTCTTATTATTCTGGATCCGGCTTTCTATAAACGGAACATTGTTTCATTACTGTAACTCGCTATAAAGTTCGACATCTCTTTATACTTTACAGTTATTGAAAAGGTTACTGTAAATTATTTCGTTATCAATACTGATGTTACAGTACGCAATGTTTATTCAACATCAAAATTTTGCAGTGGATTTTTGTTTACATTAAAACACCAATAAGTACCACGACTAACACGAGAACATGAGACTATTATCAGAGAAAAAATATTTTTACTATAATGTTTGCCAGATCTGAACTACACACAGCAAGATTTCTTTTATGTCAAGAAGGTAAATTATCTTTTTGCATTGTTAATTATACAACATCATCCGCAGCCTGCGTCCACCTGAAAAAAACATAATAAATTCTGCTGCTCTGCTCTGTAATCCTAAAAGCTGAAAGAGATCATTTTAGTTCACTATTACCTGTCCGCTTCTTCGCGGTATGATTTGTTACATTTAATGCAGTTTGAATGCGCCGTGGCAGCTTATTACAAATCGTAATGCAAGTTTTCACTAAGTAACTCCATTCAAAACATTTAGACAGATTAAATTGTTACACACCTTTACAAATCAATGCCTAACGGCGTCCTTCTCTCAGTCTTGAGAAAAGAATGCTACACAAGCATACAATATAGCGTCACAGGCTCTTCTTACTCTCGTAACTCCAAAAATACGACAGAGAAATTAATGCTCGGTCATTACTATTTATACTCGGTTTGATATATTTTCATCTTTGTTTGATATTTAATAAGTATCGTCTGTGGCGGTTTCAGTACTCGCCTACACAGGTACATAATTCTATACATGTATAAAACATGACACATAATGGTTTCTCTTTATTACATAAAGTTCACACAATCATTGTCCACGCAATTACAATCATCCATTTCAATTATTCTTTTCTTTTTTTTTACCACATATAATATGTGTTTTGCCATGAGACCTTACAACATGATGCCGACCAAATACGATACATTAAAAATTCCTTGTAGCTAGGTAGTGTCAAAGATTTCTTGCCCAACACGGACAGTAACTAGCATATTATAACTAATAATAATAATAATAATAATAATAATAATAATAATAATAATAAAACATTTTATTTATACGGTATGTGTGAATACCTTGAAAGTGTATTAATCTAAAACATCACGTTACTCAATACCTGGGAGAAATTTAGTAATTTTACAATGTAACTGTCAAATTGCTGTCGGTGATATTGTCACTTAAGGTAGTAACAACGATTCTAAAGCTCATTATGTAGCATGAGTCTGCGATGATACAGGCGTAGCAATAATTTATAAACTATACTTCGTCGAATAATCATGAGGCTCTTTACCCAACGCCTAGGTGATATAGGCATAATTTTATAAATTATGTATTTTCGTAAAGGGAGCTACATACAGTTTCTCGTTCTGGTGTACAGTTAGGCCTATGTAATATAAAATACGACAATTTAAAGGGGCAATCAACACTAAATAAATGCATGCCACTTTCATGATCTTGATATTCGTCGGCTGTCTTCTAAGTGAGAGAAAGAGACTCTTCATGAACCATTTTTTCTGAAAGGAACCACAACTAAGATTAATTCACAACCATTCATTATCCCTCATCGTTAGTTCACGTTGCATCCTGCAGTCAACATGCATGTTACTTACGGAGTACACTCTCATAGTAAGCTTATGCAAAAGCTATTATTCAATTTCAAGGCATCTGAAGTAAGTTGCTGCATCAATTTATAGTATCGATGTTTCTACTGAATATGACATAATTTTGAGAAAGATGAGGTATGGTACCTGTATGTAAAATATTGTACTTATATATTTCATTACCAATCGCATAGTACATATGTTTACAAATGCAGTGTGTGTCTTTGTCGTATTGGAGATCCGAAGACGACAACAAACAACTGTTGAAACTGGTGATCAGTTCAAGCAAATATTTAAAGGCTGCAGTCCTGGACTGTGCGGCTGGTCCCGGCGGAGGTTCGAGTCCTCCCTTGGACATGGGTGTGGGTGTTTGTCCTTAGGATAATTTAGGTTAGGTACTGTGAGAGCATAGGGACTGATGACCTTAGCAGTTAACTCCCATAAGATTTCACACACATTTGAACATTTGAACAAATACTTAAAGCGAACTTGGCTCTGAAATATTTCTTCAGATATTACAGTCTACAGATCGCCCCCTGAAAGCAATGTCTGTAATATGTTTGGCCTCCTGGTCAGAATGTCTGTAATATGTTTGAATTTCTCAGGTTTTGGATATGCAGTAGCGAAAGATGGGTGGCGAACGCTGCGGACAAGAAAACGAGAGAGAACAATAAGGGTGGAAGATTAATAGAGAAGTAGACGTTGTTATACTGCCGAGGAGTGATTAGTGACTTTTTTTGGATGCATGAGTATCCGGAGGTAGGGAGAACAGTAACAGAGTTAATCAGTACACTTGGAGATGGCTTTGACAGGGCCCCACGTCGTAAAGAAGACCCCCATCAGTGGCATAAGCATGCTTTTGTTTCCAGCAGTGTCAAAGACAGGCATGGCAGGGGACGTAAGAAATTGGATAGGGAACACGCGCCGCTGTAGCTCAATTAATTGAACAGCCCACAATGAAATTCTTCCGCAAAAGGCCAGTTGGACTTCAGCTACCGTGCTTGACAATGCATGATCAAATGAAAACAGATTTGAATATGAAAAGCTTTAGTCCGACGATGTTTGTGAATGACTTATCTGACAACAACATACGAGGTGCATTCAAGTTCTAAGGCCTCCGATTTGTTTTCTAATTAACTACTCACCCGAAATCGATGAAACTGACGTTACTTCTCGACGTAATCGCCCTGCAGACGTACACATTTTTCACAACGCTGACGCCATGATTGCATGACAGCGGCGAAGGCTTCCTTAGGAGTCTGTTTTGACCACTGGAAAATCGCTGAGGCAATATCAGCACGGCTGGTGAATGTGCGGCCACGGAGAGTGTCTTTCATTGTTGGAAAAAGCCAAAAGTCACTAGGAGCCAGGTCAGGTGAGCAGGGAGCATGGGGAATCACTTCAAAGTTGTTATCACGAAGAAACTGTTGCGTAACGTTAGCTCGATGTGCAGGTGCGTTGTCTTGGTGAAACAGCACACGCGCAGCCCTTCCCGGACGTTTTTGTTGCAGTGCAGGAAGGAATTTGTTCTTCAAAACATTTTCGTAGGATGCACCTGTTACCGTAGTGCCCGTTGGAACGCAATGGGTAAGGATTACGCCCTCGCTGTCCCAGAACATGGACACCATCATTTTTTCAGCTCTGGCAGTTACCCGAAATTTTTTTGGTGGCGGTGAATCTGTGTGCTTCCATTGAGCTGACTGGCGCTTTGTTTCTGGATTGAAAAATGGCATCCACGTCTCATCCATTGTCACATCCGACGAAAAGAAAGTCCCATTCATGCTGTCGTTGCGCGTCAACATTGCTTGGTAACATGCCACATGGGCAGCCATGTGGTCGTCTGTCAGCATTCGTGGCACCCACCTGGATGACACTTTTCGCATTTTCAGGTCGTCATGCAGGATTGTGTGCACAGAACCCACAGAAATGCCAACTCTGGAGGCGATCTGTTCAACAGTCATTCGGCGATCCCCCAAAACAATTCTCTCCACTTTCTCGATCATGTCGTCAGACCGGCTTGTGCGAGCCCGAGGTTGTTTCGGTTTGTTGTCACACGATGTTCTGCCTTCATTAAACTGTCGCACCCACGAACGCACTTTCGACACATCCATAACTCCATCACCACATGTCTCCTTCAACTGTCGATGAATTTCAATTGGTTTCACACCACGCAAATTCAGAAAACGAATGATTGCACTCTGTTAAAGTAAGGAAAACGTCGCCATTTTAAGTATTTAAAACAGTTCTCATTCTCGCCGCTGGCGGTAAAATTTCATGTGCCGTACGGTGCTGCCATCTCTGGGACGTATTGACAATGAACGCGGCCTCATTTTAAAACAATGCACATGTTTCTATCTCTTTCCAGTCCAGAGAAAAAAAATCGGAGGCCTTAGAACTTGAATGCACCTCGTACAGCATCAGGTTGCAGCCCTTGTAACTTTGTTAGTACACTTTCCAAATATCATCTTTCGCTCACATTGTTATTTTTTGATTAAATGCGATGTATTGCTGTTCGAAGGAGAAATATTATTTATGGTGTAAGGGAAATTCCTATTATATTGCCAGAGTGGTAAACTACATAACCTTATGTAGTGATATGGGGCGCGATGCCATAACGATGCTCGTTTTGACCTTATTTTTTCGATGGGTACCAGGATGAAAATTCTAATTTGGGCTTGTTATAAACGTGGTCAGAGCTCGATGACTACGGAATCATGTATGATGTGTGGTTACAGCAGGATGTAGATACATCACACTTTGCCTTTAGGTGTGTGAGTTCCATGGTTAACAACTTCGAGGCTGCCGTATTCGACATGGTTCTGCCACTACTGTGTCACGTGCTGCTACTATTGTGTTAAGTGCTGCTCTACTCTGGAATATTCTGCTTGGGATAATTCAAATATTATCGTATGATGTTTATTTAAAATATCAGCAAGAGCGCAGAAAGTAGCTACCTACTGGTCGATACAGAAGTGCATTGTGATTTTAGGAGAATATAGGAATATTTACGCGCTTTGTGACACAGTGATGGTGGGGAGGGGATATGATCACCACGAAGCTGGGACCTTTGAACGAGAAGCAACTCACAACGGGATATAATCATGTCCCATGCGGTTCATCGTCGGTACAAGACTAATGAAAAATTGCGCAAACGTTTCGATGAAGCCGCTCGATGCAGAAATCTTCAGATGCTCCATAAGATGTGAAGTAGTAGTCGTGTAAGGCGCAGTGGAACACCTACAGACTCGCTGAATACAGAATTTTTATTTAATGATGTACTTCAACATGCAATATACTGTTTTGACATGCGGTTACGAGGACTTCTCAGAAGAGTTGTGGTATTTTCTATTACAGTTTATTGCGTACTTCTGTGGCACTGTTATCGTCTTAAGCCGTCCTCTCACGGGACACGAAAATGCACGTGGCCGAGGCTCTAGCGACGTAACAGTGTGAAATTCCACGTTGTACTAAAATGCAGAGAGTGAAATAAAGACTCTAGCATGTCAGATTTTTGCCTCGTGGAGGGAAAAGTGGCCAATGAGTTGCGACGTAGTTTTACCTCAGAAGCAGACTAGAGGAGTCGTCGTATTGTATGCGGTTAAACATCTTACTTGGTGGATTTTCCTTTCTCACGGATTACATGTTATGCTGGTGTTTCAAAACATCAGAAAATTAAGGATCTCTCGAAGATGCGTCGTTTTAGCAGCGATTTGTCATAATAAAATTACAGGAAACGACATATCGATAGTTTCTGTAGCTTTCTGTAGGTGATGTTTTAAGTCTTATAACTAATGTGCTACGAAAGTATACCGTCTCAATGCTAAGGAACAATGATAATCTACCAAAATTTCGTCTTTCTGGGCAATTTGCATGTTAAATATCAAATAATGACGTATGTAGATACAGTCTCTACACAGTGTGTTCCATATAGGAAGCCCCAGTTTGTATGTCGAATCTGTAGCACAGTCGATAGCCTCGTGAGATCATGCGCTGTGTGCAGAAGGGTAGAATGTTAGCGTCCACATCTTCTTGAAATTTTTTTAACGTATTTTGTTTTCTAAAAGATTCTGGGTCTTTCTTATTCGTTTAACAGAAGGGTTATCGCAAAGGCCGATTCTATTTATTGTGAATAGTGTGCTGCAGAGGCCAACGTCTGGAATGTTTCCCCCGTGGTCAGAAACCTTAACGTGACTGTCAGTCTGTGTGAAAGTAAATAAAAGATACACAACTGAAGTTTTTGTTATTATGAAACGCCAGATATTCGTATCCTAGCCTATTCTCTCAATTTGTCTATCAATATGGTTCTTTAAATACTAAAGATAGCACTACACTCGAAATGCATACAGATTTTTGGTGTCTGATTTTTACACACTCTGCGTCTCACTTCCATACAATACTGCGTGCTGTAAATAAACGCAGACATCCAAAAACTTTCTTTTGAAGTCTACGTCAGTATATAGATAACAATACTTCTTTTTTGTACGAAAAGACGCTCTTCGTCTGCATCAGTTTGTTCATAATGTCATCAATACTTTGGTTATGATAAGTTGTCCTGATATGTAGAAAACACTATTATTTTATTTCTTACGTTTGTTCTCCTCGTATAAAAATACCGACATTTCAAGTTTTTAGTTTATCATTAACCCAAATTCGATGCAGTACACTATCCCATTCCCATTTTACAGTTATTTCAAGCCGTCTTTACTTTCGGTTAGGAGGACACTGTTATCTGTGAAACTGATGTATGTTTCCCTATAAAATTATCCCAGATACCCAATTTGTTCGCCTGAAGCATTCTGACAGATTAAACTACTGTTCTGACTAGGGAATCGAACGAATACTTTCGCACTTCACACACACAATAGTGTTATAAAACTAACCTATCGAACATACGATTCAACACTCATCTTTAATCTGTCATCACCTGTTTCACAATTTCCTTCGGTTGCTGAATTATTCTTCGAAAAAAATTCCTGTACAAAAAAAAATGTAAATCTGAGAATCAATTAATAATATAGCGTAGAAGGTAAACGTGTTGATTTAGCTGCTTACTTTTTGCAGTTGTGGTGACAATATTTGAAGTAGTATATCTTTCGAGCCGGCCGTTTTGGCCGACCGGTTCTAGGCGCTTCAGTTTGGAATCGCGCGACCGTTACGGTCGCAGGTTCGAATCCTGTCTCGGGGATGGATATGTGTGATGACCTTAGATTAGTTAGATTTAAGTAGTTCTAAGTTCTAGGGGAGTGATGACCTCAGATGTCATAGTGCTCAGAGCCATTTGAGCCACATCTTTCGTCAGCGTCGTATACTTTCTTCTTGTCTTCGAGAGACCAAGCAAGACTGTGCAAGCAATGTGCAAAAGTTGCAATAGGTTAACGTTGTGTTTAAAAATGAGGGCTCACTGCACGAGGCAAGAGTTTCATTGTAAACTTCAGTAATTGAACTTACGTCAGAGACGTTTTTAACAAATTTCGCATATTAACCACAGAAACGTTCCTTAGTAGTGTGGGAAATTATTGACTAACATTTCAGAATTATGTTCCAATTGTTCCTTCTGAGCCTATTAACAAGTTCACTGTTCTACAGTTTCTGTATTTTTGTCACTATTCCGAAATATATGTTTACGAAAAAAAAAAAAAGAAAATCCCAGAAAGCTACTGCCTACGGGTAGGTACATTGTGATTTTTGCCGAATACTGAATTTTGCAGGTGTTTTTGACACACTAACAAATTTCTGTGAAATACAGGAAACTGTTTACTAATGGCTACAGAACTGCATTACGGGTTTGGGCGAAAACTGTGTTTTCGAGACCATTTTCGACACATTAAAAAGTGGTTGTGAAACACATAAATGTTTTTAGCTGTACATCGATCAAAATAGTTCTGAATATTGTGAACCGTGGTATAACCGTTTTTATTTATGTTGCTGAACTAAAAGAAATGTGTATCAATAGAAGACAGGCCAGGGACAGTTAATTTAACTTATTGCCTTTCCAGAAATATGTCTTAGTCCCACAAAAGAGAAGTGATGTGACACTGTCTTTTCTTGGCCACTTCATCAGTGTAATTTGTAGAATCGTTTGCCAATGCATAATTTGAAACAAGATGGTAAATAATTTTCTTTTCACTGTTCATTGCACGCAGGACTGATGAAAAGTGAAAATGAGGAGGGTTGTAAACTTGGCAATAAAAAGTAGCAAATTGCACTAGAAAATTTTTATTTTTTTGTCAACAGATACACAAATAAACAATAATGTACAAAATGTAAAGGTTTTCAAATCCTTTTCAGAAACTTAACAACAGGTGGTTTAGTAGAAGGAGATGTAATGGCCATAACCACCATGGCCGCCGCCACCGTCACCCCCATGGCCGCCACCACCATGGCCTCCACCACCACCTCCATGACCGCCGCCACCGCCTCCATGACCGCCATGGCCGCCGCCGCCACCACCTCCATGTCCACCACCACCGTATCCTCCATGTCCACCACCACCACCTCCATGGCCACCTCCTCCGTGGCCACCATGTCCACCACCACCACCTCCATGGCCACCACCACCGTATCCTCCATGTCCACCACCACCACCTCCATGTCCACCACCACCATATCCTCCATGTCCACCACCACCACCTCCATGGCCACCTCCTCCATAACCACCATGTCCACCACCACCTCCTCCATGGCCACCTCCTCCATAACCACCATGTCCACCGCCACCACCTCCATGACCACCTCCTCCATATCCACCATGGCCGCCGCCACCACCTCCGTGACCACCTCCACCATATCCTCCGTGACCTCCGCCACCACCTCCATGGCCGCCACCACCATATCCTCCGTGACCACCGCCATGTCCGCCGCCACCACCTCCATGACCACCACCGCCACCTCCGTGACCACCGCCTCCATAGCCTCCATGACCACCGCCGCCGCCTCCATGGCCGCCACCGCCGCCTCCGTGGCCACCGCCTCCATAACCTCCATGGCCTCCACCACCACCTCCGTGACCTCCACCGCCATGACCACCTCCACCGCCGCCATGCCAATAGTTTTCACTGAAAAATCCTCCAAAAGCGGCCGCCATCTTTTGGTCCAAGTCGATCAGCTCCAGAGCAGTGTCAGCATCTTCCGCTGCGATTTCAGCGGAGCTCTGCTGGGAGCAGATGACGTAAGAGAGCAGAAGCGTTGGCAGGAGGTACCTGAGGCACCTCATGTCTGCCATGGTTGCTGGTTGCTGGGTGGGCGCTGACTGCCGACCGGAGCTCTGACCGCACTATTTATACCCGTACCGCTGTCCGGTGAATGGCGTTTTCTTCCGCACACGGTGGCATTGTAACACAGAAGCTGCTACCGTGTAATGCGATCCGTTCCAAACACTTCTCCACTTGAGTAGACTGTCTTTCTCCCTGCCTGTTCTGCCGAGTAGAAGTTTTTATCTTCTGTCCATCACAGCAAAGTAACTCAAATGTGCTTCGTTTACGTAATAAATTCCCGCGGTCGCAGTGTAGTTTGCATACGTTAATGACTTTGTATGTTACTGCGCTATTGATA
The DNA here is from genome assembly GCF_023898315.1 of Schistocerca nitens. Lineage (NCBI taxonomy): Eukaryota > Metazoa > Arthropoda > Insecta > Orthoptera > Acrididae > Schistocerca > Schistocerca nitens. Next base: position 503,089,182 of record NC_064621.1, read on the forward strand.
CACAAGTTTGTAATTTTTATTTTAGAGGTAATGGATACACAGGAGGTAGATATAAAACGTCTTCTGTCAAAAAGTGTCTAATTCAATGCAGTGTACAAAACAGATGTTGTGGAACTTGGATCCTTCTTCAGAAGTAATTTGCTTTTTTTACTTTCTCAAATCGAGCTAGTGTGTGCTTGGAACGGCACAGATCATATGAATTAAATATTTTGCATTTTTACATTTGTTCGGTCCGAATGAACACAATGCCGTTATGTTCATAAAGTCACAAACGACTAAACACTGACGTCGCTCAGTAAAATAAGTGTGCTACATAAAATTTAGTTATGTGACTAACATCAGCTTTACACCAACAATGAGAAACCTGTGGTAGATTGGTAGTTGGCGAAAATACAAATTCAGTATAGAGACGCAGATTGTAAAAGTTTGTAAGTATTGATTTATTAGGCCTTTGCGAGAAACTTTCTAGAAAAAATGCATGCTATTCAACGCAACAGCTAAAATTTTTGTTACAGAACATTGAGCTATACGCCACTCTTTTTGCAGGCATATTCGGAAGTCAAGCGACACAATTTATCTATACGCGAGACTCAATCGTAGTTTGCGACACCAAATCGTTTGATGTATTAAAAGTTTATCCTCTAATAAGCCCATATAATAAAATTATCAAATCTATTAGAAACACAATACACCGTTTCTTTACAATGACATACCGAAGTTACTTCGAATACTGTCTTGCAAAATCAATGAAATTTTCTTTTCAGGGTGGAAATAGTATTGCTGAAAGCCAAAAAAGGTAAAGTAAGAATATGAAGAATGGCATTGGCCTGACAGACCAGCGATTTTCCTGCCAGCTATACTTCAGTTTTTACCACGACCTTTCTCATCCCAAACGGCAAATTTCCAATGCAAGTTTTGCTGTTTGCAGTTCTTAACAGCGGTGAATTACACAAATTATTCCGGTTATTCCCGTCTTAAGATCTGCACACGGACTTGAACTCAGATTCGACAATTATCTGAGGTTTTTAGGTTCCTGGAGGATGGCGGAGTGCCAGATATCCACTGTAATTTGCATTTAAATAATTACCGAACAAAACTGCAGCATTCAGTCTTTAGTAGTGTTAGCGATCTGCTACTACTCCTTGAATTTCCTGCTAGAAACTCGATGTAGTGGCATTTCCAACAGTGAAACTGCAATCAGAGTTCTTACAGAAAAAGTCGTCGCGGTTAGCTGAGTGTAGAGAAAGAAGAGAGTAGACGTACGTGCTAGAAAGTAATTTATATTTCTCAAGAGAAAACATTTGCAGAACTATTGTAGCTTTTCTATTTGATTATCCTGAACTACGCTTTTAACAGTGACTACATAATGTCGATGTACCAATTTCTAGTTCAGCATCACTTACATTGAAATAAAAATCTTCCTCTTCTAACTCATGCTTTAGGCTTTGCTCGGTCTGTTGTTGGTTCATCTGGTTCTTTCATCTTTATACTGGTCTCAATGCGTCTTTTATCTTGCGGAAAATACTAGCAACAATATAGTGGTAGTCTTGACCTCCCCATTCACAACGGGTCAGATATCCATGTTTGCCTTTTTTCTTCAGCCTTTCGTTTATATCAAATATTCTCAATTCCGTCCTAATATCCATATTTCTTCCATAATCGAACTTTGTGTATGCTGCTATGTTCCTGAGGAATTTCATTTCGTTGTCATTAATCTTACTTTATCTTTTCTTATCGCTCAAGATTCACTTCCAAACAGCAACGTTACCACCTACGTAACTTTATAAAATTTTGGCTAAGTTTCTGTTCATATTTTATTTTGGAGCGATCTTCTGATGGTATCGTTAGGTAGTTGAACTTTTAAGTTTTGTCTTTTTAATCTAAATGTCCTCTATACTTCAGTAGGATCCTAAGAAGTTGGATCTATCTACTTACTCTATGATTTTATTTCTCGATTACTCTTTTTGTACACACTGAGTTTTCTCACAGAAATCCATGGCTTCTGTTTCATGTATTGAAACTTGTTATATATCTGGCGTAATTAGTGGAGTACACAGGTAGATCTCTGTAGTCCATCTTCACTGTTCGAAGTTAAAATTTGATCATTAGCAAATAGTATCATCGTTGTATAATCTTTTTGCTTAAAATGGTATGTGTAATTCTGTATATTCATTTTCCGTTAGGCTATAGTGTCATTGATGTGCCTATTAAAGAGTAGTGTCGAAAGGCTGCAAGGTTGTCGACTTCCTGCGTTAATATCCCCTGTTCTTTTCTCATTAGTCCTAATTACTTGGATTCTTGTATTATCATAGATTTTCTGAATTACCTGTATAAGGTATATTGGCTTCTCTCTTCTTCTGAAGTGTTAATACTTGTCTATTTACTTTATCTATGTGAAGCGTGTGCTCTTCTTAATTGTATTCCTTGAGATTTTTTAAATTATTTGTTGCAGTACAAATTTACTATCTGTACAGTGTCTTTCTTTTAAGAAAAAACATTCAATTTTTAATTGGGTTAGTAACATACTGCCTGGCCAATAAGTGAAACAGCCTGGAGACATGGATGGATGTCAGCGTAACTTTATGCATTTTTGAGACTGGTAGAACGTCCGGCAAAGTGTATACGTGTTTAGCGATCTTATCAAACCTCGTACGACATACAAGGAGAAAGTTGGTGATTTCGTTAGAAGATTCCGCCCCATGTCCCCACCAAATTCTGTATCATGTCCCCGCGACACACTTTCCCTATTTCTCGATGATACAAAACGTGGTGCCCTACTTGAACTTTCTCGATGTACTCCATTACTCCTATCTGGTAAGGATCCCACACCGCGCAGCAGTACTCCAAAAGAGAAGGAGCAAGTGTAGTATAGGCAGTCTCTTTACTAGGTCTGTTGGATTTTCTAAGTGTTCTGACAATAAAACGCAGTCTTTGGTTTGCCTTCCCCACAACATTTTCTGTGTGTTCTTTCAAGTTTATGTTGTTCGTAATTGTAATTTCTAGGTATTTATGCAAATTTACGGCCTTTAGATATGACTGGTTTATCGAGTAACCGAGGTTTTACGGATCCCCTTCAAATTCAAATTCAAATGGCTCTGAGTACTATGGGACTTAACTTCTATGGTCATCAGTCCCCTAGAACTTAGAACTACTTAAACCTAACCAACCTAAGGACAGCACACACATCTATGCCCGAGGCAGGATTCGAACCTGCGACCGTAGCAGTCCTGCGGTTCCGGACTGCGCGCCTAGAAACACTAGACCACCGCGGCCGGCGGATCCCCTTCAGCACTCATGTGGATGACCTCTCACTTTTCATTATTTGTGGTCAATTGCTAATTTCCGCACTATACAGCTATCTTACCTAAATTATTTTGCTATTTGTTTTGATCTTCTGATGACTTTACCAGACGAGAAACGGAAACATCATTTGCAAACAACGTACTACGGCTGCTCAGATTGTTTCCTAAATCGTTTATATAGGTAAGGAACAGCTGAGGGCCTATAACAATATCTTGGCGAACACCATAAATCACTTTCGTTTTACTTGATGACTTTCCGTCCGTTGCTACGAACTGTGACCTCTCTAAAGGAAATCACGAATCCACTCGTACAGCCGAAATTCCATTAGCACCCAATTTCACTAGAAACCACTTGTGTGGTACAGTGTCAAAAGCCTTCCGGCAATAGCACACAACACGCCGTGCGAGTAAAGAGTTAGTTATGTTTCACAAAAATGATGTTTTCTAAACCCTTGTTGACTGTGTGTCAATAGACCGATCTCTTAGAGGTCATTCATAATGTTCGAATACAATACATGTTCCAAAATCCTGCTGCATATTGATATTAATAATACGGGACTGTAATTTCGTGGATCACTCCAACTACCTTTCTTGAATATTGGTGGAACCTGTGCAACTTTCCAGTCTTTGGGTACGGATCGCTCCTCGAGCGAGCGGTTGTGTATGGTTATTAAGTAGGGAGCTAATGCATCAGCATACTGTGAAAGTAACCTAACTGGTATATAGTCTGGACCGGAAGTCTTGATTTTATTAGATGATTAAACTACTTCCTGCTCAGAGTATACCTACTTCTAAGTTACTCATATAAAGAATGGCTATGAACAGTACATGGAATGGATCATCATCAAGCGATCGAAACACAATAGGAAAGTGTCGCGTACTGAGACTATGCGCTGTTAGAAAATGCATCTACTGAGTTGTCCCCAAGTTTTACAAATGAATAAGTTCCTAACTCTATCTCGTAAAGTTTGTCTAGGCCCTAAAATTATTCCTTATCTGCGACGGAAAACTCTGCTTAGTTCGGTAGCTAAGCAGAGTTTTCACATTACCGAGCTAAGCAGAGTTTTCCGTCGCAGATAAGGAATATATTGAAATATATCATTGCGCAGTTAATTGCCTTAGTATTTATTTTCGGCTGCATTATCGAAAGAGAATTTGGCTACCTTTTCTATCATTCCGCTACCTGTCCACGCAATTAGCGCAAGACGTAATAGTGCACTAATGTTACGACTTACAGTCAAACTGTGTGGATGAAAATGTTTGATAATTAATGAAAACGTTGCTTTAAATTGAAATACTATTAAGATGATTGTTATGATATGGAAGTGAATCTTACTACCACAAAACTACGGCCTTTCTTTGCATTATTAGAAACAATGCACACTGATTCAGACAAACAGAACCAAAGTTGCGAAATTTACTTTATGCTTTTCCTGCAAAATGCTGTCAACTGAAAGAGGAGTGCGACGAATAGTAATTAAGATTCTGAAGGCATGGTCTATAATTCGCCCTGGGTAACAAAAAGCAGATATTATTAAACAAAATCGAATCTTTACACTACAATAATTACAAATTGGAAATTTGTGATAAGTTCCTATGGGACCAAACTGCTGAGGTCATCGGTCCCTAGGTTTACGCACTACTTAATCTAACTTACCCAAAGGACAACAGCCGGGCGCGGTGGTCTAGCGGTTCTAGGCTCTCAGTCCGGAACCGCGCGACTGCTACGGCCGCAGGTTCGAATCCTGCCTCGGGCATGGCTGTGTGTGATGTCCTTAGGTTAGTTAGGTTTAAGTAGTTCTAAGTTCTAGGGGACTGATGACCACAGATGTTAAGTCCCATAGTGCTCAGAGCCATTTGAACCATTTGAACCAAAGGACAACACACACACACACATACACACACATACACACACACACACACACACACCTAAGGACATCACACACATCCAAGACCGAGGCAGGATTCGAACCTGCGACCGTAGCGATCGCGCGGTTCCAGACTGTAGCGCCTAGAACCGCTCGGCCACAGAGGCCGGCTCAATCAGTTTGTCGTCGCATTTGAAACATATACGGGGGGTGAAGCCCTAAGGCCTGAAGAGGTTATGGTGTGTCCTTTCGAAGTTTACTGACAAATAATTGGCCGTTAATTAATGTCGGTGTAAAATTTACTAATAATGGTTTCAAAATTATACATGACTTTCTATTTTTGCTATGTTTGTATCGTCTACAGACAAAAGACCAGTAGCGGTCCCAATATTCAATCATGTGGAACATCAGTACCGATTTGTCCTCATTCAGATTAAAAGTAAGCGCAATAAAATGAAAAATAAAAAGAATTGACGAAGTTAGAACTTAGAAGCACGAGGCCAAGCTACGAGATCTGAAACTCACAGGGAAAACTGATGTACGCTATGGAGACAGTGTAAATTCTTGTCTCACACCTGGGAAACTGATATTGCATAAAAGATGATGGAAGTGATGGCGTTTTGTTTACGTCCGTTCAGTTTTGGACTGTTATGGCAAGTGGTGACTTACTTACAGACAGTTTAACTAAGCACAATGGAAGTAAGTCATTTGTAGTATCTTGCATAATTTTTTTTAGTGCTACAGCGAGACAGCTGGGCCAATAAAATATCAGGCAGATAGCAGTGGTAAAATAAGAATCTATTTAATGGGGCGGAGGCTGAAACGAATCAGATCTAGCTCTTCGCGCCCAGTGACTCGAACTAACACAGCAGAGCTGGCAGTACAAAAAGCTACATAACGGACGAACGGACGGCGGTGAAACATCTGGAGTCTGGTGCGGCCGGTGGACCGCGGCATGTAGCAGCGGCCACGGCGCGTTTGGCAACTGGCGCAAGAAGGGGAGCGTTGCCGTAACAGCCTGGAGAGCAGCGTAAATCAGGCGGCGGTGGGGCGCCGGGCTCTGGCGACACCACCGCCTCTGACGATGAAGTGTGGGTGCGAAACTTCCGCACTGCGTTCTACTACGAATACAAGGAGGATGGCGCTAAAGGATGAAATCGTTACCATCAAATATCGGCGGCGGATGAGAAATACGATCGACTGTTATTCGCCCTTTATCTACTAACACCCTTAAAGAAGTTTTCTCTGCGAAGTTGGTGACGATATTTTGGGAGAGGAAAACGTTCTCCACCATAACATTGCCAAACTGGGCTGCAGTCGTTTTTAAGAAATGTACCCGATATGGACGTGACAACATGGTTACCAATATGTTCGAAAATGCTGCGCATTAAAAGTGCTTATATTCGGGTTCTGTTTGGTGATGAAAAGGAAATGTGAAGTGTTTTGGATAGCCCTTGGGCTGGGTCCATTTGTATACCCAGCAGAAGGATAGTCGTCACTATCCTACACTACAGGCTCAAAGTATGAACACGCTCTTACCCCTGCTTACACAAATCAAGAGAATCGGTTGATGTTTTTGCATTTTATGTGGTCTACATTTTAGTATTTAACTATGTGACACGAGTAATCCAATCCAGAATATATTGGAATAACCAAATTCATTTTTTAAATTATCAGTTGTACTACTTACTGTTTGTAATTTTTCGATGTATCTCCTTTACGGTTCCGATGGTGGCAATTTAGATTTTCAGAAACCGGTCCTCACAAATAAATTTATAATTAGCGCAATCTTGTCTGTTGAGGATTTACTTTTATATTTCATATTAGTCTAGGTCACGACCCGTACTTGACTGATCACGAAACCTCCGTCATGGGCTGTCTGCACTTGCTGAGGAGTCTTCCAATGAACCTCAGTGTGGCATCTGTCTTTCTTACGCTTAGATTTACGTGGTTGCTCCAAATTAAATGGCTTCTTACTCATAATCCCAGATACACTGCTGACCAATAAAACAGTAGCACCGTGAAGACGGCATGCAACAAACGTCAAACTTGCATGAAGCGTTCTACATGCTCGGATATTCAGACGATAGAACTTTCAGCATAACAACACCAAATAGGTAGAAGTAGCGCCGTCTTCTTTCTCTGGATAGGGAAAGACAACACAACAGGTTTTTCATTCAGAAACGACGTCTGAATGTTGGTTGTTCCTGATAAATCTGTGTCAAACATCGTGTATGAAAGAAAAATGTCTACCAGTACGTGTCAGAATTCGAGTGTCGAGGTGGAGGCCTATCAGCACCGCGGATTATCACTGGGCGAGACTAATGCTCGAGTTAGTTGCGATACCGAGACCGTGATGCGAATATGAGATTCATGGACCCAGATGAGCCATACTTAACGGCAAACAGGATATCAAAAACTCCTCGCAACTAGTGGCTAAGAGGACATGCGTATTGATCGTTTTTCCTTGCAGGATCACACAGCATCGTCGTGTACCTTGCTCCAGCAATGAGATTCTTTGCAATAATACATGTATACTCAAGGACATTTATTTATTTGCGATATTGCGATTTTCTTTTAGTCTGGTACCTAGATACAAGAACAGACCAAATGTTGAACATGATGTAGTGTATATGAACATAATTCGTTATATTTTAACAGAATTACAAATGAGTCAGCAGAACAAAGAATTATCGTGTATAAGGAAAATAATACATAAAATGTCTACTAAGTATATAATTTTAATAATCAACATACTACCGTTTGGATATCTCGCGCTCGTATTATGTTCACCCGGAATCCAGAAGGCACATGCTACTGGTCTACTGCAGTATGGTACAGTGCACAAATTCTAGACTGCACTATACTGTACAGTACTACACTAGATAGCACTACACTACAGAACACTCTTGTTCTTGGTATTGGAACGGAAGCTGATTTCTTCATTTGTCTGGGCAGTTAGCCCATGGTGCACCCCACAACTCAGGATGCACAGGGGCTGCACCCAAAGTTGAAGAGATTGGGAAATGACTGTCAGGGTTTCAGGAAATCCTTCCTGATCGTCCCCGACGCTCATCTCCTGGCTGCCTGGCTGCCTCTGGAACGTTGTCGGTGGATGTTCTTCCGTTGTGCCTCTCACTGTCTCGCCTCTTCTGGGTTGTCTCTAGGCCATGCAGACTTACAGCTCGTAAGCTGATAGTTTGCCTTGTGCCAAAACCCCTCATTCCTTGTTATGTTATACACAAGGACGTTGCTATCCTTCCCTGTAACACCTTCAGTTAAAACACAATCCCTGACGATGGGCTCTGGGATGCCGATTGCTCCACATACTCAAGTACCCGTGGTATGTTGTGGAATTTTAAGTAAGTAGCTGAGATATGGGCCATGTCCCCACAGGTAGTGAATGGCTCCCTTGGTAAGAAAGAAGTAGGAAATTGAAGAGCTTGAAAAAAGCAGCCAACCAGTTGCAAAATAATGGTTTATTTACCCTTGAACTAGGTTTCGATATTTCTAAAATTATCTTCTTCAGAAGGAGTGGGCCCTAAAAATGCATATAACCAGTTACAAAAATTATGTTTACAAACATAACAAACTATTAACAGAAAAATATTTGTGAGGTAAGCTTACTCACTCGTTACATTACATCTTGCGCATAATTTACCATAATCATCGACAGACATATTGTTATTTACCAGCATCTTACGAATTCTTTTGTTATATGCAGGCCATACGAAAAGTGGTGGAAACATTTGGGGATTGCAAACACAACAAGACTTTATCGGGAAAGCGTCAATGCCTGAAAAGGATTTTGTCAATATTCCTTCACCTAATTCTGCTCTCGTGGACGATATTTTCCGTTCTTGGTCATCCTCATACGCTTCTATGCCTTCACTGCCGCTGGAAGAACTTCCATGTTTTAGACCTACCCCCCGCCCCCCGGCCCTGTGCGTTTTTCATGTAGTGTCGGCAGACTTGCCAACACTACGCACACTAATTGAAAGAGGCGGCCAAGATGCACGCGCTAACTCACGAAGGATGGAGTGAGGTCTGAAACAGGATACGTTATGAATGCTATAAAGAAAAGTACGTATCTGCTAAAATACTTAACTTTATTCCATCCTTTGTATACATCTGGAGATTGTGGCGATACAAGTGAGACTTTTTAGATAAAAGCAATCTAAGGCTAATGGCGCCTTGCTAGGTCGTAGACATGAACTTAGCTGAAGGCTATTCTAACTGTCTCTCGGCAAATGAGAGAAAGGCTTCGTCAGTGTATTCGCTAGCAAAGTCGTCGTACAACTGGGGACGAGTGCTAGTCCGTCTCTCGAGACCTGCCGTGTGGTGGCGCTCGGTCTGCGATCACTGCCAGTGGCGACACGCGGGTCCGACATGTACTACATCTACATCTACATTCTACATTCATACTCCGCAAGCCACCCAACGGTGTGTGGCGGAGGGCACTTTACGTGCCACTGTCATTACCTCCCTTTCCTGTTCCAGTCGCGTATGGTTCGCGGGAAGAACGACTGTCTGAAAGCCTCCGTGCGCGCTCTAATCTCTCTAATTTTACATTCGTCATCTCCTCGGGAGGTATAAGTAGGGGGAAGCAATATACTCGATACCTCATCCAGAAAAGCACCCTCTCGAAACCTGGCGAGCAAGCTACACCGCGATGCAGAGCGCCTCTCTTGCAGAGTCTGCCACTTGAGTTTATTAAACATCTCCGTAACGCTATCACGGTTACCAAATAACCCTGTGACGAAACGCGCCGCTCTTCTTTGGATCTTCTCTATCTCCTCCGTCAACCCGATCTGGTACGGATCCCACACTGATGAGCAATACTCAAGTATAGGTCGAAGGAGTGTTTTGTAAGCCACCTCCTTTGTTGCTGGACTACATTTTCTAAGCACTCTCCCAATGAATCTCAACCTGGTACCCGCCTTACCAACAATTAATTTTATATGATCATTTCACTTCAAATCGTTCCGCACGCATACTCCCAGATATTTTACAGAAGTAACTGCTACCAGTGTTTGTTCCGCTATCATATAATCATACAATAAAGGATCCTTCTTTCTATGTATTTGCAATACATTACATTTGTCTACGTTAAGGGACAGTTGCCACTCCCTGCACCAAATGCCTATCCGCTGCAGATCTTCCTGCATTTCGCTACAATTTTCTAATGCTGAAACTTCTCTGTCTACTACAGCATCATCCGCGAAAAGCCGCATAGAGCTTCCGACACTATCTACTAGGTCATTTATATATATTGTGAAAGGCAATGGTCCCATAACACTCCCCTGTGGCACGCCAGAGGTTACCTTAACGTCTGTAGACGTCTCTCCATTGATAACAACATGCTGTGTTCTGTTTGCTAAAAAATCTTCAATCCAGCCACACAGCTGGTCTGATATTCCGTAGGCTCTTACTTTGTTTATCAGGCGACAGTGCTGAAGTGTATCGAACGCCTTCCGGAAGTCAAGAAAAATAGCATCTACCTGGGAGCCTGTATCTAATATTTTCTGGGTCTCATGAACAAATAACGCGAGTTGGGTCTCACACGATCGCTGTTTCCGGAATCCATGTTGATTCCTACATAGTAGATTCTGGGTTTCCAAAAACGACATGATACTCGAGCAAAAAACATGTTCTAAAATTCTACAACAGATCGACGTCAGAGATATAGGTCTATAGTTTTGCGCATCTGCTCGACGACCCTTCTTGAAGACTGGGACTACCTGTGCTCTTTTCCAATCATTTGGAACCCTCCGTTCCTCTAGAGACTTGCGGTACACGGCTGTTAGAAGGGGGGCAAGTTCTTTCGCGTACTCTGTGTAGAATCGAATTGGTATCCCGTCAGGTCCAGTGGACTTTCCTCTGTTGAGTGATTCCAGTTGCTTTTCTATTCCTTGGACACTTATTTCGATGTCAACCATTTTTTCGTTTGTGCGAGGATTTAGAGAAGGAACTGCAGTGCGGTCTTCCTCTGTGAAACAGCTTTGGAAAAAGGTGTTTAGTATTTAAGCTTTACGCGTGTCATCCTCTGTTTCAATGCCATCATCATCCCGGAGTGTCTGGATATGCTGTTTCGAGCCACTTACTGATTTAACGTAAGACCAGAACTTCTTAGGATTTTCTGTCAAGTCTGTACATAGAATTTGACTTTCGAATTCACTGAACGCTTCTCGCATAGCCCTCCTTACGCTAACTTTGACATCGCTTAGCTTCTGTTTGTCTGAGAGGTTTTGGCTGCGTTTAAACTTGGAGTGAAGCTCTCTTTGCTTTCGCAGAAGTTTCCTAACTTTGTTGTTGAACCACGGTGGGTTTTTCCCGTCCCTCACAGTTTTACTCGGCACGTACCTGTCTAAAACGCATTTTACGATTGCCTTGAACTTTGTCCATAAACACTCAACATTGTCAGTGTCGGAACAGAAATTTTCGTTTTGATCTGTTAGGTGGTCTGAAATCTGCCTTCTATTACTCTTGCTAAACAGATAAACCTTCCTCCCCTTTTTTATATTCCTATTAACTTCCATATTCAGGGATGCTGCAACGGCCTTATGATCACTGATTCCCTGTTCTGCACTTACAGAGTCGAAAACTTCGGGTCTGTTTGTTATCAGTAGGTCCAAGATGTTATCTCCACGAGTCGGTTCTCTGTTTAATTGCTCGAGGTAATTTTCGGATAGTGCACTCAGTATAATGTCACTCGATGCTCTATCCCTACCACCCGTCCTAAACATCTGAGTGTCCCAGTCTATATCTGGTAAATTGGAATCTCCACCTAAGACTATAACATGCTGAGGAAATTTATGCGAAATGTATTCCAAATTTTCTCTCAGTTGTTCTGCCACTAACGCTGCTGAGTCGGGAGGTCGGTAAAAGGAGCCAATTATTAACCCAGCTCGGTTGTTGAGTGTAACCTCCACCCATAATAATTCACAGGAACTATCCACTTCTACTTCACTACAGGATAAACTACTACTAACAGCGACAAACACTCCACCACCGGTTGCATGCAATCTATCCTTCCTAAACACCGTCTGTGTACCTCTGTAAAAATTTCGGCAGAATTTATCTCTGGCTTAAGCCAGCTCTCTGTACCTATAACGATTTCAGCTTCGGTGCTTTCTATCAGCGATTGAAGTTCCGGTACTTTACCAACGCAGCTTCGACAGTTTACAATTACAATACCGATTGCTGCTTGGTCCCCGCATGACCTGACTTTGCTCCGCACCCTTTGAGGCTGTTGCCCTTTCTGTGCTTGCCCGAGGCCATCTAACCTAAAAAACCGCCCAGTCCACGCCACACAACCCCTGCTACCCGTGTAGCCGCTTGCTGCGTGTCGTGGACTCCTGACCTAGCCAGCGGAACCCGAAACCCCACCACCCTATGGCGCAAGTCGAGGAATCTGCAGCCCACATGGTCGCAGAACCGTCTCAGCCTCTGATTCAGACCATCCACTCGGCTCTGTACCAAAGGTCCGCAGTCAGTCCTGTCGACGATGCTGCAGATGGTGAGCTCTGCTTTCATCCCGCTAGCGAGACTGGCAGTCTTCACCAAATCAGATAGCCGTCGGAAGCCAGAGAGGATTTCCTCCGATCCATAGCGACACACATCATTGTTGCCGACATGAGCGACCACCTGCAGATGGGTGCACCCTGTACCCTTCATGGCATCCGGAAGGACCCTTTCCACATCTGGAATGACTCCCCCCGGTATGCACACGGGTGCACATTGGTTTTCTTCCCCTCTCTTGCTGCCATTTCCCTAAGGGGCCCCATTACGCGCCTGACGTTGGAGCTCCCAACTACGAGTAAGCCCACCCTCTGCGACCGCCCGGATCTTGCAGACTGAGGGGCAACCTCTGGAACAGGACAAGCAGCCATGTCAGGCCGAAGATCAGTATCAGCCTGAGACAGAACCTGAAACCGGTTCGTCAGACAAACTGGAGAGGCCTTCCGTTCATCCCTCCGGAATGTCTTTCGCCCCCTGCCACACCTTGAGACTACCTCCCACTCTACCACAGGTGAGGGATCAGCCTCAATGCGGGCAGTATCCTGGGCAGCCACAGCCGTAGTCCGATCGGGGGATGCGTGGGACGAGCTGGCCGTCCCCGACAAACCCCCATCCGGACCCCCACAGTGATGCCCATTGGCAACAGCCTCAAGCTGTGTGACTGAAGCCAACACTGCCTGAAGCTGGGAGCGAAGGGATGCCAACTCAGCCTGCATCCGAACACAGCAGTTGCAGTCCCTATCCATGCTAAAAACTGTTTTGCAAAGAACGTCTGAACTAATATACAGAGAGCGCAAACAAATCGACAAAATTTAAACGGTTATTAAAATACAAGATTGCCTAGTAAATGCAGTAATGCTGCTACTAACGCACTGCTGACACACTGCTCGGCAGCGGAAGGAGACTACGCGATTTTACACTATTCAGGTACTAAAACGCGATGCTACAACTCGCAAATACTATAATACGCCCGAAATTTATGTATCAAACAATGCAAGTACCAAAAACACTCAAAGAAATTAAGAATTAAACTATGTAAGAAATGAGTGAGCTAGGAGTATACGACTTGCTGCTGCAGCTGCTTATCCAACGGCGGCAGGGAGCACACTAATGGACCGCGGCCGATTTAAAGCTACCACCTAGCAGGTGTGGTGTCTGGCGGTGACACCACAATTCAACTTCTTGGTAAGTCCTCTGAGAAACAGCACTTTTCCAGTTTTACCTCACTAGCTAGCTTACAGTGCATTTTAAGCAAAAATAGACCTGTATCTTCTTCGAAGAGTGTTAAATTTCCTGCAAATTTCATATGTAAGATACTGGAAAATTCGGAACTGATTCTGAGATACGAGGCTGTGAAAATCTGCAAGAAAATCAAGAAATCGCAAAAAGTTAGATGTGTTAGTAGTTTCGCCTTAATAACCTTTTTTTAGTTACGTTTTGTGCAGAATGCATAACAAACATTATTGCAGAGGATTTAATTTTCCTTTAGATTCGTAGAAAATGTTTCTAATTCCTCCCTGTGCTCGCCGAGAAATGTTGCATTAACAATTTTAGTGCAAATGGATTCGAAACTGAAAATGTCATCGTCAGTGGTCACGTGGTTCAAGATCCACATTTCCGCAATGTCAGTGCAAAGTTTAACGAAGAACTGGAAAGACGAGAGGAAACGCAGCACAATCAGACTGTGGGTCAGTACTTACGGATGGTCAAACTGAAAAAAATACTTCCTGAAGCAGAAAGGATGGGAAATTGGCAGCTTCATCTTGGTTCAGAAAATGATTCCATAATTTCACGCTATTGGACACTTCCACTACGACAAATGTGCTAGCCTATTCGCGTATTTGTCGTATATGCCGGCTCTTAAAAATAAAATGGAGCCACTAGAATTTAAAAAGCTTACAACTTGTGGCTATTTCACAATCAGACGCTCTGACAAGTTTTGGTTCAAAAATGGTTCAAATGGCTCCTCTGAGCACTATGGGACTTAACTTCTGAGGTCATCAGTCCCCTAGAACTTAGAACTACTTAAACCTAACTAACCTAAGGACATCACGCACACCCATGCCCGAGGCAGGATGCGAACCTGTCTTTTTTTTTTTTTTTTTTTTTTGAAGAATACGTATGCCTCAGGAATTACTTGGAATTCATGAACTACACGTATATATTCCATACATAATGGCTTAAAGATTGTTACATTCAGGACAACTAATTTCGACTTCGGATAATATTTTCAATTTCGAGTCCATTTTAATTAAAATTGTTTATTGGCGTGTATAGGAATAAATACAAATATTTTGTATGAATCTTTAAGGAAATTAAATCCCCTACAACACAGGTAATTATCAACTCTGCACGAAACTGCACTAAAAAAGTTAAGGCAAAACCACTGACATATCTAACTTTTTGCGATTTCTTGACACTTTTTGCGTAGTTACACAACCTTTTATATCTTTAACTGTTCCGAATTTTCCAATATTTTATGTATGAAGCCTGCAGTAAATTTAACGTTCCTTTAAATTGATAGTGATATATCTTTACTTAAAATGCAGTGGAAGCGAGCTACTGAGGAAAACATGAAAAATGTGCCATTTCTTAACGGTGTTTTCAAGATGGCGGATAATGCACAAGGGGGAAAAGGTCTAAAATATGAATTTTTCATGAGAGGAGTAAACATACAACATACCTGAAAATCAAAATTACTCCAGCTGTTGGAGTCCAAAATTCTACCTCTACTGGATTAATTTGGCAGGCAGACATTCGTTATTTTGGAGATGGCATAAGACGGTTCGTCACAGCTAGCAGCGCTGTTGTCAGCTTTGAACTGTGAAGCGCTAACGGCCGTCGGAGAAACAATAATTTACCTACAGAGCTGTAACAATACTGAGGCGTTACCATAGAGACACTTTCCTAGCGTCTTCTGATCTCGAAATGCCGTGAATTTAGTATTTGGTTCGAAGGAAGCCATTTTGACAGTTGGATATCATACCAATCCGCGAAACAGCTAGTCCTTGAACAGATGAACTTTTTGACCGGTTACTTGCTTTCGTAACGTCTTCTGTTCTCGAAATGTCCTGAATTTAGTATTTCGTTCAAACGCAATCATTTTGACAGTTGAATATCATACCAATACAACTTTTTATGCGCGACACAGCTAGACCTAAAAGAATGAACTTTTTGATATCTTATTTTCTTTCGTAGCGTCTTCAGTTCTTGACATGTTTTAAATTTTGTACTTGGTCTGACAAGTATCACACCAATGCAACTTTTATGTGCGAAATGGACGCACCCTGAAGAGATGAAATTTATGACAGTTCATTTACACAGGTAGTAGCTGCTATTCGCGAACTATTTCAATTTTCCCTCAAATCATATATTAAGTTTCTCTTAATTACCCTGATTACTTTCAAGCGAATTAAATATTACTTTGTGCAACTGGATCTCATGCTAGGCAATTTGACAGACATTAGTCCAATTTCCAATCTTCGTTTGGGCATGATAATTCGGGTGAAAATTGTTCCTCAAATCACTATTTAACTTTTCTTAACTATCCTGATCATTTTAAAGCGTCTAACCCTATTTTGGGAAACTACGAGGGCGGTTCAGAAAGTAACCTCCGATTGGTCACAGTGCGGGTTGTGGGGGGAGTAGCGACGCCATCTGTGCGTTCACGCACTCAACAGGTCAGTCGGCATCAAGCCGTGGTCGAGTGAACGTCGTACCTGCGCTAGTTTAGTTTTTGTGGCAGTTTGAAATGTGTGCTGCAATAGAAAACCCCGCCAAATGTGAAGTGCGTGCTGTCATAAGGTTTTTTACAGCCAAAGGATATTCTGCAGCAGCTATTCATCGTGAGATTTGTGCCGTGTACGGACCAAGAGTTATGAGTGAAGGAGTTGTCCGTGAATGGGTACGTTTATTTAAAAGTGGACGAGAAAACGTTCATGATGAAGAGAGGAGTGGTAGACCATCATTGGTGACTGACGAACTCGTTCAGACAGTTGATGCAAAAGTTCGTGAAAATCGACGTTTCTCAATGTCGGAGTTGTCTACTGGTTTTCCACAGATTTCTAAGACTCTCTTGTACGAGATAGTGACAGCAAGATTGGGTTACCGTAAGTCCTGTGCACGATGGGTGCCCAAAATTCTTACCGACCACCACAAAACTCAAAGAATGGCCTCTGCATTAGACTTTCTGTCACGTTATGAGGACGAAGGAGAACCATTGTTAAACAGAATCGTGACCGGTGACGAAACCTGGATTAAGTACGTGAACCCTGAGACAAAAGAACAATCAAAGATGTGGGCACATTCAAATTCGCCTACCAAACCAAGAAAAGCCTCGCAAGATTTTTCTGCCAGAAAACTGATGGCAACGGTGTTTTGGGATGCCAAAGGGGTGTTGTTGGTTGAATTCATGGAACGTGGTACGACCATTAATCAAGACGTGTACTGTGAAACAATACAAAAGTTACGACGGGCTATACAGAACAAACGCCGTGGTATGCTGACTTCCGGTATCGTTTTTTTGCACGATAACGCCTCTCCTCACTCTGCTCGCAGAACAAAGGCCCTTCTTGAGTCCTTCAAGTGGGTCGTTATCAACCATCCACCTTACAGCCCAGACCTGGCGCCAAGTGATTATCACCTCTTCATGCATTTGAAGAAATGGCTCGGGTCACAGCGGTTTGATGACGACGAAGAGCTCAAAGATGCGGTCACAGGCTGGCTCCAGGCACAAGCGGGTGATTTTTATGCAGAAGGAATTTCAAAGCTTGTGAAGAGATACGATAAGTGCCTCAATCGCTATGGAGACTATGTAGAAAAATAGTGCAAAGATGTAGTTGTAAGATGTATATATTAAAATATTTTTATTTAACTTGGTGTATTTTTTTAAATCAACCGGAGGTTACTTCCTGAACGGCCCTCGTAGATTTCACATGGTAAATTTGACAACTCATTTGTCTATTTCTGACCCTTCGTTTGGCTACGAAAATTCGGAAAAGACTTCATAATGCAGTTTTCTCTCAAACCTCTAATTAATTTACTGGCAATAACTATAATTACTTTTAGGCAGTTAAATATTTTCTGCCTAATAGCACCTCATATTGGTTAGTTTGATGCCACAATTATCGATTTCTCACTCTTCGTTTGGATATGAAAATTCGGACAAAAACCCATTGTTTAAATTAAAAAGTATAGGGAGTCATGTTTTGGTCACACTCAGACCAAGAAAATACAAAACAACGTTTCTACACTCCTGGAAATGGAAAAAAGAACACATTGACACCGGTGTGTCAGACCCACCATACTTGCTCCGGACACTGCGAGAGGGCTGTACAAGCAATGATCACACGCACGGCACAGCGGACACACCAGGAACCGCGGTGTTGGCCGTCGAATGGCGCTAGCTGCGCAGCATTTGTGCACCGCCGCCGTCAGTGTCAGCCAGTTTGCCGTGGCATACGGAGCTCCATCGCAGTCTTTAACACTGGTAGCATGCCGCGACAGCGTGGACGTGAACCGTATGAGCAGTTGACGGACTTTGAGCGAGGGCGTATAGTGGGCATGCGGGAGGCCGGGTGGACGTACCGCCGAATTGCTCAACACGTGGGGCGTGAGGTCTCCACAGTACATCGATGTTGTCGCCAGTGGTCGGCGGAAGGTGCACGTGCCCGTCGACCTGGGACCGGACCGCAGCGACGCACGGATGCACGCCAAGACCGTAGGATCCTACGCAGTGCCGTAGGGGACCGCACCGAAACTTCCCAGCAAATTAGGGACACTGTTGCTCCTGGGGTATCGGCGAGGACCATTCGCAACCGTCTCCATGAAGCTGGGCTACGGTCCCGCACACCGTTAGGCCGTCTTCCGCTCACGCCCCAACATCGTGCAGCCCGCCTCCAGTGGTGTCGCGACAGGCGTGAATGGAGGGACGAATGGAGACGTGTCGTCTTCAGCGATGAGAGTCGCTTCTGCCTTGGTGCCAATGATGGTCGTATGCGTGTTTGGCGCCGTGCAGGTGAGCGCCACAATCAGGACTGCATACGACCGAGGCACACAGGGCCAACACCCGGCATCATGGTGTGGGGAGCGATCTCCTACACTGGCCGTACACCACTGGTGATCGTCGAGGGGACACTGAATAGTGCACGGTACATCCAAACCGTCATCGAACCCATCGTTCTACCATTCCTAGACCGGCAAGGGAACTTGCTGTTCCAACAGGACAATGCACGTCCGCATGTATCCCGTGCCACCCAACGTGCTCTAGAAGGTGTAAGTCAACTACCCTGGCCAGCAAGATCTCCGGATCTGTCCCCCATTGAGCATGTTTGGGACTGGATGAAGCGTCGTCTCACGCGGTCTGCACGTCCAGCACGAACGCTGGTCCAACTGAGGCGCCAGGTGGAAATGGCATGGCAAGCCGTTCCACAGGACTACATCCAGCATCTCTACGATCGTCTCCATGGGAGAATAGCAGCCTGCATTGCTGCGAAAGGTGGATATACACTGTACTAGTGCCGACATTGTGCATGCTCTGTTGCCTGTGTCTATGTGCCTGTGGTTCTGTCAGTGTGATCATGTGATGTATCTGACCCCAGGAATGTGTCAATAAAGTTTCCCCTTCCTGGGACAATGAATTCACGGTGTTCTTATTTCAATTTCCAGGAGTGTATGTTTCTAAAAGGGCAACAAATTTTGCAGTAAATTGCCTGGGTACATCTACATCTACATCTACATTTATACTCCGCAAGCCACCCAACGGTGTGTGGCGGAGGGCACTTTACGTGCCACTGTCATAACCTCCCTTTCCTGTTCCAGTCGCATATGGTTCGCGGGAAGAACGACTGCCAGAAAGCCTCCGTGCGCGCTCGAATCTCTCTCATTTTACATTCGTGATCTCCTCGGGAGGTATAAGTAGGGGGAAGCAATATATTCGATACCTCATCCAGAAAAGCACCCTCTCGAAACCTGGATAGCAAGCTACACCTCGATGCAGAGCGCCTCTCTTGCAGAATCTGCCACTTGAGTTTGCTAAACATCTCCGTAACGCTATCACGCTTACCAAATAACCCTGTGACGAAACGCGCCGCTCTTCTTTGGATTTTCTCTATCTCCTCCGTCAACCCGACCTGGTACGGATCCCACACTGATGAGCAATACTCAAGTAAAGGTCGAACGAGTGTTTTGTAAGCCATCTCCTTTGTTGATGGACTACATTTTCTAAGCACTCTCCCAATGAATCTCAACCTGGTATCCGCCTTACCAACAATTAATTTTATATGATCATTTCACTTCAAATCGTTCCGCACGCATACTCCCAGATATTTTACAGAAGTAACTGCTACCAGTGTTTGTTCCGCTATCATATAATCATACAATAAAGGTCCTTCTTTCTATGTATTTGCAATACATTACATTTGTCTACGTTAAGGGACAGTTGCCACTCCCTGCACCAAATGCCTATCCGCTGCAGATCTTCCTGCATTTCGCTACAATTTTCTAATGCTGAAACTTCTCTGTCTACTACAGCATCATCCGCGAAAAGCCGCATAGAGCTTCCGACGCTATCTACTAGGTCATTTATATATATTGTGAAAGGCAATGGTCCCATAACACTCCCCTGTGGCACGCCAGAGGTTACTTTAACGTCGGTAGACGTCTCTCCATTGATAACAACATGCTGTGTTCTGTTTGCTAAAAACTATTCAATTCAGCCACACAGCTGGTCTGATATTCCGTAGGCTCTTACTTTGTTTATCAGGTGACAGTGCTGAAGTGTATCGAACGCCTTCCGGAAGTCAAGGAAAATGGCATCTACATGGGAGCCTATATCTAATATTTTCTGGGTCTCATGAACAAGTAAAGCGAGCTGGGTCTCACACGATTGCTCTTTCAGGAATCCATGTTGATTCCTACAGAGTATATTCTGGGTTTCCAGAAGCGACATGATACGCGAGCAAAAAACATGTTCTAAAATTCTGCAACGGATCGACGTCAGAGATATAGGTCTATAGTTTTGCGCATCTGCTCGACGACCCTTCTTGAAAACTGGAATGACCTGTGCTCTTTTCCAATCATTTGGAACCTTCCGTTCCTCTAGAGACTTGCGGTACACGGCTGTTAGAAGTGGAGCAAGTTCTTTCGCGTACTCTGTGTAGAATCGAATTGGTATCCCGTCAGGTCCAGTGGACTTTCTTCTGTTGAGTGATTTCAGTTGCTTTTCCATTCCACGGACACTTATTTCGATGTCAGCCATTTTTTTGTTCGTGCGGTGACTTAGAGAAAGAACTGTAGTGCGGTCTTCCTCTGTGAAACAAATTTGGAAAAAAGTGTTTAGTATTTCAGCTTTACGCGTGTCATCCTCTGTTTCAATGCCATCATCATCCCAGAGTTTCTGGATATGCTGTTTCGATCCACTTACTGATTTGATGTAAGACCAGAACTTCCTAGTGTTTTCTGTCAAGTCTGTACATAGAATTTGACTTTCGAATTCACTGAACGCTTTACGCATAGCCCTCCTTACGCTAACTTTGACATTGTTTAGCTTCTGTTTGTCTGAGAGATTTTGGCTGCGTTTAAACTTGGAGTGAAGCTCTCTTTGCTTTCGCAGTAGTTTCCAAACTTTGTTGTTGAACCACGGTGGGTTTTTCCCGTCCTTCACAGTTTTTCTCGGCACGTACTTGTCTAAAACGCATTTTACGATTACCTTGAACTTTTTACATAAACACTCAACATTGTCAGTGTCGGAACAGAAATTTTCGTTTTGATCTGTTAGGTAGTCTGAAATCTGCCTTCTATTACTCTTGCTAAACAGATAAACCTTCCTCCCTTTTTTTTATATTCCTATTTCCTTCCATATTCAGGGTTGCTACAATGGCCTTATGATCACTGATTCCCTGTTCTGCGCTTACAGAGTCGAAAAGTTCGGGTCTGTTTGTTATCAGTAGGTCCAAGATGTTATCTCCACGAATCGGTTCTGTGTTTAATTGCTCGAGGTAATTTTCGGATGGTGCACTCAGTATAATGTCACTCGATGCTCTGTCCCTACCACCCGTCCTAAACACCTGAGTGTCCCAGTCTATATCTGGTAAAATGAAATCTTCACCTAAGACTATAACATGCTGAGGAAATTTATGTGAAATGTATTCCAGATTTTCTCTCAGTTGTTCTGCCACTAATGCCGCTGAGTCGGGAGGTCGGTAAAAGGAGCCAATTATTAACCTAACTCGGTTGTTGAGTGTAACCTCCACCCATAATAATTCACAGGAACTATCCACTTCTACTTCACTACATGCTAAACCACTACTAACAGCGTCAAACACGCCACCTCCGGTTGAATGCAATCTATCCTTTCTAAACACCGTCTGTGCCTTTGTAAAAATTTCGGCAGAATTTATCTCTGGCTTCACCCAGCTTTCTGTACCTATAACGATTTCAGCTTCGGTGCTTTCTATCAGCGCTTGAAGTTCCGGTACTTTACCAATGCAGATTCTACAGTTTACAATTACAATACCGATTGCTGCTTGGTCCCCGCATGTCCTGACTTTGCCCCACACCCTTTGAGGCTGTTGCCCTTTCTGTACTTGCCCGAGGCCATCTAACCTAAAAAACCGCCTAGTCTACGCCACACAACCCCTGCTACCCGTGTAGCCGCCTGCTGTGTGTGGTGGACTCCTGACCTATCCAGCGGAACCCGAAACCCCACCATCCTATGGCGCAGGTCGAGGAATATGCAGCCCACACGTTCGTAGAACCGTGTCAGCCTCTGATTCAGACCCTCCACTCGGCTCTGTACCAAAGGTCCGCAGTCAGTCCTGTCGACGATGCTGCAGATGGTGAGCTCTGCTTTCATCCCGCTAGCGAGACTGGCAGTCTTTACCAAATAAGATAGCCGCTGGAAGCCAGAGAGGATTTCCTCCAATCCATAGCGACACACATCATTGGTGCCGACATGAGGGACCACCTACAGATGGGTGGACCCTGTACCTTTCATGGCATCCGGAATGACCCTTTCCACATCTGGAATGACTCCCCCCGGTATGCACATGGAGTGCATGTCTGAACTAATCTACAGTGAGCACAAACAATTGGACACCAAATTTTAACGGTTATTAAAATATAAGATTGCCTAGTAAATGGAGTAGTGCTGCTACTTGCGCACTGATGACACACTGCTCGGCGGCAGAAGGAGACTATACGAATTTACACTATTCAGGTACTAAAGCGCGATGCTACAACTCTCAAATACTATAATACGCTGGAAATTTATGAATTAAACAATGCAAGTAACCAAAAACATGCAAAGAAATTAAGAATTAAACTATGTAACAAATAAGTGAGCTAAGAGTATACGACTTGCTGCGGCAGCTGCTTACCCAACGGCGGTAGGGAGCACACGTCGAAGGAACAACTAAAATCCCAAAACACTGACAGAAAAAAGTCGCAATACCAAGAATACTGTGTGCGATATAAACGAAAGTTGGTAGCCGTATTTCTACAGCTGAAAGATGATGTCTATTTACATTTCGTGTCAGTCGCGTAAGACTGTCGCTAATATCGCCACTATGAGAATGCGAATCAGTTTTGCTTTAAATGCGTGTTGTAACAGTCGTGAGCGTTAGTTACCTTTCAGATTAGACTGGTGGGTTGGTATTAGTCAAGTATGTCTTTAAGGCGTCGAAGACGCCATTATCAGCACCTCACTGACTTTGATAGAGGTCGTGCAATCGGGCTACGAGAAGCTGGATGTTCCTTCAGCGATACTACAAAAAGACTTGGCAAGAATGCACCCACTGTACGTGACTGCTGGCAGCGGTGGTCACGAGAGTGTACAGTCACAGGGCGACTGACGCCGCACGGCGACATTGCACTATCGTAAGGGAAGGCCATCGTGTTCAGCATGTGTCTCTGTCGCATCGTAATTCATCTACAGCACCAATGTGAGGAACACTTCGCTCCACTGTGACACAACGAACAGTTACAAATCGGTTACTTCAAGGACAGCTCCGATCCGGCGTTCTGTAGAGTGCATTGCACTGACCCCAAACCACCGCCGCTTACGACTTCAGTGATGTTAAGCGAGAGACCTTTTGAGGGCAGGGTGCAGTCTGTTGTGTTTTCTGATAAAAGCTGGTTCTGCCTCGATGCCAATGACGTTGGTGTGTTGGTTAAAAGGATGCCAGTTGAGTGCCTGAAACCAACCTGTCTGCATGCTAGACACATTTCACACGTGGAGTTATGGTGTGGCATTCGATTCCGTATGACAGCGGGAACACTCTCGTGGTTACCCCACGCACCGTGACTGCAAAACTGTGAGTCAATCTTTTGAGTCGACCTGCTGTGCTGCTATTCGTGAATAGCATTCCAGTCGGTGTTTTCCAGCGGGATAACGCTCGTCCACATACCGCTGTTGTTTCGTCGTGTTGCGTCGGCCTGCTGTTTCACCAAATCTGTTTCCAATCGAACACGTATGGGATATCATTGGACTACAACTCCAGCGTCATCCACACGCAGCATTAACTGTCCCTGAACTGTCCGAGCAAGTGCAACAGCCATGGAACTCTACCCCACACACCAACATCCTGCACCAGTACAACACAACACATGTACGTTTGCATGCATTTATTTCTAAATTCTGGCTGTTACACTGGTTATTAATGCACCAGTATTTCACATTTGCAACAGTTGATCTCGAGCTTACATTATCCTGTGATCTTGCGATGTTAATCACTTAAACAAATGTGTTCCAGAAATCTCATTACTCTACATTAATTAGTTTTTGTTGTTACAGTTTTTTCCGTCAGGGTTTTTAAAAGTCAATTAAAGAATACTTATTAAGTAATTCATATCACACAGTCATTGGTTATTTAGATTACATGGAGTAGAGAACACCAAAAACACATAATTTTATAAAAATCAAATCTCATTTTACAGTAAACTGTCTTAATTTAATGACTGTTACCGTAAAAAACCTATGCCCAGGAGCTGTGATGGACATTTATAATCCTCTTCCATTTTCTTGAGCTCATCATCTCTGTCATTGATGGGCCAATGGAACAAAAGATAGAATTTAATAGAATGGCAACGTATCGGCAAAGTTCTGATGTCACTCGTGTGTGTGTGTGTGTGTGTGTGTAGCATAGGCTGTGAACAGTGATATGTTCAAATGAATGTTATGTTATTTTTTATCAGATAATATTATTATACGCATAAATTACACTCATTATCATAAATTAAGGATAATACTGATACATCGTGAAACAACTCTCTGGTGGGAGGTTTGCGGGTTTAAATCGCCTCGGGGTATGACCATGTGGTGAATTTGACCTGTGGTCGTCGCACGATGGCGCTGGCAACAGTTCACATACGCAGAGGTGTGTTGGGGCATGTCAGAGTACGATGCAGCGAGTAAGTGTACAGACGTTTTCAGACGTGCTAATGGTGACTGTGTGTTGAAAATGGTTCAAAGAACACATATTAATGATGTTATGAGGGGTAGAATACTAGGGCGACTGGAGGCTGGTCAAACACAGCAGGTCGTAGCATGGGCCCTCCGTGTGCCACAAAGTGTGATCTCACGATTATAGCAACGATTCGAGCAGACAGGAAACGTGTCCAGGAGCTACAGTACGGGACGTCCACAGTGTACAACACCACAAGAAGACCCATATCTCACCATCAGTGCCCGCAGACGGCAACGGGATACTGCAGGTAGCCTTGCTCGGGAGCTTACCGCAGACACTAGAGCAGTTGTCTCCAGACACACAGTCTACAGACGACTAACCAGACATGATTTATTCGCCCGGAGACTTGCAAGGTACATTCCACTGACCCCTGGTCACAGGAGAGCCCGTAAAGCCTGGTGTCAAGAACACAGTACATGGTCATTGGAACAGTGGTCACAGGCTATGTTCACGGACGAGTCCAGGTATAGTCTTAACACTGATTCTCGCCGGGTTTTCATCTGGCGTCAACCAGCAACCAGATACCAACCCCTTAATGTCCTTGAAAGGGACCTGTATGGAGGTCGTGGTTTGATGGTGTAGGGTGGGATTATGATTGGTGCACGTACACCTCTGCTTGTGCCGGTCACGGTGGCCGAGCGGTTCTAGGCGCTTCAGTCCGGAACCGCGCGACTGCTGCGGTCGCAGGTTCGAATCCTGCCTCGGGCATGGATGTGTGTGATGTCCTTAGGTTAGTTAGGTTTAATTAGTTCAAAGTTCTAGGGGACTGATGACCTCAGATGTTAAGTCCCATAGTGCTCAGAGCTATTTGAACCGTTTTTTGAACCCATGCATGTCTTTGACAGATGAACTGTAACAGGTCAGGTGTATCGGGACGTCATTTTGCCTTTTCCGGGGTGCAGTGGGTTCCACCTTCCTCCTGATGGATGATAAAGCACGGCCGCATGGAGCTGTCATCGTGGAGGAGTACCTTGAAACTGAAGATATCAGGCGAATGGAGTGGCCTGCTTGTTCTCCAGACTTAAACCCTATCGAGCACGTCTGGAATGCTCTCGGTCGACATATCGCTGCACGTCTTCAAACCCCTACGACACTTCATGAGCTCCGACAGGCACTGGTGCAAGAATGGGAGGCTTTACTCCAGCAGCTGCTCGACCACCTGATCCAGAGTATGCCAACCTGTTGTGCGGCCTGTGTATGTGTGCATGGTGATCATATCTCATATTGATGTCGGGGGTACATGCTCAGGAAACAGTGGCGTTTTGTAGCACATGTGTTTCGGGACGGTTTTATCAACTTATCACCAATACCGTGGACTTACAGATCTGTGTCGTGTGTGTTCCCTATGTGCCTACGCTATTAGCGTCAGTTTTGTGTAGTGCCATGTTGTGTGGCACGACATTCCGTAATTATCCTTAATTTATGAGCATGAGTGTAGTTAATTTTTATTTCTGTTTCTCAGCTAAGATATCATGTACTCTTTGAAATCTCAGAGGGTGAATAAATAGCTAACTATAACAGCGAAAAAGAAAACACCCTTATGACGCCAAATATAACGTGGTGTGTAGGATGGCCTGGAGTGGGCGGTTATCCTTGCTGTAGATGGGCGAGGATCCAGTAGAAGACGGCAGCTCGTGATTACAAGAAACCCTTTATTAATGTTCATTTACAATGGTTAGTCTTCGGCGCTATACTATTGATTCCTAGCGAGTGTGGCAAATACAGCGCCAAGGAAGTCTCGCGTTACCGGTTGGCCGGCCAGGGATCGACTGCTGCCACCGCGAATGCGGCACTCCCTATCTCAGCACAAGGCGAAGGAGGAGTCCTAGGTCATGTGCTTGACAGTGACTGTGGCTCGCACCGGTACACTTCATCCACCATTAATAAAACGACCTTTCAGATTCCCACATGTCATCTGGCTGCAGCAGATGCACTGATTCATTTACAAATACCTACGTTTTGTGACCACTACTTCACCCACAGATTCAGGTGTTTCTTTTTTAACGAAATTGCTATGAATGATTTTTTTTTCGTTACAGAATAATAAATTTTTGCTTTTAAGTTAATTTTCTTTACCTTACTTTCTTTGCGTGCGAACTTTGTTGTAGATCCTCACTCTTGTTTGCGTGTGGTAATAAAAATTTTCACTTTCAAAAGAATTACGTACATTTAAAAATTACGTGAACTCATATTAACTGATTAAGAATATTTGGTTGAAAATTAAATTCTTTACATCATTCGGCCTTGGCACACATTTTCTAAATGCAGTGGATTTTTTTGGTAAAATATTTACTAAATTCTATCCCGGCGTTAGCTTTTGAACACAAGATTATCACTATTGCAGACAATGGTTAATTATTACCAAGCCGACATTTAATTATCACTGATCAAACCTACTTCGCTATACATTTAAGTTATTTGAAAGAACCAAAATTGTTAAATTTCAATGTTAACTATCCGTCTAAGAATGCACAAATGTGTAACTATTTTTAAAATCTCAGTCAGACTCTGGATCGCTGTAAAAGAAGAACATTCTCTTAATTCACTGTTAATTTTTATCTATCTGTTCCCGATTTACGGGTTTGGTTGATTTTTCCTTTAGCGGAACAATTTTTTAAATGTGCCGCCGCTGCAAATCGATCGGTCGCGGCACAGCCCAGCAACACCGCTAAAAAATGCTGAAACCTCTTTAAAGAAATATTAAAGATGACATGGGCAAGCTAATTTACATTAATAATACACACTTTTTATAAATTTCAATATATTTTTACCACAACAAATACTCAACTCACATTAGTTCGTAATTTCTCCTTCAATGGCGGCTAAATCAAGATACAGACAAATGACATCTACCCATACACCAATTACATCGATACAACTTCCTACCGCTATCATGTCTAAACGAGGAAGACCAAAGAATACATAGTGCATTGTGCTTTTATAGTATTGCTGACTATTAACATTTCTTTGTAATTTCACGACATTATTTCCCTCTGGCTGAATTTCACATCTCTGTTATCTCAGATATTGACACATTTCGCAATTACATTATTAATATAGAAATATTACCATCCTAAATAGAGAAAGAATATTACTACAAAAAATATTACAATAATAACAAATGTCTTTTACACAAAATTCAATAATATTTTTTGTTAAATAATTACATTATATACAGATTGCTCAGAGCGGCGTATATGGTACAAATAAATTTCAGTTTGTTAATTTGTGAGTTTGCCAGGGAACGTTACACTTTCCACTGTTTACACTTCCTTTGCTGTTTCACTAGCATTTAGTACACACAGTGAATTTTTGGTTTGTGGTTTATTCTGTCCTACGTCAGTCTTTTTTCCTCACGAATGAGAAAGGAAAACTAAAATAAAGCCAGCGAACTCTGTTCTTACTACTGTTACTACTTTGGTTCTATATCTTTCAGAAATTCTTTGAACGGACAATGAATCACACCACAGCACTGTACAAAAATCACGCACTTGTTCACAGCTTCCATTTCGTGACCAAGTCCCACTCTTTCAGCTCGCAGCGCCTCTTTGTGAATTTTTTCGTGAATTCGATTTTGAGTTTTATTTATGAGAGGGTAGGACATTAACGGGCCGATTGGAGCAGGAGAGGCACCACAGGACACTGCAATGTCCGCTGTTTAAACTTTTACAGATAAATTCACAACACTTTGTCAGCATGACCAGAAAGGATTCAGGATTCACACTCAAGCAGCGGAAGTTCAAAAACATAATAAAAAATTTTCGCATGTTAAATTTCATCATTTTTTCATTTATTATTGTCCGTATTTGTTGCTATAAATAGGATTCAGGATTCACACTCATGGCAGTCGAGGTTCAAAAACATAACAAAATAATTTTTTTTACATGTGCAATTTCATCATTTCTTAACTTACTATTGTCTGCATTTGTTAATATAGGTACACTTTTCTTCATAAGTAAGAGAGATTCTTCGATGGATTTTACACAGCATACAAATCATATTTACAGGTGTATGACACTCTAGAATTTATTTAATTTATGAAAAAATGAATGAGCTGTTACATTTTAAACTTCATGTTTGCAAAGAAACTCAAATTTTGTAGTTAATTACGTAAATTTTTAATAGATTTGGAAAATTCTAGAGTTTCACACACCTGTAAGTATGATTTGTATGCTGTGCAAAATTAATCGAAGAATGTCTCTTAATTATGAAGAAAAGTTTACCCATAGCAACAAATGCAGCCAACAGAAAGTTGAAAAATGATGAAATTCCACACGTAAAAAAAAGATATTTTGTTATGATTTTGAACTTCAGAGCCATGAGTGCGAATCCTGAATCCTTCCTGGTCATGCTGACAAAGTTTTGTGAATTTATTTGTGAAAGTATAGACAGTGGAAATTAAAATGTCCTGTCGTGCTTCTCCTGCTCCAAGTCGGCCCGTTTGACGTCCTACCCCCGTTAACGAGAAGGGAAACCCCGACGACAACCGACCGTTTGTCGTGCATTGTCTGTGGCTACAGGAAGGAGCTCGTCTCAAAAAATGGTTCAAATGGCTCTGAGCCCTATGGGACTTAACATCTGAGGTCATCAGTCCCCTAGAACTTAGAACTAATTAAACCTAACTAACCTAAGGACATCACACACATCCATGCCCGAAGCAGGATTCGAACCTGCGGCCGTAGCGGTCGCGCGGTTCCAGACTGAAGCGCCTAGAACCGCTCGGCCACTCCGGCCGGCGAGCTCGTCTCATCGCAGATTGATATAGCCCACTGATTCCCAAACAGCGTCAAAGTTACCACCATGCACTACATCGACACAGTGCACAAATAATGAAAGCTGACCACAATCGAATATATCTGTGCGAGCGAAGATGGAACAAATCTCTCGCCTTTATTCCTGATCTGTCTGTCTAAATCGCTTGCCACGGATCCAGAGACACGTTTTCTTCGAAAGACTAATGTCTTCAACTGCTTGCAGGCCTCTTAGAAATAAATATTTCGTAACTGCTACCATACATTATTTTACAAGAGGTCCCTCTGAAAGTGGCTAGTCACTGGTCACTATAATTTGAGCGATTTTGAGGCTCAATGCTTCACTTGGTTTTCTTTATTATTATTCATCTGAAAAGTATAAACGCATTACCGTACAAGAAATAATATTGTACATTTCTACAACTTTTGTACTAACGAGCTCCTCGTCCGGGCCCCACAGCCCCCACGCACGTCTACCGGCCACCGTGTGAACCTGTGCCATTCGGCGTTATGCGGATGCGGTATGGAGGGCCATGTGGTCACCACAACGCTCTCCCGGCCGTTTTGTTGATTTTTCACACTGTGGAGCGCTTCTTCTCATTCATGTAGCTCCTCAATTGGCATGACGAGGCAGAGTGCATCTCTTACCAGTCCTGCCACTAGGGAAAAACCCTTGGCAAAGCCGGGAATCGAACCCGGATCCTCTGCATTATAGTCATCGATATTGCCCACTTAAAAAAAATAAAAATAAAAATAAAAAATAAATTGTTAATCCGATCGAGAACCAACCAGCGATCTCTTGGTTTCCAGGCACGCCTTTTACCGCTTCTTGTAAATAACTTTATGAACGTTATAAGGAAAGGAGAGGGAGAGGCCAACAATCGAGGTACACATCCGTCCATCAGCGTGGCCCAAGGACAAGGTGGGCTCGCCATGGTGGGTCCAGCCCCTTCCACAGTTGGATGCAGTGGAGGTGAATGCGCGTGGAACTTAGGGTGCGATGGGAGGGGGGGGATTTCCTTTATTTAAACCTGATTCGGGTGACGTGAGGGGAGACTGCAAAATGTCATTTTACCAATGGTAGCCAAGTGACATCCTGCTCGAACCTAAGTCAGGATGTAAACTTGGTGGATGTGGCATCATATATTTGACCAACTGATCGTAATGCGCTTCTGTGTTGTGTTCAATCAGCCGTGGGTGTCGCGAGTTCCTAGAGAGTACGTTGGGAAGACGATTACTCTGGACAGAGGCTCCCGTCAGGGCTACTTGAATTCTGATATTATGTACATTCGCTTTTATCGAAATATACGGGGTGTCCATAATTAAAGTTCCAGTTTCAAGACGCTGCAGAAAAAGAACCACTGCTCAGAATGACGTCAAATTCGAACAACATATTACTGACAAAGAGGGAAACGTCACGGAACAAAAACAATTTGTAGTAATAATAATAATAATAATAATTTGACCAATAGATGGCGCTATAGGCGTCACAATATCCACACCAACAGACGTGCAGCAGGCGGCTGTTGCTCATTTTACGTCTGAGACACCCAACATGACTGTCTCCATGAACGATCGAGTGCTGCTCGTAAAGATCCTTTTCCAATAGCGGTGACTGTGCGGCAGAAGTCCCGCGAAGTTTCGGACACTCAAGAGTATGAAAAAAGGCATCGGTACGATGTTTGCTAAGAGTCTGGAGAAAATGATTACCAAATTACAAAAGGCAGGTTCTTTTGAAGTGCAACGTGGCAGAGAGAGGGAGGAAAGCAGTTGATCCGACGTTTGTCAAAGATGTGGCCACAGCACAGCAGGAGGAGCGAGCGGTGGTGTGGGAGCATGCAGTGCACTCTGAACAGCCCGTACGTTGGACGTGCCTGTGTATAACATCATACGAAAATCCTGCACTGTTACCCACGCAGAATCACCCATGTTCAAGAGTTGGTTCATGCTGGCCTGCCAGCAAGACAAACGTTCGAACTGGAATTTCTTCATCGCATGGAAGTGGACAATGAATGGCCACGGAACATTCTGTTGACAGACGAAGCGCATTTCCATCTCCGACACGTCAGTGATCAGAATTGCAGCTGTGTAGTGCATTGTTGATTTGTTGTTGGCTCTTAGCACTATGGGACTCAACATCTGTGGTCATCAGTCCCCTAGAACTTAGAACTACTTAAACCTAACTAACCTAAGGACATCACACACATCCATGCCCGAGGCAGGATTCGAACCTGCGACCCTAGAGGTCACATGGTTCCAGACTAACGCGCCTAGAACCGCACGGCCACACCGGCCGGCGATTTGTTGTTGTTGTGGTCTTCAGTCCTGAGACTGGTTTGATGCAGCTCTCCATGCTACTCTATCCTGTGCAAGCTTCTTCATCTCCCAGTACCTACTGCAACCTACATCCTTCTGAATCTGCTTAGTGTATTCATCTCTTGGTCTCCCTCTACGATTTTTACCCTCCACGCTGCCCTCCAATACTAAATTGGTGATGCCTTGATGCCTCAGAACATGTCCTACCAACCGATCCCTTCTTCTGGTCAAGTTGTGCCACAAACTTCTCTTCTCCCCAATCCTATTCAATACATCCTCATTAGTTATGTGATCTACCCATCTAATCTTCAGCATTCTTCTGTAGCACCACATTTCGAAAGCTTCTGTTCTCTTCTTGTCCAAACTATTTATCGACCATGTTTCACTTCCATACATGGCTACACTCCATACAAATGTTAACAAAATTCTCTTCTTCAGAAACGCTTTCCTTGCCATGGCCAGTCTACATTTTATATCCTCTCTACTTCGACCATCATCAGTTATTTTGCTCCCCAAATAGCTAAACTCCTTTACTACTTTAAGTGTCTCATTTCCTAATGTAAGTCCCTCAGCATCACCCGACTTAATTCGACTACATTCCATTATCCTCGTTTTGCTTTTGTTGATGTTCATCTTATATCCTCCTTTCAAGACACTGTTCATTCCATTCAACTGCTCTTCCAAGTCCTTTGCTGTCTCTGACAGAATTACAATGCCATCGGCGAACCTCAAAGTTTTTATTTCTTCTCCCTGGATTTTAATACCTTCTCAGAATTTTTCTTTTGTTTCCTTTACTGCTTGCTCAATATACAGATTGAATAACATCGGGGAGAGGCTACAACCCTGTCTTACTCCCTTCCCAACCACTGCTTCCCTTTCATGTCCCTCGACTCTTATAACTGCCATCTGGTTTCTGTACAAATTGTAAATAGCCTTTCGCTCTCTGTATTTTACCCCTGCCACCTTTAGAATTTGAAAGATAGTATTCCAGTCAACATTGTCTAAAGATTTCTCTAAGTCTACAAGTGCTAGAAACGTAGGTTTGCCTTTCCTTAATCTTTCTTCTAAGATAAGTCGTAAGGTCAGTATTGCCTCACGTGTTCCAGTGTTTCTACGGAATCCAAACTGATCTTCCCCGAGGTCGGCTTCTACTAGTTTTTCCATTCGTCTATAAAGAATTCGTGTTAGTATTTTGCAGCTGTGGCTTATTAAACTGATTGTTCGGTAATTTTCACATCTGTCAACACCTGATTTCTTTGGGATTGGAATTATTATATTCTTCTTGAAGTCTGTGGGTATTTCGCCTGTTTCATACATCTTGCTCACCAGATGGTAGAGTTTTGTCAGGACTGGCTCTCCCAAGGCCGTCAGTAGTTCCAATGGAATGTTGTCTACTCCGGGGGCCTTGTTCCGACTCAGGTCTTTCAGTGGTCTGTCAAACTCTTCACGCAGTATCATATCTCCCATTTCATCTTCATCTACATTCTCTCCCATTTCCATAATATCGTCTTCTAGTACATCGCCCTTGTATAGACCCTCTATACTCCTTCCACCTTTCTGCTTTCCTTTCTTTGCTTAGAACTGGGTTTCCATCTGAGCTCTTGATATTCATACAAGCATTGTTGATTATAGAGTCGTATTCCTTAGAGGAGATGAGGCCTGCGGGTCCTGCTATCTTTATCATCACTGGTAAACGCTATGAGTGTCCTTTGCGTACCAACAGCATTCCAACCCTTGAACGGCGTCCATGTGAGAGTGCGATCACTTTTGTGCAAGATGGCGCCCCTCTGCACATTACACAGCCAGGGAAGCGGCCGCTGCAGGGG
This sequence comes from Schistocerca nitens, assembly GCF_023898315.1. Taxonomy (NCBI): domain Eukaryota; kingdom Metazoa; phylum Arthropoda; class Insecta; order Orthoptera; family Acrididae; genus Schistocerca; species Schistocerca nitens. The sequence goes on from NC_064621.1 coordinate 503,123,230, forward strand.
CAATCTCAAATTCTAGAATTACTGCTTGTCATTTTCCTACAGTCTGGACGTCCAGATCACCTGATACTAATCCGTGTGACTTCTGGCTGTAGGTTTCCGAAAGATGTTGGTACACTCTACTGACGTAAGGTTACCTGGAAGTAGAAGGACTGGGCAAAACAGGGGCAGAACATTATGGCTATAAAGATTTTTATTAATTTTCCTCAGGCAAATCAACTTTACCAATTGGATCAACAGCACTTTGACATATTAAGACAAAATCATTCAGTTAGATATGACAATTTAATAACAATTACTGATTATCGATAAAACAATGTCTTCAAAGGTTCCTAAGGTTTAAGTATAAAACTCAAGGATGCTCAGAATAACAGTGTTTTACTGTAACATAATAGGAAAACAGTCTTCAGAACAGGCAGGCAATTAACATCCCTAGAATGTGTTTGACAAAAATACAACAAATAATTCAGTTTTACCTAAAAATATTTAAAGCTGTTTGATATGAAACCATCACGCAGCCTCCAATGTGGTCCGGATGAACGGCTCGGAAATTAATGAGGGCAGACCCGACACACTGCTGACCACACTCTTCCTTTTATAAGCAACCAGTGGATACACGCCGCAAGACTCATACACACCACACAATCATAGCCTGACGAACAGAGAAGTAACTTTCAAGTAAAACAAGTAAAAACGTAAGGCATCAGATTACATCCTGGCAGCGTAGACAAAACAGATGCGATAAGTCGTTACAAGATAATAAGCAAATCCCCAAGAACGCCCCCCCCCCCCTCAATTACATCTGATTGTAAAGAATTTCTGCGGTCAGCCGAAATTCATCTTCAAATCACGCTACGTGGTGGAAGCGGTAAAACGGTAAATACTTAACCGTCGCGCGAGGAAGAAAACATAGGTGGAAGGAAGACGCGAACGGTTGGCTGATGAACCTCACCTACGTTGAACACAAGCATGGCTTGGAAGTATAATCCACCAAAATACAAGCAACAAGATTTTCCCCCGTGAGACACACGAGCTTGCGGGCTCCAGATAACTAAAGAATGTCACTGGGCTATTTAGTGCACAACGTACAAGGCAAAAATGTTTGGACGTCACGAATAATGATCATTGAACATAAAAAATACAGAACTCCAATAATTGAAAACACATAACTATACTGAACACATCACTACACTGAAGCTATTATGTTTTCATACGAGCGACACGCTCGTCATATCGCCTGGGCAGACACGGGAACGGGCAACAATAACAAGAGGAGGATGAACCGAGTTCGATATAGACGCAGCAAGACACAAACACGCGCAGAAAACGAACCAGTCACAGTTATCACGCTCACATAGGGGGCATTGTCAGTCTTTACGAATTTCGCATGGTTTCGGCGCCAAAGCAACGAACTAAAAGTAGCTCACCGACTATCCAAAGCCGTTGTGTGGTGACAAACAGCGGAAAAACATGAAGCCTCCCAGGGGATATGTGGGTGACGACGAACCATTCCCCGCCTCCAAATCTCGTCTGCCGAAGGAGTAATACGTCCACTCCCGTTTCCGGTGCACGACCCTCGTGTCCGGAAGGTGTTGAGCCAGGCAAACTTGGAAGTCACAGTGTGCTGCTTCACTCAGTACCTACCCCGGAAAACGGCCTCAACGCCACTCGCGCTAAAAGTGCCACGGCCCCTTCATGCCAAAGATTGCGGTGCAGGAGACGTGGCGGGAGCTATCACGGAAGGGTTCAGGTGTGTGAACTGAAGTCATACACTGCGATACGAGTTCTGAACGTGACCCCCGAGACAGATGCTGTTTCTCGATTTAAACTTGTGGCAGAAAACGGTAGACAGCATACTGAATATACCTTACACCAGTCTCATGACAGTAATTGGGTTTTCCTTTTTATGCGGATTTTGGCCCCAAAATAATTAACAACAGATCTCATTTTGCTTTTTATGCGGATTTTGGCCCCAAAATAATTAACAACAGATCTCATTTTGCTTTTTATGCGGTTTTTGGTTTCAGGATGGTTAAAAAACGTTTTTTCCCATCCGATGTGACTCGATCTCGCCGTAGTGGATGGACTTACCTAACTAATATAGGTTGATTCTTACAAAGAAGAAGACAGCAACCAGCCACGTCACGAATAATGACACATTGAACATAAAAAATTACAGAACTCCAATAATTGAAAACACACAGTCAAATCACAACTCTATGTCAATCACCATACTGAAGCTATTATGTTTTCACAACTCTATGTCAATCACCATACTGAAGCTATTATGTTTTCACACGAGAGTCACGCTCATCACAGTCCCTGGCCAGACACAGGAACATGCAACAACAAAAACTTACCTAACTAACTGTGCTACAACTGTTGACTACCCAACTTGTGCAGTCATACACATTGAAAGTACGGATGGCGTAATGTGCAAATCATCAACTAATCAACTCACGATTCATCTCTCGTTTGTAGCCGACCCCTTTTACATCTATTGGTAAATTATTCCTTAATTTTTTTTGTTCCATGACGTTTCCCTTTTGTCAGTAATATGCTGTTCAAATCTGAAGTAATTCCCACCCATGGTTCTCTTTCTACAGCGTTTTGAAACTGGAACTTTGATTATGGACACCCTAATGCTATGTATATCAACTTAATTGTAGGGAACAAATGGTTCAAATGGCTCTGAGCACTGTGGGACGTAACTTCTGAGGTCATCGGTCACCTAGTACTTAGAACTACTTAAACCTAACCAACCTAAGGACATCACACACATCAATGCCCGAGGCAGGATTCGAACCTGCAACCGCAGCGATCGCGCGGTTCCAGACTGTAGCGCCTAGAACTGCTCGGCCACTACGGCCGGCTGTAGGGAACAGGGTCTCAACAATATATTCCGTTTTTACAACACTACGTTAGTATGTACACTACTGCCATTAAAATTACTACACCACGAAGATGACGTGCTACAGACGCGAAATTTAACCGACAGTAAGAAGATGCTGTGATATGCAATTGATTAGCTTTTCAGAGCATTCACACAAGGTTGGCGACGTGGCGACACCTGACATGGGGAAAGGTTCCAACCGATTTATCATACACATACAGCAGTTCACCGGCGTTGCGTGGTGAAACGTTGTTGTGATGCCTCGTGTAAGGTGGGAAAATGCGTACCATCACGTTTCCGACTTTGATAAAGGTCGGATTGTAGCCTATCGCGATTGCGGTTTATCGTGTCGCGACATTGGTGCTCGCGTTGGCCGACATCCAACGACTGTTAGCAGAATATGGAATCGGTGGGTTCAGGAGGGTAATACGGAACGCCGTGCTGGATCCCAACGGCCTCGTATCACTAGCAGTCGAGATGACAGGCATCTCATCCGCATGGCTGTAACGGGTCGTGCAGCCACGTCTCGATCCCTGAGTCAACAGATGGGGACGTTTGTAAGAAAACAACCATTTGCACGAACAGTTCGACGACGTTTGCAGCAGCATGGACTATCAACTCGGAAACCATGGTTGCGGTTACCCTTGACGCTGCATCACAGACAGGAGCGCCTGCGATGGTGTACTCAACGACGAACCTGGGTGCACGAATGGCAAAACGTCATTTTTTCAGATGAATCCAGGTTCTGTTTACAGCATCATGATGGTCGCATCCGTGTTTGGGGACGTCGCGGTGAACGCACATTGGAAGCGAGTATTAGTCAACGTCATACTGGCGTATCACCCGGCGTGATGGTATGGGGTACCATTGGTTACTCGTCTCGATCACCTCTTGCTCGCATTGACGGCACTTTGAACAGTGGACGTTACTTTTCAGATGTGTTACGACCCGTGCCTCTACCCTTCATTCGATCCCTGCGAAACCCTACATTTCGCAGGATAATGCATGACCGCATGTTGCAGGTCCTGTACGGGCCTTTCAGGATACAGAAAATGTTCGACTGCTGCCGTGGCCAGTACATTCTCCAGATCTCTCACCAATTGAAAACGTCTGGTCAATGGTGGCCGAGCAACTGACTCGTCACAATACGCCTGTCACTACTCTTGATGAACTGTGGTATCGTGTTGAAGGTGCACGGGCAGCTGTACCTGTACACGCCATCCAAGCTCTGTTTGACTCAATTTCCAGGCGTATCGAGGCCGTTATTACGGCCAGAGGTGGTTGTTCTGGGTACTGATTTCTCAGGATCTATGCACCCAAATTGCGTGAAAATGCAATCACATGTCACTTCTAGTATAATATGTTTGTCCAATGAATACCCTTTTATCTTCTGTATTTCTTCTCGTTGTAGCAATTTTAATAGCCAGTTGTGTATTTGCTAGCCGACCAAGTGCCTCCGAAGCATATTATTTAATTCAAAGTATACCAGTGTGTCAGCAGAAGGAGACCATCGTCTGAGAACCTCATGCAGAGGAATTTTGCAGGTGTCGATGTCGCAGAGCCAGGAAATTCATCCTGCAAAATGGGTGGCTGCGGGTCGCAAGGCTGCTATGCGTGCCTGTAGCTATGCTAGTCACCACAGCAGAGGCAGAATTTATATAGAGGCGTTGTGTCTGTACGTCCACCCAACATGTATAAACCTCTGCAAAATTTGTAAATATGAAGAAGGTTACTGGTTGATTTAGCACAGCACCAGAGATACTGATCATTGTTGGGTGGGGTTTCTGATATCGCGTACAATAAATGTAAGCACTCACCCTTACTGAGGCGTACATCTCAAAAACAGAGCATTTCGCACCATTTCTCTCTAAATCTCGTTGTAATATTTTCTTGTAACACCATAGCAAAAGCTGTAATTACGAACACTTTCTTCATCACAAGCATGGAAAAATTACACAACGTTTCTACTAATTCAGTTGGTGTAGGACAAGGATTATCTGCGAAGTAAAGATAGTGGTTTATCAGAACTAAGAAGAAACCTGTGTTTCGTAGTCAGCAGTTCTCTCATTTTCTATAACTTCCGTTATCGCGAAGTATTGTTCACAATGAAACCAATGGAAAGCCTTTCGCAGACATTGGCGGAATCAGACAAAAGCCTGAAGAAAAGATCTAGGCATATAATTTAAAGCGAACTTCATGAACATTATACATAAACTGTAGTCGCAGTTGCGAATACTTGCAACCTACAACTTTAGAATGAAACGACTACATTCGAAAATTTGTCTTGGTCCGGTGCTCGAACCCAGAAGTCCCGCTTGTCACGAGTGGTCGCTTTAATAACTTCAGCTATCTGTGCACGTTTCTTAACCAGCCCCAAACTTCCATATGTCGTCGTCCATGTGTCATTAACCTGCCTTCGCACACTTATTGTTTATTTCCGTATTTGGAAGCCATTTAATCGAAAGTTGCTAGCCTGGTAGCGGCTGATGAATACGATATTGTAGTGCCTGTATTTGGAATAAGTACGTTGTAATGTTCCTTCGGACATGCGTGCTTGCGACAAACGGGAAATCCAGGTTCGAGTCTCGGTCCGACACAAATATACAATGTCGTTATTCCAGCCTACAGTTTGATGTTGCCCTTATTCGCAACTGTGGATATACTTCCTCTATTTCATAAGGGTGTTGTCGTCACAGTGCGCGAACATTGTCTGAAAGCGTCAAGTGTGGTTCTTCATGAAATGACTACGTATAAGCTGTAATTTGTTTTACTCGTGGTAATGTCCTCCCACACACTGTGCATGTCACACGAAAACTGTGCCTGTGGAAATTCTGTCTCAGCCACCGTAAAGTCCGATACTTACTCCTAGGAACAACGATTCGAAAAAAAATGTGTGTAAAATCTTATGGGACTTAACTACTAAGGTCATCAGTCCCTAAGCTTACACACTACTTAACCTAAATTATCCTAAGGACAAACACACACACCCATGCCCGAGGGAGGACTCGAACATCGATTCGATACTAACTTTGATATGAAACGTACATCCAATATCAAGAAGAAGTCTTGTTGTTGAGAGAACGGACGAAATACTATAGCGGTTCTGGTATAAAAATAACACTTACCTAAGCTTAAAAAGTATGTGAATGTCGCAGGTAATTATAAGGAAAAGGTAATTTGAGGCATGCTTCAAACGTAACTCAAGATGCAAAGAATGTAGAGAGGTACGTGAGAGTTTAATATCTTCTTGACATCCAACTCATTAGAGACGAAGAACAAAAACTACCGTCTTTCCAGACAGCGAATCATTTGTTTACTCAAAGCAGTTTTCTACAGCTTCTTGTCTAATTGCTATAAATTTTGTGTTCATATTGTTTGCAATGAAATCATCAAAGTCCATTCACTGGATGTATGAATTTCTACTTTACCAATGTGTCTACTGTTCCCTACATGCATATGAATTTTAGCTGAATGCTATATCTTGCGGTTTCTTCGTCAGCTTTCGTACTGCTCAAATCTCTGACACAGCAGATTGTTTCTCCCACTTGTCGAAACCGTTCTTAGAGTCTCTCAACTTTCCAATTCTACGAACACTGAGCGTCAGTGAAGCAGGACTGCAGGAAAGTGGTCAGAAGGGCCGTCGTTTACCGTAGCATATGAAGGAAACTTCTTTCGATTTGTATCCGAGACTCCAACACCAACATGGATAAGGTTACGAATAACAAGTAATGAAAGAAAATAGTCAGATCAGTACATTACCAACACGATTACTTTTAATAGAACTAACGAAATCCTGTCAGTACGTTCAATGCCAATCAGTTTTTTCCTTTTTTTTATCCAGTGGTGTGTGAGTTTTGTAAGCCACAATCTTCGGCCAGAGACTGTCTATGTAGTTCTGATACATTCTCTGCACGAGTACCGTCATTTATTTATTTTTAAAGTTCCGTTAGAACATATGAGCCAAAACTACTCTTACAGCAGACGGCTCACTAATTAATTTACACGCTGCCGAAAAAAGTAATTAGAAATTTTTGTAAAAATGCGGAAATTTTATACAAGGTTCAGAAATGGTTCCAATGGCTCTGAGCACTATGGGACTTAACATCTGAGGTCATAAGTCCCCTAGAACTTAGAACTACTTAAACCTAACTAACCTAAGGACATCACACACATCCATGCCCGAGGCAGGACTCGAACCTGCGACCGTAGAGCTCTCGCGGTTCCAGACTGAAGCGCCTAGAACTGCTCGGCCACACAGGCCGGTTTGATACAAGGGATAGGGCATTGAAATAAGTAATACATTACACTAAAAGTCTGTAAAATACTGCATGAGTTTCATAACAGAATAAAAGTAACTTGATATAAGAAAATCTTTCGACTTATATTTGATGTTTTGTTTAGTGTTCGCACGCTTTAGTTTTGCTTGAAGACCACTGAAAACAGAGACTGCGGATTACAGCATCATTTCTGAATACTGTTCAACAAAGTGTTATCCGACTGAAAACAGTTCTTTTGCCTAGAGTACATTCAGTGAATGTTGCAGATCATGAGAATGCGTTCATGCCACACACCAAAAATTAATGGTCAGCCCGAATAACGCGAACTAACGCAGCGTTCTTTTATAACTGATTTTTCTGGGCTGAGAATAGTCTTTGCGAACGCTTAGAGGTCCCCAAAAATATGATACCATAAGACATGGCACATTTCTCGCCTGCCCCTCAATCCTGCGAACCATGGGTCTTGATGCGAAGTGATGAGTTGTGCGCCTCAAAACGCAGACTGTCTTACTGAAGGTACGACCGCGTCGCAACGGCCTTTGTGGAGAGGACCGATGAAAGTGCGGTTTCTGAAGAGGCACAGCAACCTGCCCTGGCTTTGTGTCATTAGCCAGTACAGTCATTATATACCGTGGCTTGCCCGGAAGCAAGGGGGAACTACAGCCGATACATTCTCAGGGGACATGCATGGTTTAATCGCGGTAACATCAGCATACGTAAGATATCCTGGTGGTAAAATAATCCCCCATAAGTGTTCCCGGTGAATTGAATTCATGAGTATGTAACCAACTAGTTCTTGGCGGTTAGTCGAGGTACATAGCACCACATTTCTACGCACAGGCCACTTAATTTCCGTCATTTATGGTCTGGTGGTTTGTTAGTGCTGAAATGTCGCCCTACAGAGCCCAGGTGTGTTTCATCAGGTTCAAACCAGGCAAATTTAGTGACCAAGACACTAATGAGAGTTCACTATTACGCTTCTCAAAACACTGTAGCACGCCTATGGCGTTTGACACGGACAGTGGTCTTGTTGTGAATGATGCCATCGGCGTCGCGGAAGACATCAAACGTGAGGGGATGCAGGGACTCCACAGTGATGTTCACGTACTCCACAGCTGTCATGGTACCTTCGATTACTGCCACAGGTCCCATGGAGGCCCAGGTAACTCTCCCCCATAGCATAATACTACCACCACGGGCCTACATCCATGAAGTTGTGCATGTGTAAGTTATTCATCTGTGGTTATCATGTAGGCACCTTTTCAAGGAGTTGATCATTTTAAATATACAGTCACAATACATATATCTTCTAATGAAATTCGCCATAAATAATCCATCGACGTTTGAGGAGAACAGTGGTATCCATACCTACAACACTAGAGGAAAATAAATTTTTATTATTCATTATATTATTGTTTCAAAAATGAGATCGACAGGAAGTGCAAAATGGCTAAGCAGGGATGGCTAGAGAACAAATGTAAGGATGTAGAGGCACATATCACTAGGGGTAAGATAGATACTGCCTACAGGAAAATTACAGAGACCTTTGGAGGAAAGAGATCCATTTCTATGAATATCAAAAGCTCAGATGGAAACCCAAATCTAAGCAAAGAAGGGAAAGCAGAAAGGTGGAAGGAGTATATAGAGGGTCTATACAAGAACGATGTGCTTGAGGACAATATTATAGAAATGGAAGAGAATGTAGATCAAGATGAAATAGGAGATATGATACTGCGTGAAGAGTTTGACAGAGCACTGAAAGACCTAAGTCGACCATGAGTAGACAACATTCCATTAGAAAAAATGGCTCTGAGCACTATGGGACTTAACGTCTGAGGTCATCAGTCCCCTAGAACTTAGAACTACTTAAACTTAACTAACCTAAAGACATCACACACATCCATGCCCGAGGCAGGATTCGAACCTGCGACCGTAGCGGTCGCGCGGTTCCAGACTCTAGCGCCGGCCGGCGCATTCCATTAGAACTACTGACAGCGTTGGGAGAGCCAGGCCTAACAAAACTCTACCATCTAGTGAGCAGGATGTATGAGAGAGGCGAGATACCCTTAGGCCCCAAGAAGAACAAAGTAATTCCAATCCCAAAGAAAGCAGGCGTTGACAGATGTGAAAATTAAGGGATTATCAGTTTAATAAGCCATGGCTGCAAAATACTAACACGAATTCTTTACAGACGAATGGAAAAACTGGTAGAAGCCGACCTCGGGGAAGACCAATTTGGATTCCGTAGAAATGTTGGAATACGTGAGGCAATACTGACCCTACGACATAGCTTAGGAAATAGATTAAGTAAAGGCAAACCTACGTTTCTAGCATTTGTAGACTTAGAGAAAGCTTGTGACAATGTTGAGTGAAACACTCTCTTTCAAATTCTGAAGGTGGCGGGGGTAAAATACAGGGAGTGAAAGGCTATTTATAATTTGTACAGAAATCAGATGGCAGTTATAAGAGTCGAGGGGCAAGAAAGGGAAGCAGTGGTTGGGAAGGCAGTGAGAGAGTGTTGTAGCCTATCCCTGATGTTATTCAATCTGTATATTGACCAAGCAGCAAAGGAAATAAAAGAAATATTCGGTGTTGGAATTAAAATCCATGGAGAAGAAATAAAAACTTTGAGGTTCGCCGATGACTGTGTGTTGGACTGTGTGTTGAAAGGAGGATATAAGATGAACATCAACAAAAGCAAAACGTGGATAACGGAATGTAGTCGAATGAAGTCGGGTGATGCTGCGGGAATTAGATTACGAAATGAGACGCTTAAGGTAGTAAATGAGTTTTGCTATTTTGGGAGCAAAATACCTGATGATGGTCGAAGTAGAGAGGGTATAAAAAGTAGACTGGCAAAGGCCAGGAAAGCGTTTCTGAAGAAGAGAATTTTGTTAACATCGAGTACAGATTTAAGTGTCAGGAAGTCTTTTCTGAAAGTATTTGTATGGAGTGTAGCCATGTATGGAAGTGAAACGTGGACGATAAATAGTTTAGACAAGAAGTGAATAGAAGCTTTCGAAATGTGGTGTTACAGAAGAATGCTGAAGATTAGATGGGTAGATCACATAACTAGTGAGGAGGTATTGAATAGAATTGGGGAGAAGAGGAGTTTGTGGCACAACTTGACTAGAAGAAGGGATCGGTTGGTAGGGCATATTCTGAGGCATCAAGGCATCACCAATTTATTATTGGAGGGCAGCGTGGAGGGTAAAAATCGTAGAGTGAGACCAAGAGAGGAATACACTAAACAGATTCAGAAGGATGTAGGTTGCAGTAGGTACTGGGAGATGAAGAGTAGCATGGAGAGCAAAGGATAGAGTAGCATGGAGAGCTGCATCAAACCAGTCTCAGACTGAAGACCACAACAACAACAACAGCATATTATTGTCAGTCATTGGATCAGGAAGGATTTCAATATTCAGCAACCAAAATTTTTAATCGTTTTCTTAGTACTGTAAAATGTCGGGCAGGTACCAAAGCAAGTTTTAAATCTCACCCAAAATGATTTCTCCTCGACAACTCCTTCTAATCCATGCACTAATTCCTATTTAAAATTTGGTTGGCTGTAAAATAAAATATAATGAAATAAAAGTTGGCATGGGCAAGACCAAAAAGTGATGTGTTGATTAATGTTAACACTGATCATGTTTACGTATACCTGTAAACTGACTCGCTAACTGACTGACTACTCAGCTGTTCGCCTGAATGGTGGCACATTCTGACGCATTTGGTCCGGTGTATCAACAAACGAGGTTCATCCGACCGGGCGACGCATTCCCGTTGATCCGCAGGCCAATAGCGACGATCCCGTGCCCACAGCGATTGTAATTGACGACATCCTTCAGTCAACATAGAAACACATAGGTTCGTCTTTTGTTGCACAGTATGTTGAAAATCTACGCTGGGTGGTGTCTTCCGAAAATCTTGCACCAGTGCTGTACTTTGTCGTTAGGTTTGCCACACGTCCTTGCCTACTGCGCAAGCCTGCTACTCCGTGTTCTGAGATGAGTCGTGGATATCCAACACCTTGTCGCCTACCTGTGGCCTCACCTTCCTTCAACCATATTCCGTAGGTGCTCACGACAGTAGCACGCAAACAGCTGATCAGCACCGCCGTTTACGAGGTGATCGTTCAAAGGCGTCAGGCCATAACAGTCTGCCCTTTGTGAGAGTAGATTTTTGTCAGTGGATTTCCCCATTTGGGACCCGTGATTAGGTGTTCGTCTCTCTTCCGCTAAAGTGTTGCCACCTTGCCACCTTGAGGGCTTTCCTCCTAAATTTTGGTGGAATCAGCTCCCTTAGAGGGGAATATAGGGGGATTAAGTGCTTCAGAGGGAAAAATACGAGGGGAGCATGATTTGTGAGGAATTCTTTGGGTTTTCTCGAATATGAATAACGCATGTCGATTAAAAAATTTGTAGTCCCAGCTTACACCGATGTATTTTATTCCTGATTTTTAGTTGGCAGCGTTCCTTTACGACCGCTTCCGCAACCGAAACTGTTATTGAACTGGGGATTACCCCGATTGCGTACAGTCGGGGGCTTCAAAGAGAGTGTATGGATCAAATGAGTAAGTAGCAGTCAATCAGTAAAGAGGAACGGTACAGTGAAGCTTGTGAACTGATGTTTGAAAGCGTTTTAAGTGTGTGTATATATTAAGTGAAATGACATCAAGGGACAAAAAAGTATTTCCAGAGATACACCGAAACGTGACAATCACATCCCTTGCTGAAAGGTACGTTTATCTCTGTTTTCTTTTTTATATTATGTGCGTAGCTGAACAGTGACGATGTTATGTACCTTAGCTTGTAGCCTATTTGGTACGATTTACATCTTAATACGTCATGCGGAAATTAATGATTTTTTAGAGAATATTAAAAATTACTATTTGCCCGGAATGGAGTTTTCGAATTAATGCATGAGTACGTCGATCAACAAGCAGAGTTTTAATGGAAGGTTTCGTCGTTGAAAATAAATACTAACTACTGATCTCTACCTAGTATTTTCCCGCAATGGATTTTTGGAGTGAATGCATGAATACATAGCTCGACTTGTACAATATTAACGGAAGATGTCATCGGCAAAAATAAATACTAATTACTGCTCTCTATATGTTTCATGCATGTTATAAGGAGCTTGCTATTAATTAGTAACCTACCTCCCTCTTCGTTGCTTTTCAGGCTGGATTGCCACTGACCCATCCGGTCAAGAATGTAGAGCTTATTGTAAATAGTGCCATTCTACGATTAAAGCTCATAAAAAGGATCTGCTAGATAACGCAAAAAGTAAAAACCGCCAAGAAAAACTTGAAATGGAAAAATAGCAATATCATGCTAAAAAATAAAACCTCTTGAAATCAAGAACTGTATTAAAAGGGCAGACTTAAAAGTTGCCATTCATGTTGCTCACCACTCCTCCACTAATAGTGTAAATCAGTTACAACTGCTGCCAATAATAGGTCCTTCAATTTCTTTGCAGGTTTGAAAGTACATCACACAAAATGTACCATGATAATTAAAAATGTGAACCGTGCTAGCGTGCAAGAATATTTAAGAAATGATCCGTATTCTTTAATTATTAATAAAAGTACAGATGTAACGAATCAAAATCAGCTTTGGATTTTGCTTAGGTAGCTTTCTGATTTGAAGAAGTGCATTATAACTACATTGTATTGCATTCTGCAATTAACTGCTCGTGATGCCCCAACCATTTATAATGTCCTGAACAAGAAACTGGAAACGATGTTTTAAAAGTGGAAGACTTGATGGGAACTGGGATTTATGGTGTAGGTGTAATAGAAGGAGCCCATAGTTTCGTAACTGCTCTTCTGAAAGAAATAGTTTCTGACTTAATTGTTTTTAAGCGTGTTTGTCATTCTCTTTACCTTTGTGCAAAAAAGCTGCTGCATTCTTTCCATGGTAATTGTAATTCCTTATTAGAGAAATGCACTGTTTGTTTTCTTACAGTCCTAAGAGACTGGACCAATACAAACTGCTTTATCAGACTATGATATCGACCTACCATCCCAAAAAAGTTAAATGATTCTCTGGTACACGTTGGCTAGCTATGTATTCGGCTATTTATTTTGAAGATCACCTGATTCATACTTTAGCCTTGTACTTGGGTTATAAATTCCAGTATATGGCACCAACTCTCAAGCCAGAAGGACCTTCCGGTGTCTTTGAGAGGTGCAAGAAGTTGGTAGTAAAATATTGTAGGGAATTTCAAGGGCAATTGCCAGAAAATATAGCACTTTGGCAAAAGATGACTGTACTTCATCCTTCTACTGCAACTTCCCAATATAGACAAGGTGCTCTTCCACTTTCTCAAGCTCTAGATGTCCAAAGATAAATGATAAAATGGGTGACATCGCCTCAGAATGGATAGCCCAGCCAAACATTGTAGGTTTCGGGATGGAGGTTCCATAAGATATATACACAGCTGGTGGTGATGTCCTATTTTGGGATGTTGTCTACTTTGCAGCAGCGTCACTAACATTGTCTATATCAAATGCTGCAGATGAACGTGCATTTCCAATATTCTCTTGCGTAAAAAAATAAAATCAGGAGTTGGCGCTCTGTAGAATTAGTAAATGCTTCGGTAACCATTAGACATCAGTTAAAAGACAGAACATGTGTTGTACTCGTTTTGAACCATACTCGAAAATGCCGAAGAAGTTCAAAATATCCATGTATACGACAGAAAAAAAAAAAAAAAAGGAAAACGTAGAAGTTCTGGAAGACCTGGAAACTTGTGGAGGCTACCTGCTTTCTTTGTGGACTACGTAAAGAAAAAGTAAATGCAAGTTGTTTAAAATATTATTAAAATTATTGTTACATAATACATCATCGGAACTTGTTGCTTACTCTTGGAAGCGACAAAAGAGAATCGAAACACCTCAGATAACTCAGAAGGAATGCAACCACGCAATTCTCTTGAGATGTGTACCTACCATTAAGATTTCCTTCGATGAAATAGGGCCCTATAAATGTGTCGTCCATAATCACACACGACACATTCACCGACGACGGTATTTGATGTGCAACTTGCCACAGCCAACATGGATTTTCAGTTGCTCAATAATGCATGTTGTACAAATAAACATTTCCATGGTTAGTGAATGTAGCCTCGTCAGTAAATAAAATCGAATTAATAAATGTGTCATCCTTTTGAATCTGAAGTTGAGTCCATCGGCAGAATCCAATGCGACGCGTACAATCCGTACCAGTTAATTCTTGGTGGAGACTGATATGGTAAGGATGATATTTATGGCGATGCAGATTAGGAACAACACTACTCTGGCTCATGTCAGATTCCCTTGCGATTTGACGCGAACTGACTCAAGAATCTCGAACCACAGTGGCAAGAGTACCAATTACCGTTTCCTCTTTAGTAACGTTCCTTTCCCGGATAAGTTTCCGATGCGTTAAAGATTCAGTTGTTCTCAATTTATCATACACATGTCTAAATGTACGACGGGTAGGGTGATTTCGTTGAGGATATCTTTCAGAATATAAGTCTCTAGCTCTCTCTGAATTTCGTAGGCATTCTCTGTAAATGAGAAGCATATCGACTTGTTTCTCGAAGGCACACATCATTCCCATTCGTCCGATCCGACGATACTAGTCTTACCGTTCCTTTTACTGTTGCATTGCGAAACCGCCGAATGGTGTTTACATGTCAATGGCACGTTAGATTGATACGCCGTTTCGGCGATTATTTACTATTTGCACGATATACGAGAGAGAATTGTCAGAGCATGTGCTTCGATAAGTGCCGAAGTGATAAGGAATGCCACTCAATCCATAATAAAAAGAGTGCAACACTGCATTGATACCAATGGTCATCACTTGGAACGGCTTATGTAAATGGACGTTCATACCACCCTTTTGACCTCCGTTGACCTTCAAAGTCCTTACTGTTACACATCACTCGATTCGTCTCGATAGCAACTATCAGAAAAGAAGTACCAAAGTATAGCGTCCCATTAAAAAAAAATTGACCATATCTATGAAGCGGTCTCACGTAGCAACAAAAAACCAACGTCGTATTATGGCCCCCATTGCCCCATGCAGCTTTTGTCCCACAAACGTTTCAGCTACTATCATACTTTCGGAGATATTCTAGGAGGCAATAGTTAGTGACTCACACTGTATGTTTTCCAAAAATTGACACACTGTTTTCGGAGAGAACCGTCATCAGTTCTTATAAAACGAAAAGTTGGTTCGCTCCTGTTACGGACATCTCGAAGTTGCCTAACTAACATAATTATGATCGCGTTTTGCAGGTCTTCTCCGTCTCATCATCTGGCCTAAAATGGCTCTCTAATGATGCTTAAGGCGAGAAAATCATCTTGACGTACTCTCAGGATGTATATTTGCCATTACCCGATCATATGGACAATCCGAATTCCTTAATTCTGTATACAGAAATTTAGAGAGTCCGTCTACATTGCACCATTTTTTTAAATGACCGTTTTCGGTTCCAATAAAATCATCCTCAGATCTCATTGTATGGGTTACAATAGGAACCAGTCCGACGGGTTAGTAATAATTTGAGAATTCTTATTATGCAGCAAATTAGTCATTTTTTATTTCCTAAAATGATAGTGGGTATTTACTAAACGTAGAGAGTACTCAAAACAGATAATTCTTAGTATTTATAAATAATTCTGCATGGCGATATGATATTAAAGCGGCAGCCATTAAGAAAATAGCCGAGAAAACTTTTAGTCGATCCCACGAGTAGTTTTAATGCTGTGACGTGTGGCACGGATTTAACTATGACCTACACATCGCAATATAAATCACGGAGGTGCCGTGTTCGTCCGCCGAGAGATTAATTCAGCTCAGTTCAGTATCAGTCGTAGTGGATCTAGAGGGATTAGCGACTTGTACGTGACAGTTGGAAATGGTGTGGGCAGGTCGATTATGTTGGCACTCCATTGCTTGATAATTTTAAATAATACTTTCTTCTGTGTGTTTACTGAACACTGTAACTCATAAAACTTAAGAAATATTAAACAGAGGTAAAGTGGTTAACATATGGTGTCCTACTACTGACATAATATTTTGAGCTTCACATTAGAGAATCTCATAAAGCAATGAAGTGCGGACAATGGTAAGTGAAAACAAGACGAAGGTATATTTTACTATAGTTGAGAATGATTCATCTGTGGTAATACAGACTACAATGTTGGAAAGTTCGTTGGTATTTGTAGCGACAGACTACTTGCAATCAGAATCTCTGGGTAGTACAGTCCGCTGCAAGATGAAAATTAAATCATCATGCAACATCGGCCGGTCCCTGTATTCCTAGTAGTTTTTCAGTTCAACGTCACATTAGTTTTGGTTGTTCAGAACGTGGATTAGGTTTCGTTTGTTTAAGAACGAGATATTACGTTGCATGCGAGTCGTTGGGATTGACACGTTGATCTAGTCGTGGAGTGTATCCTATAGTTTAAAGTGGCTTAATGTAACGAGAGACTGATTTCATTATGAGACTCATAAAAGCCAGCCAAAATTCAGGAGAAAAACGTACGACTAACCTCTTTAAAATGTACATTGCAAACAATGGACGTCATCAGAAGCAGAACACAGCTGTACATTTCTAAGCATTTATTATTGCGACTGTAGATGACACACTAGGCGTTTCGGTACGTGCCTAAATAGCCGACAGCAAATGACTAACAAATGAAGGAACCAAACTTCCTGGCAGATTAAAACTGTGTGCCCGGCCGAGACTCGAACTCGGGACCTTTGCCTTTCGCGGGCAAGTGCTCTACCAACTGAGCTACCGAAGCACGACTCACGCCCGGTACTCACAGCTTTACTTCTGCCAGTATCTCGTCTCCTACCTTCCAAACTTTACAGAAGCTCTCCTGCGAACCTTGCAGAACTAGCACTCCCGAAAGAAAGGATATAGCGGAGACATGGCTTAGCCACAGCCTGGGGGATGTTTCCAGAATGAGATATTCACTCTGCTTCGGTAGCTCAGTTGGTAGAGCACTTGCCCGCGAAAGGCAAAGGTCCCGAGTTCGAGTCTCGGCCGGGCACACAGTTTTAATCTGCCAGGAAGTTTCATATCAGCGCACACTCCGCTGCAGAGTGAATATCTCATTCTGGAAATGAAGGAACGTTAGACGTTAAAACACAAAGCAAATAAACTACAGTCACGAAATTGGTGTTGAAAACAATATACAATAAACGCTACTGTAAGGACTCACGCAAGACTTAATATCAGGAATGGACATCAAACCGTCGACCATTGGACTCACCTCTAGATGTAACCGAAAATTTTAGAGAAAACTGCAGGTCACTTGGACTTAGCTCCCCAATCATACTGTAATCAATGGTGAAGACTTTAATTATACAACAGTCAATTGGAAATTGCTGTTTTTTTAGTGGTGGGCGTGACAAGACATCCTGTGAAACACTGCTGAATGGCTTTTCTGAAAACCACCTAGAACAGATGGTTCGGAACCCAACTCTGGTCTACTGGCAACAAACAGAGCTGACCAGTTTGAGGATGTCCTCAGCGAAACTGGTATCAGTGACCACGACGCAGTTGTGGCAACAATGATTGCGAAGGTATTACGCGCAACTCAATACCTGTAGAAAGATGCATATATTCAAAAGACTACGTATATATAAAAGGACAGTTTCACATCTTAATGAGGAACGTGAAGCTTTTATCAGAGGACAGTAACATGTAGAGGAACTACAGTTCAAATTTAAACGAATAGTTGACAGCCCGTTGGGTAGATTTGTACGCAGTCGAACCGTTAATAATGGCAGAGCCCCACATGGTATACAGTCACTGTAAAGAAATTTATGAAGAAACACAAACTACTGCATGATATGTTAAAACAAAGCAGAGGGTTATAGACAGAGATGATGAATGAAACGCGTTTGGCTGTCAAGAAAGTAATGCGTTAAGATTTCAGTGACTTCCGCATCAGAAATTCGTCTACTGATGTTTTACAAAAGCCAAAGAAAATCTTATCGTATGTAAAGGCTGTTAGCGGCAGCAAAGTTAATGTCCAGCTGCTCGTGGATGAGACAGGACCTCAAATTGAGAGTAGTAAAGCAAAAGCAGAAATGCTTAACTCCATTTTCAAATGTTCCTTTACAAAGACAAGCTGGAAAAACTGTCCTATTTTAATCTTCGTACTACTGAAAACTGAGTGAAATAAGTGTTTCTGTCAGTGGTGTTGGGAAACAACGGAAATAGTTAAAATTGAATGGTTCAAATGGCTCTGAGCACTATGCGACTTAACTTCTGTGGTCATCAGTCGCCTAGAACTTAGAACTAATTAAACCTAACTAACCTAAGGACATCACACACGTCCATGCCCGAGGCAGGATTCGAAACTGCGACCGTAGCGGTCACGCGGTTCCAGATTGAAGCGCCTAGAACCGCACGGCCACACCGACCGGCGTTAAAATGGAATTAAGGCCCAAGGCCACATGAAATCCCTATATTCTATTATACTGAATTTGTGGCTGAGTTAGCCCTATATTTAACTATAATTTATCGTTGCTACCTCCTATCAAAAACTGCACCAAGTAATTGGAAGAAAGCATAGGGCACATCCGTTTACAAGATGGGTCTTAAAAGTGATCCACAAAGCTACAGTCCAGTTTCCTTGATACCGATTTGTTGTAGAATCTTGGAACATATTATAAGCTCAAACATAATGAGATATCTCGAACACAATGACCTGCTCCATGTCAAGCGGTATGGATTCCGAAAATATCGATCATGTGGAACACAGCTCACACGTTTCACATTGACCTAAGAAAAGCGTTGGATCAAGCCAATCAGGTAGACGCAGTATTTCCTGGTTTTAGTAAAGCATTTGACTCAGTACCATATCTACGCTTATTAGCAGAAGTAAGGTCGTATAGAGTATCAAGCCAAATTTGTGGCGGGATTGAGAATTAAGGAGGACGCAGCAAGTTAAATTCTACATCTACATCAACATCTCCATAGATTTTCAGCACGCCACCGTACAGTGCGTGGCGGAGGGTACCCTGTGTCGCTACTTGTCATTCCCTTTCCTGTTCCACTCGCAAATAGAGCGAGGGAAAAACGATTGTCTCCGTATGTCCGTGGTCCTTTCGCAGAATGTATGTTGACGGCAGTAGAATAGTTCGGCAGTCAGCCTCAGATGCCGGTTCTCTAAATTCTCTCACCAGTGTGTCTCAAAAAGAAAGTCGTCTTCCCTCAGGGATTTCCGTTTGAGTTCCCGAAGCACGTCCGTAACACTTAGGTGTTGTTCGAACTTACCGGTAACAAATCAAGCAGCCCGCCTCTGAATTGCTTCAGTGTCTTCCTTCAATCGGACCTGCTAAGGATCCCAAGCATTCTAGCAGAACTCAAGAATAGGTCGAACCAGCGTCCTATATGCGGTCTCCTTTACCGGTGAACCACTCTTTCCTTAAATTTTCGCAATAAACCGAAGTCGACCATTCGCCTTCCCTACCACAGTTATCACATGCTCGTTCCACTCATATCGCTTTGCAACGTTACGCCCAGATATTTAAACGACTTGACTGTTTCAAGCAGGACACTAGTAATACTGTATCAAAACATTACTAGTTTGATCTTCCTGCCTATTCGCATTAACTTACATTTATCCACATTTAGGGCTAGCAGCCATTAATCACACCAACTGGAAATTTTGTGTAAGTCGTCTTGCATCTTCCTACAGTCACTCAACTTCGACACCTTACCGTACACCAATGCATCGTTATCAAACAACCGCAGATTGCTGCCCACCATGTCCGGCATATCATTTATGTATAGAAAGAACAACAGCGGCCCTATCACACACCTGGGGCACTCCTGACGATATCCTTGTCTTCGATGAACACCCGCCGTCAAGGACAACATATTGGGTCATATTATTTGAGAAGTCTTCGAGCCATTCAACGTATCTATGAACTTATTCCATATGCTCGTACCTTCGTTAACAGCCTGCAATGGGGCACTGTGCCAATTGCTTTCCGGAAATACAGAAATATGGAGAGATATCGACATGTAACTTTTCCTCCTATCTATGTAATTATGTAGTTATGTAAATCTCAATTCGTTCGAGCAATCAATCATTCATAATAGGAAACACAATCATAACTCAGTCAATCAAAATGATTCAGAAATTTTACTTGTTAGAATGAAATCAGGCGATGATTCTTCTTCTCTGCAGGCTCGTGCTTTGCGGCAGTCTGCTAATCTGTACAAATAAAATGCCTCGTATTTTTGGGAGCGTTGTATAATCAGTCTGGAAACCTCAGATCAAGCGGATATTTGGTTTTGATGAAGTTTAACCTTCCGAAGAAGTAATGGAGCTCTTGGATTATTAAATGCAGGTTCTTATCCAGTCTTTCGGAAGTTCCCTTCTGATTAACAACTACGCAATATATCGATGAATATCATTAATTCTCAAATGTCAAATACACACCTTTTGTATGAAGGAGCAATCTATATATATTTCCCTTTTAATCGTACAATTTCGTATCAGTTATCTTTTGTCATAAATCTCAATATTCAGATTACAATTCTTCAAACAATGCTCAGGCTAATCGGCACGAAGATAATCTCGGAAGCTTTTTCTAACAATCACCAGAGAGAGTACTACAAAGAATAATTATGCGCTCATGGCATAGCTATTGTATGAAACTACTTTGCGCATGGATTCTGCGAGTATGAAGATAGAAAATAAGTAAATGTCATTCAAGGGTAGAATTGTATCAGAATAATTCATCGAATACAAAGAGATATTACAGACAGATGTAGAAGTAACTTCGGGTGTGTCCCAGGGAAGTGTTGTGTATTAATGACTTTGCAGACAATATTAGTAGTAACCTCAGACTTTTTGTAGATGATGCACTTGCCTATAATAAAGTACTGCATGCAAGGAGCTGCATAAATATTCAGTCAGATCTCGATACGAATTCAAAGAGGAGCAAAAATTGGCAACTTGCTTTAAACGTTCATAGATCTAAAATTGTGCACTTTATAAAATGAAAAAAAACAAGAAACGTAGTAGCATATAAGTATCACGTTAATGAGTCACAACTAGGATATCGATGACTCATATAAATACCGATGTAACATTTTGTACGGATATGAAATGGAATGATCCCATAGACTCAGTCGTGGGTAAAGCAAGTGATAGACTTCGATTTATTTGGTAGAATTTTGGGGAAATGAAATCAGTCTACAAAGCAGATTGCTTACAAGTCACACTTGCGACCCATCCTAGAATCTTGCTCAAGTGTATGGGGTCCGTACCAGACAGGACTAACAGGGGATATTGAACGTATACAGAGAAGGGCAGCACGAATTAACACTTGTTTGTTTGATAAGTGAGAGAGTGTCACGGAGATGCTGAAGAAACTGGACTGGTAAGCTCTTGAAGATAGACGTAAACCATCCAGAGCAAAAGCCTACTTACAAAGTTTCAAGATCAACGGCTTCAAATGATGAACCTGGAATATACTACAACCCCATACGTATCGTTCCCATATGGATCGTGAGAACAAGTCTAGTTTAATTACAGTGCACACGGAGGCATTTAAACACTCGTTCTTGCCGCACTCCATACATGAATGGAGCAGGGAAAGACCGTATTGACTGGTAGAGTGGAAGATAACCTTTGCCATGTACTTCACAGTGGTTTGCAGAGTTTAGACGTAGATGGAGACTAATGACACATAATTTTTTAATTTGACCTCATCCACATGACAACTCTCCAAATAACACTTAAGTGTTTGGCAGGGGAGATGGAATTACTTTCAGACTACTCTTCAGCCGACCCATACTAGACCAGCACTTGGGAAAAATGCAACGAAAAATGCACTTGTTTTAATGATTATCATCATCCCAACTCTCCTGTTCAAATGGCTCTGAGCGCTATGGGACTTAACATCTTAGGTCATCAGTCCCTTAGAACTCAGAACTAATTAAACCTAACTAACCTAAGGACATCACAAACATCCATGCCCGAGGCAGGATTCGAACCTGCGACCGTAGCAGTCCCGCGGTTCCGGACTGCAGCGCCTAGAACCGCAAGACCACCGCGGCCGGCCCAACTCGCCTGCAGTATCCGTGACACTCTCTCCCCTATTTAGCGGTAACACTAAACGAGATGCCATTCTTTGAACTTTTTCGATACCCTCCGTGAATCCTATCTGATACAGATGCCATACCTCGCAGCAGTACTCGCCAAAGGGAGTGGCAAGCGTAGTGTAGGTAGTCTCTTTATATTTGTATCAGCTTCTAAGTGTTCTGCCAACAAAAACCAGTCTTTTGTTCGCCTTCCCCACAATATTTTCTTTGTGAAGGTTCTAGTTTAAGTTCCTCGTAACTGTAATTCCTAGGTATTTAGTTGAACCGACAATCTTAATATTCATGTGGTTTATCCCATAACAGAAATTTAACGGAAATTTTTTTGTACTCACGTGGAGGAAGGGCTTCACACATTTTGTTCTTTATGGTTAATTGCAGTTTTTCGCGCCTTGCCGGTATCTTGTCTGCGTCACTTTGCATTTCGTCATGATCTTCTCATGACATTACTAGAAGGCTAGCAGCAGCTGCTTCTGTATGGCGTGCTGGATTTCATTTTTGGCTTCTTCGAACTATTGTTGTCAAATTGGCTACGAGGCGTTTTCCAACTGTTGTTCAGTCAAATTCCCCGTCACATTCCCCTTAACGTAATCAATAATAGCATAACGCAGCGCTTTGGTTTCACAAAATGCCACGTTCGGTACCATGTACACTTCGTTTCACGTTAAAATTTGTTCCCTACATTATAACTCTCGAAGAAGATAAGTCAAAGGCTCTTTACGACTGGTTACGTTCGTTTATAATGAACAATGTTCTTATTTCATAGGAATAACTTTTTTGAGGATGTACATCATGAGTTACTGGTGGTGCTGTTTTTTGTAACTAAATGTTCTTGTCTGTTGATACACCGTTGGAAAAATAACAAAGTACGGTCAATAATAAAGTAGAAATGATGCGAAAAACTGTATTGCAAGTAGAATTTATGAGCTAACCGAATCAGATAAATGTTAGTATAATTTACAACAATGTTGGATAAACTGCAGTCTTAACCATTATCACTGATTATTTTGATAGCATCTGAACTACAAAATGAGTTCGAAACTTGAAGATTTTTGCGTCTCATTTTTGAAAGTGTACATAAAAGAGAAATGGTTCATGGTTCCTCCAAAAGTCGTATTTGGTTTACGTGATCCACGATCTGATCCCCTAAAAACATTATTCTGATTATACAATTAATTTATTAACAGCTTCAAACTTTAATTCCGCCAGTACCTCGTCTCCTACCTTCCAAATTTCACAGAAGCTCTCCTGCGGACCTTGCAGGAGAGCACTTTCCCGCAAAAGCAAAGGTCCCGAGTTCGAGTCTCGGTTCGGCACACAGTTTTAATCTGCCAGGAAGTTTCATATCAGCGCACACTCCGCTGAAGAGTGAAAATTTCATTCTAGAAGCATCCCTCAGGCTGTGACTAACTCATGTCTCTGCAATATCGTTTCTTCCAGGAGTGCTAGTTCTGCAAGGTTCGCAGGAGAGCTTCTGTGAAGTTTGGAACGTAGGAGACGAGGTACTGGCGGAATTAAGGCTGTGAGGACGGGGCATGAGTCATGCTTGGGTAGCTCAGTTGGTAGAGTACTTGCCCGCGAAAGGCAAAGGTCCCGAGTTCGAGTCTCGGTCCGGCACACAGTTTTTATCTGCCAGGAAGTTTTATATTAGCGCACACTCCGCTGTAGAGTGAAAATTTCAGTCTAGCTTCAACCTGATCTTTGGTTAAACAAAGAATTAAAAAGTGATAGGTGCGAAATAAGTATAGTTTAAATGGATTTAAATGGATAGATCTACAGTAATCGATGATAGTGGATCTCCTGACTAAAATATAGTGCTTATGAGGAATCTTATGGGAACGATATTATCATTAGGTTCCTAGATCGTACTCGTTGTTTAAGTTTTTTTCTAATGAAACCTCGCCGGTCGGAGTGGCCGAGCGGTTCTAGGCGCTACAGTCTGGAACCGCGCGACCGCTACGGTCGCAGGTTCGAACCCTGCTTCGGGCATGGATTTGTGTGATGTCCTTAGGTTAGTTAGGTTTAAGTAGTTCTAAGTTCTAGGGGACTGATGACCTCAGCAGTTAAGTCCCATAGTGCTCAGAGCCATTTGAACTATTTTTTAATGAAACCTCTCATCTTTATTTTTGCATAATTAATCCTTATGTCCTAGGTGCATGATTCCATGAAGTCGCGGAAATGCTGTGTGGAGTAGTGAAAAGTATGGTAGCAGCTTGTGACAGGTGAAAATGATGTACTAGGACAGACTTCGAACGTGGATCTTTACCTGTCACGAAAAGTGCTGTTACGGAGTGTGATATCCAGATGTGTCACACAGCCCATTACACAATTTCCGTTTGCTAGTCGTTCTCTCCTACTTTCCACACTGTTCAGTAATTCTTCTACCTACCTTCTTGGATCTGATCTCCTGAGAGAAAGCGTGCCGCGTAGAATTAATTACGCACTGCCGAGGAGTTCTTCCTATAACGCATCTTGAATCCTGCAGCTGAGTATACACTGCTTTGAAACATTCTGGTAGTGAAGATTTCATTACGGAAACAGTATATAGACTGATCCTAAGGAGAATCCACGTGGATATAGAAAAGTAGAGGATGAATGCTTTTAGTGTCTCGATAGACAAAACGACAATTAAAGTTGCGGCACCAGATAATGTTAAGTATTCACCCACCGCCGTTTTTCCATATAACTCCTGTGACTATGTACAGGGTGTTTCAAAAATGACCGGTATATTTGAAACGGCAATACAAACTAAACGAGCAGCGATAGAAATACACCGTTTGTTGCAAAATGCTTGGGACAACAGTACATTTTCAGGCAGACAAACTTTCGAAATTACAGTAGTTACAATTGTCAACAACAGATGGCGCTGCGGTCTGGGAAACTCTATAGTACGATATTTTCCACATATCCACCATGCGTAGCAATAATATGGCGTAGTCTCTGAATGAAATTACCCGAAACCTTTGACAACGTGTCTGGCGGAATGGCTTCACATGCAGATGAGATGTACTGCTTCAGCTGTTCAATTGTTTTTGGATTCTGGCGGTACACCTGGTCTTTCAAGTGTCCCCACAGAAAGAAGTCACAGGGGTTCATGTCTGGCGAATAGGGAGGCCAATCCACGCCGCCTCCTGTATGTTTCGGATAGCCCAAAGCAATCACACGATCATCGAAATATTCATTCAGGAAATTAAAGACGTCGGCCGTGCGATGTGGCCGGGCACCATCTTGCATAAACCACGAGGTGTTCGCAGTGTCGTCTAAGGCAGTTTGTACCGCCACAAATTCACGAAGAATGTCCAGATAGCGTGATGCAGTAATCGTTTCGGATCTGAAAAATGGACCAATGATTCCTTTGGAAGAAATGGCGGCCCAGACCAGTACTTTTTGAGGAGGCAGGGACGATGGGACCGCAACATGGGCTTTTCGGTTCCCCATATGCGCCCGTTCTGTTTATTGACGAAGCCGTCCAGGTAAAAATAAGCTTCGTCAGTAAACCAAATGCTGCCCACATGCATATCGCCGTCATCAATCCTGTGCACTATATCGTTAACGAATGTCTCTCGTGCAGCAATGGTAGCGGCGCTGAGGGGTTGCCACGTTTGAATTTTGTATGGGTAGAGGTGTACACTCTGGCGCATGAGACGATACGTGGACGTCGGCGTCATTTGGACCGCAGCTGCAACATGGCGAACGGAAACCCGAGGCCGCTGTTGGATCACCTGCTGCACTAGCTGCGCGTTGCCCTATGTGCTTGCCGTACGCGGTCGCCCTACCTTTCCAGAACGTTCATCCGTCACGTTCCCAGTCCGTTGAAATTTTGCAAACAGATCCTTTATTGTATCGCTTTTCGGTCCTTTGGTTACATTAAACCTCCGTTGAAAACTTCGTCTTGTTGCAACAACACTGTGTTCTAGGCGGTGGAATTCCAACACCAGAAAAATCCTCTGTTCTAAGGAATAAACCATGTTGTCCACAGCACACTTGCACGTTGTGAACAGCACACGCTTACAGCAGAAAGACGACGTACAGAATGGCGCACCCACAGACTGCGTTGTCTTCTATATCTTTCACATCACTTGCAGCGCCATCTGTTGTTGAAAATTGTAACTACTGTAATTTCGAAAGTTTGTCCGCCTGAAAATGTACTGTTGTCCCAAGCATATTGCAACAAACGGTGTATTTCTATCGCTGCTCGTTTAGTTTTTATTGCCGTTTCAAGTATACCGCTCATTTTTGAAACACCCTGTACATGGAATGCTTAATGTTTACTTATATGGCTACAAGAATTTTTATTCCAGGCAAATTTTATAGGTTTCCGATTATGGATGAGTATTGATTGTTATTGTGTGCATACTGGTTGATTTCAGAATATTTGTTATCAAAACATCAACTGGAATTTATTATCATCCATTATCATCCATTAGTATAGGTTTCCGATTACGGATGAGTATTGATTGTTATTGTGTGCATACTGGTTGATTTCAGAATATTTGTTATCAAAACATCAACTGGAATTTATTATCATCCATTTATAACGAGTGTGTTACAATTACGGTCTTGTGAAGTGACTAAATATCTCGCTGTTAAGTTCCATAATTATATAATTTTGAATTAAATAAAGATACTGTGTTAATTAGTAATTTCAGTGTGCAGAAATGTTGTTTGTGTCATTGTTGGATTCTTAGTGGCAATTGTGACTTCTATAAGTCGACTGCTTGAGGTTCATTATGATAGTAATACAGTTGTTAATGGGTTAGCGTACTAAAAGAAACTGTAGAAATGTGAGTAGCAGGTACCACGTGAATAAAGACGGTAGCCTGCAGCTGGGTACGGCGTAGGTTCTTGGCACGGCGAGGGTGAAGCTCTGGTGTACTTTGTTAATGGTGGACTGGCAGCGTGCGACTTCACGCCCAGTAGCACAGTTCTATAAAGCCGTCACCTCGAAGTGACGGTGAAGTATTAGATTAGCCGCTAAGGGCTGCTGAAATTTAAACCACTCGCCGAAGCTGGAAGCACGAATAGTCTTATCAAATTGAAACACGACAGGCCGCTGTACAGATCATATTATTGTTCGTGGAAAAAGCAGTATTTCCACTTTTAGTTTCTGGCTTTTACACTGACGGCATCGGTGAGGAATTTTAGTCATAGCTTTGATTTATATGTGGCTACACCTAAATACAAGTTCTATAAATTGCTAGTTCATGTCATGCGTAATAAATTTGCGCAGTTTTGTTTGTATTCGGTTGAACACTTCTAACGAAAGTATTCTAATAATTTTTTTACAAGATGTTGGTAATAAACATTGTCTCTGTTAGACCAGATTTGAAACATTATTCGATGAAAGATGGAAATTTTGACAAACAATGGTGATGGATGATTTTCTAACTTAATCACACAAGCACAGCAAGAGGGCATACTTCCAAGTGTTTCATGTTGGAACAGCTGGGATGAGAAAAGCCTAGCAGCTTTAATTACCTACTGCTTTTTTTCATATTCAAACAATGAACTGCAAATCCTATATTAATTAAATTGACAAAACAAAATTGGCATCACCACCAGGGTATTTTATTCATACTTGTTTTATTTATCGTGTTTACTTCTGAAATTTAAGCTCCTTTTGATATTATACGTATATAGTCGCTGTTTTTTCTGTTGTATGATAATTTTGTTTAAACTTTAATGTGATATAGGTAATTAGTTGTTAATAGGGACAAAGTTTTTTCTTTGATAAACCCTCATTGTCTGGCTTGGAATAGCATTAAAATAATTTGAAAATATTATTTGTAAATTCGTTTTATTGTCAGTCACTTAGTCAACAATGATACAACAAATTTCTCCCAGTAAGGGAGAGCGATCAACAAACATTAACAACAGGAGGGAGGAAAACGAGATCAGTGAGTAAGAATCCACTTCCGTCAAGAATGAGGCTGTGAACTCTCTTTTTCTAATGGATGTGTATGTATTCATCAGTGCCACGTCTGTTTCTGTTTCACCACCCGTGCCCATGTCCACCTCCTCCACCTCCATGGCTACCACCTCCGTGTCCCCAACCACCATGGCCGCCGCCTCCATGTCCGCCGCCGCCGCCTCCGTGTCCACCACCGCCGCCTCCGTGTCCCCATCCTCCGTGTCCGCCTCCGCCGCCTCCGTGTCCACCACCGCCGCCTCCGTGTCCCCATCCTCCGTGTCCGCCACCGCCGCCTCCGTGTCCACCGTGGCCGCCGCCGCCGCCTCCGTGTCCACCGCCGCCGCCTCCGTGTCCCCATCCTCCGTGTCCTCCACCGCCGCCTCCGTGTCCGCCATGTCCGCCACCGCCGCCGCCTCCGTGTCCACCGTGTCCACCGCCGCCTCCTCCGCCGTGTCCGCCGTGTCCGCCACCGCCGCCGCCTCCGTGTCCACCGTGTCCACCACCACCTCCGCCTCCGTGTCCTCCGCCTCCGTGGCCGCCACCGCCGCCTCCGTGTCCACCACCGCCGCCTCCGTGGCCACCGCCGCCGCCACCACTGCCGCCTCCACTGCTGTGTCCCCACTCGTGGTGTTCGGAATGACCTCCCTTCTTCCCATAATCAGAGTGGTGTCCGTGGTGCGAGTCATGACCCCCAGCGGACTTGTGACCCTTGTGGTCGTGGTGGTGTCCTCCCTTCTCGTGATGGCCTTTCTTGCCGTGATGGCCCTCGTGGTGGCCGCCGTGGTAGTGGCCTCCCTTCTTGTGTCCACCGCTCTTTCCTTCATGGTGCGAGCCGTGTTCTCCGTGTTTGCTGTGGTGCCCACCCTCGTGGTGTTCATCGTAAAACTCGTGCTTCTTTCCATACTCGTCCTTCTTGTGCACTGAGTGGCCGCCCTTGGTGCTGTGACCCTTGGAATGCTTGCCACCTTCCCCGTACTTGGCGCCCTTCTCGCCCTTCTCGCCGTAGTGATGTTCTCCGTAGTGACCGCCCTCCTCATGATGGCTCTTCTTCTTGCCTCCGTGGTCAGAGTAGTGTCCACTGTGCCCTTCCTTGTCGTGGTGGCCCTTTGAACCCTTCTCGTGCTCATGGTATCCCTGTTCGTAAAGAAAACATTATCTTTTCATTTATGCTTTCATCGAAAAGGAGGTACTAATTTAAATTTTTTTTAAAAACTATTGGTTCCTCTGAGTCGACAAGTATCTTAAGTGTTAACATTTTTCATATTCTAAATTAGTCAACAGAAGAATTTACTTTAAATAAGGGGTCGAACACACAAATGAAAACTAGCTTGTTGTGGCTGAGGATAAGAGTTAACAGACACAAACACTAAAAAGTACGATCAAGAGACTACCAGAAGTAGAAGCTGCGATGTTTAAAAAGAATTGCTGGCGCTAGAAGGGAGACTAAAGCTCCACGAAGGAAAGATATGAAGACTTTATAGAAGGAGGACACACGTTCAGAAATGCGTGTACAGTTGTGAAAATAATGAATAATAATAAAAGTAGCGTGTTTCCCAATGTTTGCAAAACTTTAATGTGACAGTAACTCGGCAACATCACTGCCACTTTATCCTAACAGCTCTTTATTTGACCTCACAAGGCTGAATCTTATCATTTAATACTTTCTCACTCCAGAAAAGTACTGAGACAATCAACTTGAATTAAGCACATGATGTAGGTATTATCAGCAAGTGGCTGTAACCATCAGCCTTCAGAAAAATTGTATGGAACGCTTTGTAGAACAGATTTTAGCACGACAACAGTTAGATTAAACGAATGAACTGATAAGGTGAAAATCTGTATCAAGTAAGAGACTCTAAATTTTTATGTTCAATAATGCTGGATAAGACGATCGGGACTGAAGTTTCGCTGCAGTGTCGACAGCCCAGTTTCACTTGAGGAATTACAGTGTAGAAAATGTGTGGAGAAGAATCTGTTATATTTTCTGTGTTGATAGTCACCAGTTTTGTTGTTCTGAGTTCACATTAAACTGTAATTTCCCCTGTAAGTTGCTGGGTAGGTAAGATTATAGGTCAGATGAAGGCAAAACCACTACGACGAGGAAAGCACTGTCGTGCTCAAACGAGCCAAAGGGTTCACGAGAGCTTTCCCTTAAGAACACATCTGCCCGTGAATGACAGATCACTTTATGTGATCAGTTATTTGTTCTTCTTCTGTACTGGGAGATGAAGAAGCTTGCACAGAATAGAGTAGCGTGGAGAGCTGCATCAAGCCAGTCTCAGGACTGAAGACCACAACAACAACAACTTTTAAACTGTGAGAAATTCGGTGTACAGGGTCGCCTGCTGGACTCGAGTGGAATGGCCAGTAAGAAGGTGGAAAAAATTCGCATCTCAATCCACGTTCATCAGTCTCACCTTGTATCCTTTGTCACCCTTGTGGCCGTGGCCGCCGTGGTGGCCAGAGTGGTGTTCGTGGCCACCACCTTTCTCGAAGTGGTGTCCGCCGTGGCCGCCGCTGCCGCCACCGCCGCCCCCGTGGCCACCACCACCGCCGCCCCCGTGGCCCCCGTGGCCACCACCACCGCCGCCCCCGTGGCCTCCGTGGCCACCACCACCGCCGCCCCCGTGGCCTCCGTGGCCACCGCCTCCTCCGCCTCCATGTCCCCAGTGGGAGGCGGCCGACTCGAGGTCAGCGGGGGCGGCTTCTTCCTCCTTGCCCACAGTCCGGGCGCCAGCCAATACGGCCACGCAGAGCGCCAGCCCCGCGTAGAGGCAGAGGCGCTCCATCCGCGCCATCACCGACAGTCCAAGGTCTAACAGGCAGCGGCGGTCAGTTCACCTGTAACCAGCAAGTGACGAGAGCTTCATTTAGTTGTCTATATTAGCAATAACGGACATAACTGGGCAGACAAAATCCTTTCTAAGCCTACATATGAAAGATCTCCGAAGTACTGATAGCCACCTCCAGGACACTTCACGCTAATTCTAGATTGATGATGGTCTCAATTTGGCTAGGGACGAAGTCCACAAGTCTCTTCAGTATACCATGTCCAGCGGAAGCTATCATTGGTGACTACATCCTGTAGAGCTACGCAACTGCAGGGATGTCACCTGCTACTTTTGTTTTTCTTTCTTCTTTTTCCTTTTCTCATATTTTTAAGGTGTCAGCATCGTTATAGATCGGATTTGACAGTGCCAGTGGAATTCGGTCGCCGGATGCGCTACCTGACCTCACCCGTCGTCCAACGAAGGAATCGGTATAATAGCTCCTCCGTCCATGAGTGACTAAAATTCGGAAGTGCCAGACGTGCGGCTGGGATTGGGGTCACGTGAAGTCCCTTGCTCGCCATATTGGGTTCACTGTATTTGCGTTAACTTGCGTGTTATGGCAGTACGCCATTAAAAGGCAACAGCGTAAGGATGGTTTATCACAAACGCATCACTCTAGTTAGGATTTGTGATAGTTAATGTGTGTTCGACTGTAAAAGTCCTAAGGAGGTTTCATATAAGGAATAATAAAGCCAAAACAAGCAGCGGTCGGTGTGGTCCTGTGAATAGAGACCTGCAGAAGCGTGTTCTGCAATATTCGATGTTTCATACAAGAGCGTACTCTTTCAGTAATGCCTGTTCCATTTCGTGACTACAGTCTGATTAAAAAACTAAAGAAAGATGAAACTGGTGCGAGTGAAATAACTGGCAATAACATTTGTATTTGACCTTGTCAGAAATATTTGACCATTTTTTCCCGAATGTATCGCGATTTCCGAGGGCGTGGTTAGCCAGAAATATAGGAGAAAAGTTAAAATTCCTGCGAATGAAACGAGCAGCAAGTCATATTTATAGTCTTGCTCGTCATAGGTATTTATCTGCGATGGAATTCTAAAAAGGCTTTCGTAAATTTGGTGGCCAAGAGAAAGATCACACCACACAGCGAGCGCGAGATGTCACGTGACCGGTACCCGATTTCATCGGCGAGCTCGAAAACTGGTTGAGATGAATCGTAATTCACTGGCATGACTTAAGTCAGCGGTGGAAGGCACATTATCACCTGTTAACAGTTCTAAAACTACCACAAGACGCCAAAGCAGCTAGTGCGGTTTCTTAAGGAGGTGACTAACATTTTGTCCGTTGAGATTAATATGCAAAGTAGTGGAGTAACACAGGATTAAGTAACTTGTCTTAGACACGCTAAGACTCTGGTCTCTCGTTCAGGGGTTTCACTGAATCAGATCCCTGTACGAATATTCAGATTCGCATGTCCGAGCTTTGGTTAAGTCGCTTAAGGCAAAACCCGAGATGATACGGTCCATTTCCTTCCCAATACATACTCAATCTGGGATCGTCCTTTGTGTAATGAACTCGTCATCGACGGGATATTAAACTGCAAACTACCTTCCTACTTCCTCGTCTGACACAAAGGAAAGATTCTGTGGCAGTTCTTCAGGCAACCGATTGACCGTACACGACTGTCTTGTCCAGACGAGTGGATCTAGAGGCACCGATTTTTCTGTTCGACTATGGTAAACTCGATGACGCTTCACGTATTGGCACGTTAGAGGATCATGTTAGATGCAGAACTTAACAGAGAGAAGGAAAGATGCTGAGCAAAATAATCATTTTAACTATGCCTTGAACTATACTGTTTTGTTATTTTACTCTGTTATTTGCAGAATTAGAATAACATTTCACAATTTAACCAATTGCAGCCAGTCAGTGATAAAATTAAACTAGTTGCACACGCCGCGTTTAGTAGCATCAGGTGCTTACATTGTGTGGTCATTTTTAAAACGTGGCTGGAGTCAGAAAAATAACCACTGCGTGTTCGGAAACGATTAAGTTGTTCTTTTGAATGTGTCACTGATAGATTTAAAGAATGTACTACGTCAGTTACCATTTCTGCTAACAGAATATAATGTTTTCGCTAAATGGTATTGTTCCCTACAATGAGACACAAGGTACGTAGAATTGGCCACAGATTCCTTTTTTAGCACTGGAATGTGACCCTTTTCGGAGTGTTCCCTGTGACTTTAAACGGAAACAGCAATTTTACGATCAGTGGTTCTCGAATCCAATGTCAGTTTCAAATTGGACAAGTGACAAAATTTCGGTCCTTGGGCCAAGCGAAAGGAACACAAAAAGGCTTTTTTGATCGGAATATCAACTATGGGAAACGTTCAAACACTTCATTTGAAATGGAGGTCTTAAATTTGTCGCTTTTTTGGGAATTGTATGCTTAGGAAGATACTAGTTATTCGACGCTCAGGTTCAATGTAAACAATGTTTGTTGAGAAATAAGCACCCGGTTGTTAGTAAAAAATACCGATCAAGGACTGGCGCTCTGAGGATTCCGTACAAGCTTAATTGTGTATACAGATAATTGACCTGTAAGTTTTGATGAGTGAGTTTGTGAGCATCAAAGAATGTGACATAAATGGCCGTGTCTTTTGATGGCTCAAAATGGCTCTGAGCACTATGGGACTTAACAGCTATGGTCATCAGTCCCCTAGAACTTAGAACTACTTAACCGAGCGGGGTGGCGCAGTGGTCAGACACTGGACTCGCATTCGGGAGGACGACGGTTCAATCCCGCGTCCGGCCATCCTGATTTAGGTTTTCCGTGATTTCCCTAAATCACTCCAGGCAAATGCCGGGATGGTTCCACTGAAAGGGCACGGCCGACTTCCTTCCTAATCCTTCCCTAATCTGATGAGACCGATGACCACGCTGTCTGGTCTCCTTCCCCAAACCAACCAACCAACCAACCTTAGAACTACTTAAACCTAACTAACCTAAGGACATCACACAACACCCAGCCATCACGAGGCAGAGAAAATCCCTGACCCCGCCGGGAATCGAACCCGGGAACCCGGGCGTGGGAAGCGAGAACGCTACCGCACGACCACGAGATGCGGGCGTGTCTTTTGATTACATTTACTTAGATTAAAATGGTTCAAATGGCTCTGAGCACTATGGGACTCAACTGCTGAGGTCATAAGTCCCCTAGAACTTAGAACTACTTAAACCTAACTAACCTAAGGACAACACACACATCCATGCCCGAGGCAGGATTCGAACCTGCGACCGTAGCGGTCGCGCGGTTCCAGACTGTAGCGCCAGAACCGCTCGGCCACCAGCGGCCGGCTTTACTTAGAGGCTTCAGCTTTTTACACCGAGAAGAAACAGTAGACCTTAGTGTTTGATAAAAATTTCAACTTGATGCAGCAACCAGTTCCTAGGAAAAAGCCATATTAACAGACAGACAGACAGACGGACGACAAAGTGATACTGTAAGATAGGGTTTCTGTTTCTACTGGAGGAGATTCGGAACCGTAAAAATGAACATTTTCATATTTTACCTTAGTAGCCTAGTGACACACAGGTGCTATCACTGCCGATTTAGTCCATTTAGGAAATCACTATCAGATGTTTGAATACGTTAAATAGCAACTTTACGAAAGGTTGAGTGCAGCGTATCGGCAAAACTGTATTTCTACCGAAGTGTTGCACTGAACCTCAGGAAGATTTACTATGGGACGTATTGGTATCATCTGATTATGATTTTCTAAGTTGTGTAAATTGGTAATGATAGTATTTGTGCGAGCAGAGGCTGGAAAGGTAAAATAGTATTTCCACTTAAAAAGACTTACAAAATTTTTAAGAAAATGTTTAGAAATTTGAAAAATGAGTGGTACGAGTGCAGCTTCCGAAAGTCCTGGGTGTCAGCTTGAGTGAGGCGAGCTTAGCTGTGAGACAGAGAGCCAGCGAGCGGCGGACCCACCTGTGCGACTGTCGCTTGCTGGAGACGGCCGGGCTGTGATGGCTGGGAGTCTGCGGCGGCGCTATTTATCCGGCGGCGCGATCCGTTCCGCCAGGGCTCGCTCCGCGCTGCTCCGGCCTGCCGTTCCCTGCTCTCCTACGGCGGTCCCTTCCCTGCCGCGGCCCGCCGTCCGCGTTGGCCGCGCGGTTTCTTTGGTCCCATTCGCCGG
Organism: Schistocerca nitens; assembly: GCF_023898315.1. Taxonomy (NCBI): domain Eukaryota; kingdom Metazoa; phylum Arthropoda; class Insecta; order Orthoptera; family Acrididae; genus Schistocerca; species Schistocerca nitens. The sequence continues at coordinate 503,158,431 of NC_064621.1, forward strand.
GAGCCGAGGCGCCCGTCTCCGCGCACAGGGCACGCTGCACGCTTTCGCGATGATCCGCAGGGCGGCCGGTCGCCCTCTCGCCTGTCTCTGCAGCTCTTCGAAATGTAGATTCTTTCGTATAGAGACAATGTCACTCGGAATCGTCAGATATCGTGCTATTTATTTTACTTTACTTATTATTAGCAGGCACAACCCTCGGTACGGATACGAATGCCTGTATGTTATCCACTACAACATCGCTTGGTCTTCCATAGCTATATTTCTTAATGGAATTTTATCTCCAGCCTTTATGGTCCACGATAGGTGAAAAAATGAAATGATCGTATGGTACTGCCGGACGGGAGGTCCCATCCGGGAATTTCGGCTGCCGAGTGCGAGTCTTGTTTCAGTCAAATGGTACAAATGGCTCTAAGCCCTATGGGACTTAACATCTGAGGTCATCAGTCGCCTAGAACTTAGAACTACTTAAACCTGACTAACCTAAGGACATCACACACATCCATGTCCGAGGCAGGATTCGAACCTGCGGCAGCAGCGGCAGCAGCGCAGTTCCGGACTGAAGCGCCTTGAACCACTCGTCCACAGCGGCCGGCATTGTTTCAGTCGACGCCACATTGGGCGACTCGCGTGCCGGTGATGGGGATGAAATGATGATGAGGACAACACAACAGCCAGTCCACGAGCGGAGAAAATCTCCAACCAGGCCGGGAATCGAAGCCGGGCCCTCTGCATGGTAGCCAAGAACGTAACCACTTTCTTTTAATCTCATTTTGTTCGTTAGTGTTCGTTCTATTTGTTCGGGGCGGACGTACCATGACGCTAGTTCGAGTTCGTCGGTGATCCATGAACTAATTTTTTTTTTTATATTACAGAGGGCAGCTAACGCTCTGACTGAACACGCAGAGCTACTGTGCCGGCACCACTCAGCTAAGCAGGCGGACTCCAAGATAGGTATTGTACACTGAAGAAAACAAGCTGCAACACCAAAAAAATAATTAATGTACGGTATTGAAATTTCGGGAATACGTTCGGTAGGTAACGAATTTAAGTGATCAACATTGCAAGATCACGGGTTAATGTAAGGGCGAGATAAGGCATTGTAAATTTGAAAATGTGGTCCATTAATAACCGGCGTAATCACCACAAAGTTGCATGCAAGCATACAAACGTACATCCATGGTATCGTAGAGGTGCCGGAAGTCAGTTGTGGTATGGAGTTCCATGCCTATTGCACTTGGACGGTCAGTATCAATACAGGCACAGTTAATGCTGGCTGTGGATGACGCTCGAGTTGTCGCTCCATGATGTCCCATATGTGCTCGATTGGAGACAGATCTGATGATCGAGGAGGCTAAAGCGACATCTCGGCGCTCCACAGCGGTATGTCGGCGAGCGTTATCTTTCGGAGAACATGCCCTTGGAATGATGTTCATGAATGGCAGCACAAGAGGTCAAAAATGGTTCAAATGGCTCTGATCACTATGGGACTTCTGAGGTCATCAGTCCACTAGAACGTAGAACTACTTAAACCTAACTAACCTAAGAACATTACACACATCCATGCCCGAAGCAGTATTCGAACCTGCGACCGTAGCCACAAGAGGTCAAATCACACATTTGCAGTCAGGACTGTCTCGGATTGCAGTATTAAGGGAGGAAATACGGCATTATATTCAAGCTGCAGCTAGGAGCTGTTCAGGAAAAACGGTGGAAGCGTTGGCACAGTCGGTTATTCAAACAGCGACAGGCAGGCGAGGACGGTACACAGACTATACATATATGGAGACAGATACGGACAGCCAGCGCATACCCAGATGCTGTATAGCAAGGCGTCATAGTGACACAAGTGCATCACGAGTTGCCCCATATACAGCAATGTACACTCCACCTGCCGGTGATGTGCGTCAGAGGATATGTTCTAGCAACTTCGTGAGCGCTATAAAGAGGGGAATCGCCCGAACTAAAAGGAGAGCACAGTAGGTAGTCATCTGCGACACTTCCTCTGTGCCGGTCGCCGTCAGGCTGAGGACCTAGAATATATAGAGCCGTGTTGGGAAATAGACAGTACTGAGAAGATAGGCAGCAGCTGATTGTTACAGCCGAGTGTGCCACATCGTGCATTGAATAAATGAATTGAAGTCATTAATGCCAGAAGTGAATTGTCATTAAACTTCGTTATTTGTAGTTTAATACAACCTGAGATTCCTTGAGTTACACCGAATTCCGTCCCTCCGATCACCCTCTAAGCTTGTAGTTTCTTTACAGGGCGGAATCCATCAGTTGCCCAAGCGAAAGTCGCCCGTCGATTCCATCGATCGAGGTGAGCCCTTGTAATTAAAACATGTCCTTCTTACTCTCTCTCAGGACACGACAGATTGCTTGGGATAGCCACTAGACTGCTCCAGCTGTCATACAGAATCACACTCCAGACCGTAATTACAGGTGTGAGACCAGAAAAGTTGACTTCAGCCCCTCCACTGGTCTCCTGCTAACCAACACACTGCGATCATTGGGAAGGAGGCAGAGTCAGCTTTCATCGCAAGACTCAACATACCTCTAACCTGCCCTCCAGTGAGCTCTCACTTGACACCACTGAAGTCGCAAATGACTGTGGTTTGGGATCAGCAGAATGCACGCTACAGGCCTTCTGGCTCCAAGCTGCCCTTGAAGTAACCGATTCTTAACAGTTCGTTATGCCACTGCGGTGAAAAGTCCTGATCAGATTGCTGCTGCTGATGGACTACGATGATCCAGAAGCATACGCCGAACATGGTTGTCTTCCCTTTCGGTAGTACCACGTGGTCGTCCGCTGGAGCCCGGTCTTCTTGCGACTGTACACTCCCGTGACCGGCACTGCCAGCAACCATGTACAGTGGCTTCACTCCTTCTATGTCTTTCTGCAACACCGCAGAAGGAACAGCCAGCTTCTCGTAGCTCTATTATACGATATCGTTCAAACTAAGGTGTTGATAATGGCGTCTTTGTGGGCTTAAAGGCATTCTTGATCAATATCAACTCATCACGTCCAATCTCAAAGGTACCTGACGCTCACAGCCGTTACAGCGCGTGTTTAAAGCAAACCTGATTTGCACCTCATAGTGGCTCTACTAGCGCCGCTCTTGTGAAACTGGCGCGAAACTGGAGTTGATATCGTTTTTTAGATGTAGAAACACTACTAACAAATTTCATTTATGTCGCACAACTCCTACTCAGACAACTCCTTCTCGGTGCTGAGATTTTTTTTTTCGTCAATGCGTTTCCCTTCTGCTCTGCAACAGACAGAAGTTGCTGACGATCATTCCCGAAAAGCCGTTAGAGACGCTTAAGGCTGCCCCAAGGGGACGAGGACCAAGCGGGAAACGACAAGGGTTTACACCGGGACGGTCGACAGAGATAGTAATTTTTGAACCAAAACACCTTCAATAGAAAGACTTTTAACATGATGAGGATTTGGTAATGGTATTAGTGGACAGTGAGGAGACGTGTGACTAGAATTGTGAAACTACCGGAGACTAACGTAGACTATCGTAAGTCAGCGGAGACTACGGCAGTTTTCCTATGTAAGTAGGCTGTTTAAGTTTTTATATTGGTAACACCACGTAGCGCTCTGTATGTGCTGTGCGCAGTCTGTGGCTAGTTTGCATTGTTGTCTGCCATTGTAGTGTTGGGCAGCTGGATGTTAACAGCGCGTAGCGTTGCGCAGTTGGAGGTGAGCCGCCAGCAGTGGTGGATGTGGGGAGAGAGGTGGCGGAGTTTTGAAATTTGTAAGACTGGATGTCATGAACTGCTATGTATATTGTGATTTTTCAACACTATTAAGGTAAATACATTGTTTGTTCTCTATTAAAATCTTTCATTTGCTAACTATGCCTATCAGTAGTTAGTGCCTTCTGTAGTTTGAATCTCTTATTTAGCTGGCAGTAGTGGCGCTCGCTGTATTGCAGTAGTTCGAGTAACGAAGATTTTGTGAGGTAAGTGATTTGTGAAAGGTATAGGTTAATGTTAGTCAGGGCCATTCTTTTGTAGGGATTTTTGAAAGTCAGATTGCGTTGCGCTAAAAATACTGTGTGTCAGTGTAAGCACAGTCCTGTATAATTGTTCAAAGGGGACGTTTCACCTATAGTTATGGTCATTTAAGATCACAACCTGTCCGTTCGATGTGTTGCATACCTCATTTCGATCGCCTCGTTTACGTATGTAGCCAGTCTCTTACCAGATTCCCCTAGAAAACGGCAGCGGTGAACGGGTTGGGAAGTGAGTGAGGATGAATAAAGCACTTACTGAATATTTTTGCTCTACATAGATATCCTCCTTCTGTTACTTAGAACTTAACAGTATTTACAGCAAAATTGAAATTGTCATTGTTTAATTCCGATTTTATTAGAAAACTGTTGATTTGTAAATGTGGAGCAGAGGGACGGGTATTAATTTTTTTTTTTTTTAATTTCAGATTTATCGTATAGAGCTGCTGTTGTTGTTGTTGTTGTCGTGGTCTTCAGTCAAGAGACTGGCTTGATGCAGCTCTCCATACTACTCTATCATGTGCAATCTTCTTCATCTCCAAGTAACTACTGCACCCTACATCCTTCTGAATCTGCTTAGTGTATCCATCTATTGGTCTCCCTAGACGATTTTTACCCTCCACGCTGCCCTCCAATACTAAATTGGTGATCCCTTCATGACTCATAACATGTCCTGCCAACCGACCCCTTCTTCCAGTCAACTTGTGCCACAAATTCCTCTTCTCCCTAATTCTGTTCAATACCTCGTCATTAGTTACGTGATCTACCCAGCTAATCTTCAACATTCTCCTGCAGCACCACATTTCGAAAACTTCTATTCTCTTCTTGTCTAAACTATTTATCGTCCATGTTTCACTTCCATACATGCCTACATTCCATACAAATACTTCAGAAAAGACTGATCTTCCCCGAGGTCGGCTTCCAACAGTTTTTCCTTTCGTCGGCAAAGAATTCGTGTTAGTATTTTGCAGTCGTGACTTATTAAACTGATAGTTCGGTAATTTTCACACCTGTCGACACCTGCTTTCTTGGGGATTGGAATTATTATATTGTTCTTGAACTCTGAGTGTATTTAACCTGCCTCATACATCTTCCTCACCAGACTGTAGAGTTTTGTCAGCTCTGGCTCTCCCAGTTCTATCAGTACTCTAATGGAATGTTGTCTATTCCTGGTGCCTTGTTTCGACTTAGGTCTGTCAGTGCTCAGTCAAATTCTTCGCGCACTATCATATCTCCCATTTCATCTTCATCTACATTCTCTTCCATTTCCATTATAGTGTCCTGAAGTACATCGCCCTCTACATACTCCTTCCACCTTTCTGCTTTCCCTTCTTTGGTTAGAACTGGGTTGCCATCTGAGCTCTTGATATTCATACAAGTGGTTCTCTTTTCTCGAAAGGTCTCTTTTATTTTCCTTATCCCTAGTGATATATGCCTCTACATGCTTACATTTGTCCTCCAGCCATCCCTGTTTTGCCATTTTGCACTTGCTGTCGATCTCATTTTTGAGACGTTTGTACTCCTTTTTGCCTGCTTCATTTACTGCATTTTTGAATTTTCTCCTTTCATCAGTTAAATTCAATATATCTTCTGTTACCCAAGGATTTATACTAGCCCTCGTCTTTTTACCTACTTGATCCTCTGCTGCCTTCACTATTTCATCTCTGAAAGCTACCCATTCTTCTTCTACTGTATTTCTTCCCCCGTTCTTGTCAATCATTCCCTACTGCTCTCCCTGAAACATTCTACAATCTCTGGTTCTTTCAGTTTATGCAAGTCCCATCTCCTTAAATTCCCACGTTTCTGCAATTTCTTCAGTTTTAATCTACAGTTCATAAACAATAGATTGTGGTCAGAATCCACATCTGCCCCTGGAAATGTCTTAGAATTTAAAACCTTTTTCATAAATCTCCGTCTTACCATTACATAATCTATCTGAAACCTTCCAGTGTCTCCAGGCCTCTTCCACGTATACAACCTTCTTTCATGATTCTTAAACCAAGTTTTAGCTATGATTAAGTTATTCTCTGTGCAAAATTCTACCAGGCGGCTTCCTATTTCGTTCCTTACCCCCATTCCATATTCACTTACTACTTTTTCTTCTCTTCCTTTTCCTTCTATCGAATTCCAGTCCCCCATGACTATTAAATTTTCGTTTCTCTTCACTATCTGAATTGCGCTAGAAAACGCAATTTTCTCAAAAAAGATAAAACAAAAGAACAATGAACAAAAATATTTCAACCATCTCTTCAATACTTCGTCAAGCTTCTATAAAAGATGTTTATAGTTTATAAACAACTTTCGAACTTATCAATAATAACAGGAGATTCTTGCTTTTCTTCATACCGAAGAATGTTCTATTGATTACAAAATAACGATAATGATTATGTAGTTTCTTTTATATTTGTGCATGTAAACTGTACTTACATCAGAAGTGATAGATTTGGTCACATAAAAAGGCAGCAATTACGTGATAAACAAATTTTTTATCACCTATAAAATGCAATATATATTTCTTAAAGTTATACAATACTCATTGAACTAACACTGAACCATATGTCGTTCTAACAGCTGTGTCATCCGAGCGGGACCCGGCCGGGGTGGGGGCGCCGCGGGCGCAGGGATGCAGGCCGTTGAGGTTCTCCACTTGCGCGGGTTCCGCCGGCGCCGCCAATTGCCCGCCGAGTATAATCTGCAAGTGACCGGACGACAACGGACAAAAGTCTTCTCGGAAAATAGAAGAGCAGCTCTCGCCCCCTTGGTTATAGTTCATCGTCCAGGGCTGACTTAGACACAGAATGTCGTTTGGTGAACTCTTAGAATGAACAGAGAGTTGTTGTAAATTGCGCTTGTTATGTACTGTGAAATTTACCTATGATTATTTGCACTCAGCCATTGGGGGCCTTTTTCGTGTTACATTAGAAGCTGTGTTGCAGACTTCATTATGCAAGAAGTTACAAAGATAAGTAAACCTTTTAACTCATTTCTGCGACTTTGTTACTGATTTGTTGGAGTGTTGCAGAACCTTCGTGCTCCTGTCCTGTTACCTGACCCTGGGGCATAGCTGTGTAATCGTGGCTTGGAAAAATTGTCTTACCGGTATACTACCCCAGAAGCCGTTTCACGAACTCACAAACTCGGCCTGCAGTAACAACAGTGGCAACTAGGTCTCCACAGCAGTAGCAACGAGCCCTTTTACACAACTGGCGACGAGGGTTTACAAAACTAGTAACATACAAAATAAGCAAACAAACAAAATACCAAGACAAGCGGTTGGTTCCCAGTTACTGACACAGTCATTTATGTTTCCTTCCCTATTAGTGCTACTGATACTACCGCTCATTGTAATATCCACGACACTATGTTCTAGTCACAAGATGTTAAAATGAAGTAAGTGTACAAACTTCAACAAATATCATCGATACTACTTATAAAAAAGGCTCTACCGTGTAAAAATGACGATAATTATTTCATTATTTCTGTAATAATTTAATTTCTGTGGGAATTAAAACTATTATCAGAGAACTACATTCATAGACAACGACAATTATAATCTTTTTTTGTTATCTGTGGTAATTGTGGTTCAGTTGTTCTTCCTGTGCTAACCGATGAACTGTTCGGACGTGAGACGTGTGAGGCCTGTAAAGAGAAAACCTGTTAATTATATATAATTTATTGAAAAATATTATAATTTATTGAAAAATAGAGTAGATGTTGTCTAGACGTGGATTTGTATTTATTTCAATTGTAATCCAATCTAATTACTGTTTTAAGTGTTAATTTTCAGCTCCGCAATTAGGAGCGCAGCCATTAGCGCTACTAAATTACAGCGGAGTTTACTAGTAGCTGGTATAAAAAATATGAAACATTTTTCATTGAGAATAATTTTAAGTGCTAAAGAATAGAGAACAAAAGGCTTAAAGACTTTTACCTGAATACATTAACTTGATATAAAAGGAATCGAGAATAACTATAGACAAATTGACTATCGTCTGTCTGCCGCCATCTTAGCAAAAATATCTCCGCAGCAGTTTTGAATCGATAATTAAAAAAAAAAAAACATAAATGTTGTTAGATATAAATGAATGGAAATAAATGTGCACCGGTGGTCCCGAATTTACTTTAAAAGACAGAATTCAACTCAGATTGAATCTTTAAAAACAGTGCTCACAGCATGTTACGTAATATCAATTTCTTATTTGCTGATGTATGAAGCCTAATTATTTATGACGATTTACATGAAATAGATTAAGTAACAGTTGTGTAAAATCTGATAAGTGATATGCAATTTCGTGCCACTCACACGACTTTACAGACAACGTTTCTACACAACGTCAAGTGGAGATTTCTTTAGCAGAGTGACAAATATTAGCCGGGGTAATCATTTTTGAGATCAAACGAATTGTTACGCTGACAATAGGTAACTGGTTTTATATTTCTTTTGATCTACCTGAAATATCATTTATAAGTAATTGAAGTCACGAAATACTATAAACCGGTTCCGTCACATCATATTACCATTTACCACGTCATTTATGTACTGTATCAAAACCACTGAACTGTAGCTTTGGTAGAGCGCAACATAAAGTATAATACTGTGAATGGAAAAAACGCCTGGGAAACTCTTCAGAATAGGGGAAGTCTGCCTATGAGAACAATAAAGGAAATACATAAGGGACAGTCCAGTTAAAACGAGGCAGACGGGAGAAAAGTAAGTAAACTATTTATTATTTCAAAAGTAATCGTCATAATTATTAATCCATTTAATTCACTCTCACATGCTGCCAAGGTTGTTTCGAGATCGCTGCAGAAGCTTCCCTGCGAAGTCCTTACACAACTTTGGCACAGTCCTGACGAAAGGCATTCGTCCCCGTCGATTTGCTTCGGAAGAAGAGATGCACGCCTGGGCGCAATCATGTTCCCATACAATCATTTTTCCAAGAAGACACTGAGCGTTTTGCTTCACAGTGGCGATTCCTTCGGAAATAATACATTGTTTACGTACATTTTTACTTCTTTATTATTGTCATTTCATTGCCACTCACATTAAGGAAGTTCGTAAAAATAGGACAAGAGAAAAACTGATTTTAACAGAAAATAGGGAGTGAACTAACCCTCTTATTTTCATTACCGACGAGGATAAGATAACGACAGGAGAGACAGTGCAAATAGAAGATGAAAATATAAAAGCAATTGCGTTTGCAGATGATTTAATGATATGGGGAAATAGAGAAGGAGAGGTACAAGAAAGGCTTAATGTATAGGACGAATTGATGGGACAGTATGGATAGAAATTTGATGCAAAGAAGTGGGAGGTGATGATGACAATGAGAAATGAGAGGAGAGTAGCAGCAGATATAAGTACAGGGTCCGGCAGAACGAATAGTGGGATCTAAAACGGACTGATCATGGAAACAAATTTACAAAATGTCTTGAAACACACTTTGAAACCAACGAAAAATATATGTTATTAAGTGTAATATACGCCCATTACATATTTAGTTTTGAATACAGTACCAAACAGAAGGTCGCCAACGCTTTCCGTGTATTCCTCCAGGAGGCGACGAAAGCTGCCATCAACTGATTCAGCATGTTCGACGGGATTTCCTACACAGCCATACGTATTCTTTCCATGAGTGCAGCCACGGTATAGGGATGTACGGTGTGCACTTGACTTATCAATTATTCCCATAAGAAGAAATCTGGAAGAAGCCAGGAAGCGTAAAGCGAAGGTCTATCATGTACTTGTTTCTGTACGACCTGCGTTCTGTATGGGTGGACATGTACGTCATCAAGGAAGATGCGCCACACGGAAAGACCTGTCACTGTTAGCGCCAATAAATGACGCAGCAGAACAGTGGGGTCTTCGGATCAGTGCTCCCCTGCGGTCCGCTGCGTCCTTCTTTGCCCTGGACTTTTCTTCTTTGCACTAGTTCTGAATTGTTGGACCTACTATTCAGTCAGCCAATGATCCAGGACTTCACCATGTACTTCACCATGTCGTTTCAACTCGGAATGGCGACGGGAGGATCGCTGAACTTTGATGAGAGACTTGTTGCTTTTTAAATACGCCTCGACGGCGAATGCTTGAACTCTATAAGGCCATAATTACAAATGGTAGTCCTTACTCAATGCGGCGCAAGCGTGCATATCTAACGCAAACGCAACACCGACGCCGTACTACGTGACTCAAGTCCTGCTATTCATTCCGCCGGAGTCTGTTTTAGAGGGAAAGTGTGGTGTCACCGCCAGACACCACACTTGCTAGGTGGTAGCCTTTAAATCGGCCGCGGCGCGTTAGTATACGTCGGACCCGCGTGTCGCCACTATCAGTGATTGCAGACCGAGCGCCGCCACACGGCAGGTCTAGTCTAGAGCCGACTTTGCTAGCGATGGTTCACAGCCTACATACGCTCTCATTTGCAGAGACGACAGTTTAGCATAGCCTTCAGCTACGTCATTTGCTACGACCTAGCAAGGCGCCATATTCAGTTACTATGAATGTATTCTGAACAGATAATATTGTGAATCATGTACCGTCAAGAGCGACGTTCATCATTAATGGATTAAAGTTAAGTATCAAACTAATTACGTCCACTTTCTGAAGTCTCATTCCTTGTCATGTTCTAGACCTCACGTCAGTACAGTTCTTCCCTCCTCACGCCAGCCTGCGTGAGCCAAAACGCGTGCATTTCGGCCTCCACTAGTAACACGGTGTTGGCTCTTTTGCCAACACAACATAAAGTACTAAAGAAAGTGAAAGTTCCAAGTAGGCCTACTTGAGGACCAGAATAGAAGATAGCGGAAGGAAGGATAATAAGATTAGTGAAAGGGGAAGGCAAGCACAAGGATTCCAGCCGTGTAAGAAACCTAACCTGGTGTGGGCATGTACTGTACCATCTAAAGGCACATTTGCAGGGTGGGTGTGGATATGTAACAAAAACGTAGATATAAATTCAGAATATAAATAAAGAATCACATAAGATATTAATTAGTGTAAGCGGTTGTATCGATTGTGATGTGCAACTGCTGAAACATTAGAATAATTACGCTGTTCAGTTGTCTTACCGAGAAAGCGGCACCCTTTTTTTTCTGGAAACCGTCCTGATCGGACGCATATCTGCCATCGCTGTAGATAATTATTTGGCACACCGCCATTATTCTATGTGACACAATCCCTCTAGGTATACTCATAGTTGCACACAGCAACAGAATTAATGTGATTTAATTTAGTATAATACTTTGTGAATACATCTCACGAAATAAGCATTAAACGATAAAACTGCAAAGAGCGAAACGCTTGTAGTTTGAAGGGGGAAACCAGATGGCGCTGCGGTTGGCCCGCTAGATGGCACCGCCATAGGTCAAACGGATATCAACTGTTTTTTTTTTTTCTAAATAGGAACCCCCGTTCTTTATTACATATTCGTGTAGTACGTAAAGAAATATGAATGTTTCAGTTGGACCACTTTTTTCCCTTTGTGATAGATGGTGCAGCAAAAGTCACAAACACATAGGTACGTGGTATCACGTAACATTCTGCCAGTGCGGACGGTATTTGCTTCGTGATACATTACCCGTTTTAAAATGGATCTTTTACCACTTGCGGAAAAGGTTGATATCATGTTGATGTATAGCTATTGTGATCATAATGCCCAACGGGCGTGTGCTATGTATGCTGCTCGGTATCCTGGACGACATCATCCAAGTGTCCGGACCGTTCGTCGGATAGTTACGTTATTTAAGGAAAGAGGAACTGTTCAGCCACATGTGAAACGTCAGCCACGACCTGCAACAAATGATGATGCCCAAGTAGATGTTTCAGCTGCTGTTGCGGCTAATCCGCACATCAGTAGCAGACAAATTGCTCGAGAATCCGGAATCTCAAAAACGTCGGTGTACAGTTCTGCCACTGGGTACAGGACAAATTACGGGACGATGACAGACTTTTTGCACGCGTTCTATTTAGCAACGAAGCGTCATTTACCAACAGCGTTAACGTAAACCGGCATATAATGCACTATTAAGCAACAGAAAATCTACGATGGCTGCGACAAGTTGAACATCAGCGACCTTGGCGGATTAATGTATGATGTGGCATTATGGGAGGAGGGATAATTGGCCTCCATTTTATCGATGGCAATCTAAATGGTGCAATGTATGCTGATTTCCTACGTAATGTTCTACCGACGTTACTACGATGTCCGGCACATAGCTCGCGTGCGGTTGACGCGGTATTGAATACCATATTTCATGAGAGGTGGATTGGTCGTCTAAGCACGTTTCACCGGATCTGACGTCCCCGGATTTCTTTCTGTGGGGTAAGTTGAAGGACATCGTGATCCACCGACAATGCCTGACAACATGTGTCAGCGCATTGTCAACGCATGTGCGAATATTACGGTAGGCGAGCTACTCGCTGTTGAGAGGAACGTCGTTACACGTATTGCCAAATGCATTGAGGTTGACGGACGTCATTTTGAGCATTTAGTGTTTCTCTTATCTCATCCTGCTTTGTGGGGATACAAAATGAAAGTATGTAACTAAACATCGCCAGGAGGAATTCTCTAAATGCCGACAGGTCTCTACAATAGCATATAAAGTTGATAATTGACAATGAGGGTTAATCTTTATCAAATTTCTTGTTGTTACTTGATTTACAAACGGTTTACATGTTCTAGGAAGACGACTGATAGACGCAAAGTGTTGTTCTGACAACGTAGAAAACAAAGGGTGTTCTATAGAGGAAGATAGCGAATACGAGGGAATCGAGGAATCCGTCATAACGCAAAAAGAGGTACTGAAATGTGTTGATGTACGAGTGGAGTTCTATAAGTAACGCAACACATTATATTTCTGAAATCAGGTTGCTTTTATTCAGGATTCCTATACACCATATTATCCCCCACTCCTCTAGCTACAAAACCCCAATTTTCGTCACAGTCTCCGTTCAATGCGACGGCATGACGGCACTTTACTGGGAGGGCTTGTATGACAGCGTGGTATCATTCTACTGGTCGACCCCGGAGGCAACATCTTGCTGCATCGATCACCTCCCGATCATCCACGTACTGCTTCCCGCTGCTACAGTTAGAAGTGGGAAGGTGTGAGTTCTGGTCTGTAGGGCAGATGAGAATCAACAATCCAATGAAGTTCTGTGAGTCCTCTCGGATGAGCAGACTTGCGTGAGGCTTTCCGTTGTGATGGAGAAGGAGAAGTTCATTTGCAGTTTTTTGTGATAATGAACACGCTAAAGTCGATCACTTCGAATGAGTGTGTCCTCACCTTCCAAACTGCAGGAGCCACAACTGTGTACATCCGGCCCGCACGCACCAGATCGGGCAGGTCAGCGCGACATTGCTGTTATGACGACAGACGTCTCGTCCAACGATTCGCCACGCTTTTGTTCATTGCCATCTCCTTAGACACTCTGCAAGTGCCTATCAATGTCTGCGATGCTCTGGATTTCCATCAAAAGAAACTTAGTGACAGCTCCGCTACACACGCCATTTTGAAGGCTACATATAGAGCCTCCACCTATTGGAACTTTACGAAACTACAGGGGTTGAACCGGAAATATTCCGCGATGTCTCACAACAAATTGTACATTTTTAAAACCGAAAACTTGTTGCATGGCTTACTGAACACCCCTCGTGTTATTAGAGCGTTCGGAACAATATTTGTCTGACTATGCGAATGTTTTGACTCCCCGGTAACTAGAGACTATAATCAGGGAAAAAGTGAGTGGAAAACAGAAACAAAGGAAAACTTCCTGTAGATCAAAACTATGCCACAATTGGGCACGAAAGTGGACCTTTACCTTCGCAGGAAATTACTGAACGGAACTTCATGTTATATTTTCTTGTCGGACTTCGACAACACCTCTTCCAGTCCATCCTTGCACTCTCCATGTACGGCTTCATCTGCGAGACTCTCCACCATGAATTTAATTTCTACTATTTTTAATCTTTATCTCATTTATTGTTCTTTTCGTGTTGATAGCCTTCTCAAATGCATGTCCCGTTTGAAATTGAATCAATAAGGAGTCTCAGAACTTCTCTAGATAAATGAAGTATTTCACATGCTATTGAAAATTAAGTTATGGAAACAACCCGTTAGGCTGCAGCTAAACCATTTCTCGGCAATATCCTTTCTTCCAGGAGAGCTAGTATAGTCCCACAAGGTATGCAGGGGAATTTCTGTGGAGTTCGGAAGGTAGTAGAATACTGGCGGAAGTAAAACTTTGAGGATGGGTTCTGAGGAGTGCTTGGGTAGTTCAGTCGTCAGAACACTTGCCGGCGAAAAGCTTATGGTCAGGTTCGATACGACACACAGTTCCTTTCTGCCAGAAAGTTTTAAATCAGCGCACACACCGATGCAGATTGAAAATTCATTGTAGAAACAGAAATAATTGGACGATTATTTCCCAAAAAACAACTCACAGCAACATGTACGAAATTAAGTGTGTTTTAAGTATAACTTTGTAATTAAGTTGTCAGTTTCCGACATCTAGCATGTAGATAGTATGGCAAACTTACGTAATGTGACAAATAATATGTTTTGCCTTCTTCATTCAAACGCCTCTTCAGCTCACAGAGAAAGTTGTTCATATTTCCTTGGTCTTCCGGTTCATTATTTACCATTTTGTCAGTGTGATAAAATTTATTTTTGCATTCTTCCCTCTTCCATTCAGTGCAGATGTGATAGCAATCTTACTATATTTTCGTTAATTCTATTCTTCATTTTAAAATGTTCAGATCTTTCTGAACGTCGCCATTTTTAAATCCATCGAGTCTCGTGCAGCCTCTCACTGATCTCTAGAATCTCATTTCTGATCCCTGTAACTCACTACGATATTTATTATGCGTCACCCAGAGCAGCCATTACTTTACAAAATTTCATTTTGATTCATTACTCGTTTTCCTGGGTAACATTTTTCGAATTGTTCCCTATATAACATGGTACTTATCCAATTTGTGTTCTATTCATGATGAATGTGATAAGTTACGTGACACTCAAGGAATCCGAAGTGGGACACTTATTTTCACAGTATTTACACACGTCAAAAGAAGGTTTGCATCACTTCGGCTCCGAGAGTTCCGGAACCGGTATTGAAAATTGGAGTAGAGATCAACATAAACATCGTTTTCGCCTTTTTATTGCTCATGAAAACCGCACATTTCGTGTTGTACCACAATAGGGCAGGACCTTCAGAGGTGGTGGTCGAGATTGCTGCACACACCGGTACCTCTAATAGCCAGTAGCACGTCCTCTTGCATTTATGCATGCCTGTATTCGTCGTGGCATACTAGTCAGAAGTTCATCAAGGCACTGTTGGTCCAGATTGTCCGACTCCTCAACGGCGATTCGGCGTAGAGTGGTTGGTCGGTCACGTCGTCCATAAACAGCCCTTTTCAATCTGTCCCAGGCATGCTGGCTACTCGAGTCGAGCGATGTTGGTATCCTGAAGGAAGTCATTCACAAGATGTGCACGATGGGGGCGTGAATTGTCGTCTATGAAGGCGAATGCCACGCCAGTATGCTGCCGATATGGTTGCACTATCGGTTGGACGATGGCATTCACGTATAATACAGGAGTTGCGGCGCCTTCCATGACCACCAACGGCGTACGTTGGCCCCACATAATGCCACCCCAAAATGGCAGGGAACCTCCATCTTGCTGCACTCGCTAGACAGTGTGTCTAAGGCGTTCAGCCTGACCGGGTTGACTCCAAACACGTCTCTGACGATTATTTGGTTGCAGGCAGATATGACACTCATCGGTGAAGAAATGGCTCTGAGCACTAAGGGACTCAACTGCTGTGGTCATAAGTCCCCTAGAACTTAGAACTACTTAAACCTAACTAACCTAAGGACAGCACACAACACCCAGCCATCACGAGGCAGAGAAAATCCCTGACCCCGTCGGTGAAGAGAACGTGATGCCAATTCTGAGCGGTCCATTCGGCATGTTGTTGGGGCCATGTATACATCGCGGCATGGTGTCGTGGTTGCAAAGATGGACCTCGCCATGGGCGTCGGGAGTGAAGTTGCGCATCATGCAGCCTATTTCGCACAGTTTTAGTCGTAAAAAGACGTCCTGGTAGCGTTGCTGTTGGGGTTCCTCCGAGCCACAATCCGTAGGTAGCGGTCATCCACGGCAGTAGTAGCCCTTGGGCGGCCTGAACGAGGCATGCCATCGACAGTTATTGTTCCTCTGTACCTCCTCCATATCCGCACAACATCGATTTGGTTCAGTTGGAGACGCCTGGACACCTTCCTTGTTGAGAGTCCGTCCTGGCACAAACTAACAATGCGGACGCGATGGAACCGCGGTATTGACCGTCTAGGCATGGTTGAACTACAGATAACACGAGTTATGTACCTCCTTCCTGATGGAACGACTGGAACTAATCGTATGTCTGACCCCCTACGTCTGACAGGCGCTGCTCATGCATGGTTGTTTACATCTTTGTGCGGCTTTAGTGACATCTCTGAACAGTCAATGGGACTGTGTCTGTGATACAATATCCACAGTCAACGTCTATCTTCAGGAGTTCTGGGAACCGGGGTGATGCAAAACTTTTTTTGATGTGTGTATTTTGTTGCTTTCGTCCGGACTAAATAAACACCTCTAAGGACCATTATTTTTATGTGCAATTATTTTCATGCGCTTCAACTAGCAGAACTTTTGAAGATAATACACAGTTCTTTGAAGGTTGTTTTCACTGCGTTGCGTAGTAACTTCACTCAAAAAACTGTAGATCACCGTCAGAGATCTGTGTAACATCTTCAACATATCTACTCGAAGTAGGCCCGCATCTCGTGGTCGTGCGGTAGCGTTCTCGCTTCCCACGCCCGGGTTCCCGGGTTCGATTCCCGGCGGGGTCAGGGATTTTCTCTGCCTCGTGATGGCTGGGTGTTGTGTGCTGTCCTTAGGTTAGTTAGGTTTAAGTAATTCTAAGTTCTAGGGGACTTATGACCACAGCAATTGAGTCCCATAGTGCTCAGAGCCATTTGAACCATTTTGAACTCGAAGTAGAACATGAAAATCAAGTTACTCTCACGTCACAAGACCAGTCCTGTACATACGAGGTGTGGCTAGAAAAAACCGGACTAGTACTGGTGAAACAATAAAACGAATGCAATAAGGCTGAAAGTCGCGTGGCCTGTCGGTAAACTTGTTCGACAAGATCGCCGTTTAACAATCAGAGCAGTGTCTGAGTTAACAGGAGTTGACAAGGAAAGTGTCGAACAAGTTTACCGATTTTTTCAATGTTTGCATCAGTTTTTGCTGACAATGGTCTGCCAGTGCGAGTGTCATCACTGGTGTCTTCGCGGCCATCTTTTAATCGTTTAAACCACTCAAACACTTGTATTCGCGATAAACAATCATCGCCGTACACTTTTTGTAACATTACAAACGTTTCACTTGCAGATTTTCCTAGTTTGAAACAAAATTTGATGTTAACACGCTGTTCAGACAAAACGTCAACTACTTAAAACAGACGCCACGGGCAGACTGAGTGCAGGAGGCAGATGAAACTCGAGCAGTAGGCGGCGCGAGAGTCACGTGACAGGCCACGCGACTTTCAGCCTTATTGCATTCGTTTTATTGTTTCACCAGTACTAGTCCGGTTTTTTTCTAACCACACCTCGTACAGTGTGTAGCAGCTTCCGGTAGGAACATGTCTGTTTCGGATTATCCTTCTGTTTCGTTCATCCGTGAAATCTTGCGTCTGCATTGACGCGTGTAATCGGGATCTTGCTGTATATACGGATGTATGGTGTGACCTACAGCAAATACACTCCCTACGACTGCAAGACGATGGATGTTCGGCGTGCGCGGATGTGGGACTGTGTTGGTCGTTAAATGAATCTGGAGACGACAGCTTTATAGAAAGGAACGCCTTACGACCTGTCGAGGGAAGCGTTAGTGCTTCGGGGCGGCCCTACCGACCGCGTAATAGCCGCGCTAAATTACGCGGGTGTCGTCGGCAACGTGTTTCAGAAATGATTAGGGGAACAGTGAGGGTAAACAGTCAGAAAGTTCTCTTGAGGTGACGGTGGCCAGTTCGCTTACTCACTGTCGGGTGTGAAGGAGACTGAACTGGAGCTGGCCACAATATATGGCTACTCTCGCGCAGTATACTGCGTTACCACATTTTAGAAACAGCTGACAGCACTTATATGAACGCCGGGGAAACGCCGGGGAAACCGCTCGTCACGATGTGACATCTATGTAACAAGGGACGCAATGACCAATCGTTTCGCTTAGTTTAGCGTAATAGCAGTAAACTTACGAAAAACTTGTGTTTATTGTAACAAATGTTATATAACGTATACTTTCTTAAAATTTAAATAAAAGCAAAATGCAATCAGAAACTGAATTTTAAGTTTCCTAATTTACAATAACATTCGGAGGCTTTGCTTCATGATTAGGTGGCAGTTTTGGCGTTTTGCTCATGTGCATCGCTCCTGGGAAAGCAACGATGTCGAAATATCAATTTGCGTTCTTCAATCAAAGTGACAGAATATGCTAAGTGAATCTGACTGTGAGGTAGGTACTTGGGTAACAAGCTACAAATGACTGCCTGAAAGTTGACAGTGCAATTATAAATGCCAGCAGGTGTCCTATTAGCTTCCTTTTACAATTAGCTGAGTATTGCTGGGACTCAAACCCATCACCAGTTCACAGTACTGGACGCGTCGCTCTACAGAATGCTGGCCAAATAGTGCAGTCACAGGTACTTCTAAAGCATACAAGTAGCACATACATAACGAATGCACACTAACCGTTTCACAAAAGCAGGCGGCTCTTCAGAGTTTCACAGGATTACACATTGCATTTCCCACACCCAAAAACAAGTTTAAAATAACATTTCACAGTACTAAACAGTAATTTAAACAAAAATAAGAATAAGTTAAAACAATAGTCCTTGAATCTAAAGCCAATAGCCATTAAATCTTGAATAATAAACCAACAACTTGTCCCGGAGAACCTGATACAAGCGTAAAACAGTTGGTCTGAAACCAGTGGGAAACAGTACTGGTGACGCAAGCCTAACCAAACAGAACTAGGCAAGTGATACAGCATTCACTAGAATAAGTTATAAAGCTCACACAATAAAAATCTTAAAACCAGACGTATCCAATGAGCAACCTCAGGCCTCCTCTATGAGTCAGCTCTATTCTCCCTTACGCTCCGGTACACAAACGAATATATGGCCAATTTAAACTTAGGGCAAATAACATTTTTATTCCTGCCAGTGATAATAGGAACAAATTAACAGGTAGAAGCAATTTAACATCAAACTTTTTCAAGTCTGTCGGCGGCAGTAACGAGCAACAAGCAAGAAACTACGGCAGACGAATAGAGAGCGAAGTTGCGGAAAACAGCAAGTTAAAGTCGGCACCATGGTGCAGACGCACAGCAACAGGAAACGGTCTGAAAAGCGCTCACACATGAAGCCGTTGCTTGGTAACGGCCAAAGGGAGTAATCACGCGCAATATGGACAACATATTTCGACATCGTTCGTTTCTCGGTAGTAATGCACGTAAGCTGAACACCTGAACTGCCACATGATCATGGAGCGAGTCCTCCAAAGTCTACGATAAACAGAAAACTTAGCTTAGTGACTGGCTGCGTTGTGTTTTTATTAATATTTTAAACGGAAAGTCACTGAAACAGTCCTCTAAATATGTGTGTGCGTAGAGTTGTAATTTGTTTTTAATGTTGTTCAGCGATTGTAGGGATTAGTGTTTATTTCTTATGGCAAAATATCTCATTCCCAAAGTCAGTTAATCTTAAGGGCAAAAATATTGGGTAATTTCAAAGAATGATTGCCTATCGAAGTCGGGGGTCCAAACGATACATATCGAACGTGCGATCGTAAGTCGATCATGGTACTCTGGTGGCGGGCGTTGTATAATTTCTGATCGTTTTTTTATCTGTTTTCCGTCATTCCTTTAGTTGCTCTAAATTATCTACCTACCTCTGCGAATTATTTATAAGTTGCTAGAGAATCCCAGACGATTTATGTCGTTAGTGAGTGGGATGTCTGGTGTTCTTGACGTTTCTTGGGCGGACTCTGTCACAAGGAAATATCTAATTCCATGTTTTTCCAGCGTAGAAAATTGTTTGACTTTTTGTCGCAAGTATGGAGTACCACCGGACGAGCAAAACCGAACTATGTACAAGGTGGTGGTGCGAAGTGTGTAAAACTTCGTAAGAACAGTTTCGATGCTGAAATACCGTTTACAATTTCATTGCGGACAGTGCCGAAAACGAACGAGTATCAGGAAGAATACATGGTTCGACTCTTCTAAATTATCCATCCAGACCACCGTAATGGACTTTCACATGATGACAACACCGACGACGAGTAAGGTAAGTCGTCTCCTTTGCAATTACAAGAGTTTTTGTATCGGTCTTCTTTTGTCGTTGCTGTAGCGACCACTGTAAACTTACTCATAACGCCCGCCACCAGGGTCGCATGATCGACTTACGATAGCACGTTCGATATATATCGTTTGGACCCCCCGAATTCGATAGACAATCATTCTAGGAAATTACCAAATATTGTGCAGACCACTTGCATACAAATGGCCTAAACTGCATTCTGGAAGTTCCCTATTTTAACTGTATAGTGGCTGTATTTTTGAGGTGAATTTCGACCACGAACGTTTGCAGTCCTAAGGCATCCACTGAACACCGTCCATCGCAGCGCTGCGAAAGGGCACCAAGAAAGCGTTGACTTGTGCGCCAGTGGAAAGAGCGAGCAGCTCCACACCTCCATGAAGGCGGAGTTCAGAGCCCCCTGTCAACGCTGATTTAACCAGGAGCCCACGGCTGGGCGGCCCTCTTCGATCGAAGATTTCGATAGCGTCAGTACCGAGTGGTAGGAAGATACTTAGCCTTCGTTCTGCGAGTAGTAATAGAGGTAAAGTACGTGTATTGTTTGGAGATTTGTGGTAAGTTCCTATGGGAACAAACTGCTGAGGTCATCTGTCCCTGTATGGAGCCGCGCGACCGCTACGGTCGCGGGTTCGAATGCTGCCTCGGGCATGGATGTGTGTGATGTCCTTAGGTTAGTTAGGTTTAAATAGTTCTAAGTTCTAGGGGACTGCTGACCTTAGATGTTAAGTCCCATAGTGCTCAGAGCCATTTGAACCATTCATCGGTCCCTAGACTTACACACTACTAAATCTAACTAAAACTAACTTACGCTAAAGGCAACAAACAGACATGCATGCCCGAGGGAGGAATCGACCCTCCGACGGTGGTAAAGTACTTGCATGTGGGAGGCACAGGAAGCATAGAAATAAAATTAAGTATTGCTTCTTCCTTTAATAGAAATAGTTATTCATTAATTAGAAAGTGTTTTGAAGAGATCATTTTGGATCCCTAACATCGGCCATTGCAACTGCCCTCCTTTCTTGTTTGAATCGATGCAGACTCCAACAGTAGCCGGCACATTATCTTGCGACGAGGATTACAGAACCAACGCTACCTGTGCTCTACACCGCTCCGTCACAGCGCGTCATTGATATTTCCCTCTTTTCTTTCAGAGACGCATTGCTACTAATTGTGTTCTTTCTTACAGGCTAGCGGCACCGCTTTCGCTATTTGTGTATAATTACTTTGTTGCGGCACTCCTCTCATTAAAATGGTCTCTCAACCGCCTCCTACACCACCTTTGCCTACGCCTCCTGTTGCTGCCGGCTTTAATTTAATGCAATTTATTCATTCCCAGAACCACCAACTGTCGTAGCTGATGACGGCATTCCAGCACCTCATTAATGCACAAGCAGCTGCTGTATCAACTCCGCCATTACAGCCAGCTACATCCAGGGCATCACCTGCGTGCATTCCACCATTCCTAGCTTTCGATGAACAAGAGAAAAGGAAGAAGTACTACGCTCAGTTCGACGCTCAATGCGCTACACAAATGCAAGGTACTGCGAACTTTCTTATTTCTTGTCAACGGCACAGGAGTTTGCTGCCCCCCTCAGAAGTTTCTCCCTACTATTAGGCCGGAGTTGCTGGTTTTTGAAGATTTAGTTCCCGCCCTTACTAAGTATTACGAGGATCAGGTGTAGGTTGCTGCAGCTCATTACAGGTTTTTTCGATTGCAGGAAAAGCCAGAACAGACATACCGTCAGTAAGTCACTGAGCTTCAGAATTTGACACGACAGTGCCGTTTTCAATGTAACTGTGGACAGTAATCTTGGAGGAAGCTACCGTCTGCAGTGTATCGCAAAGTGACGAGCAGGTATGGGTTTTCGACCGACTGACACACGGCAAAAGGGCACCGTGCCATGGCGAGAGTAAAAAAGTGTCAACGCGTGTGTCTGCTGTGAAATGATGCCCCAGCTGCTTTTCCACGCATAAAAGAGAAAACTGACATTCGCGGAATGCGAGTTGCTTTGCTGCTGGGAAGCCAGGCCATGTACAGTCTGTGTGCTTGCAACAGAGAAAGAATTCTACCCATGTTCGCTATAGTAAGCACCTCACTCAGTGAATGTCGTTTTTTTCCAAACCGGCTACCGGTACTAATAATGAACAAATTCAGGGTATGCGTTCGTCCCGCCCAGTGCTGTGCAGTGACAGTTAAATGAACTGTTTGTGAAATTAGTCGTTACCGGACACTGTATGCGACTTCAATTAGACACTGGAGCTTCCGTTACAATGCCTAATCGTGTAACTTATAAACAGTCAGACTCGCCACAGTTTGCAAAATCTTGCATGGAACTTACTCCGTAGAATGGTCAGAACATTCCAGTGCTTGGTACATTTAGTCTGTCGGCCACAATCCAGGCTGATATCAGCACAATGACATTTAGCATTTAGCATTCGTGAGACTGTGAAAATATTTTTGGGTTAGATTCATTTGGTTGTTTTTTGGTCTTCTTGTTCAGGACAATGTACTTTCTGTGTCTGCTTTCAACGCAAAAGGCAGTGTTAATTGATTGCAATGTTTACTGATCTATTTCCCGAATGACTTTGCAGAGCAAATAATTTTGTAGCGCACATTACAATGAAGGACAATGCACAACGTTTCGGGTGCCTCCTATCCCTTATGCACCTAGAGACAAAGCTGCAAGTGAACTTAAAGAATGGCAAGACAATGGTGTTATTGCTCCTATCCAGGCTGCTCAATGGGTTTCTTCCTTAGTAATCATACCAAAGCTTTCTAGAAGCCTTCGTCATCTTATTGATTTTATTTCCATTGTGAATCCACAAAACAAAACTTGATACCTATGCGTTGCCCCGCCCTGAAAAATTAACCGAGAGGCTTGGTGCATGCCGCTATGTCTCAAAATTGGCTTACGCGATGAGTGTTCGAAAGTGTCAGGACGTACACTGGAGGAACATACCAGTAATTATCTTACGCTTTTTCAAGCGATTTCAGATGCAGTTTTGCAGCATCGCTTGGACAAATGTGCCTTTTTTTTCATACTGAAATTTAGTATTTAGGCCATTTTCTTCTTAGTCAAGGTGTTGATCCCCTTCAGTAACGTTTGCCGGCCATCTGGGACCTCCCTGCGCCGCGGATCGTCACGGAATTGCAGTCAGTTCACGGGTAGATCACTTATTATGTAGGAGTTATACACAATGCTACCCAGATCGCGGCTCCATTGCATCGTTTGAGCAGGAAGAACGTGTCTTTTTTGGAGAAAAAGGTGTCAGGATGCATTTCAGAAATAAAATTTCCTTGTTGAGTGACAGAGGCCTTGCTCATTTCGATACTGCTAAGCTTGTGGTTTTGGCAGTGGACGCTTCTTTTTACGGAATTGGTTCGCAGGACAGGCCGATTGCTTTCGCTTCCAACTTATTGGCCAATAGTCAATGTAACTATTCCTCAATCGAGAAGGAAGCACTCGCTATTATTTATGACGTGACGAGGTTTCACCATTATCTGTTTGGTCGGGAGTTTTATCTAGTGACGGACCGTAAGCCACTTCAGTCTGTTTCATCCGTCCAAACCTGGTCAGCCATGCACGGCTCAGAAACTGCAGCATTGGGCTTTCTTATTGTCAATTTGTTATTGTCACAGTATCAGCAGGAAATATTGTACCTACCCATGTCCATGCTTGCAAATGGTGACACCGTTTTACGCCTTCCTGTTGGTCCTGATTCTGAATTCGATGCTCCTATCCCATCTTATCAGATCGATACGCAGGACACTGTGCTTTTACAGACTTTTCCACTGAGCTATAGGAAAATGCACAAGCCACAGAAGCAGACCTTGACTTAAACCTTTTGTTGCATTACATTCGTTCTGCTTGACCTCGTTCAGTGAGAAACATTCAGAACTCTTTTGGGCACCGACATTTTGCTCTTCGCCAAAGCCTCTCCGCCTACCACGGCGTGATTTTATTGCAAAGCGACTCTCGACAATCGCATGTGCTAATTCCCAAAGTGTTGCAAAAAAATAATCGTTGCGATTGCTCCACCGAAAACATAGGGGAATTGTACGCACAAAACAGTTAGCGTGTACTTGGCCGGCCATGGACGCCCACATTGAACAGATGGCGTCACAGTTGTAAGTGGGCTGCGTCTGTGTTGGCAACGCTGTGTAGCGCTTTGCGTTGGATCTGTAACTGCGCTTTCTTTGTAAAAGGCTCTGTGGCCGGTTGGACTCGTTGTTGGAAGTTAATCGCCAGTATTGTTGGGCAGTTGGAAGTCAGCCGCCAGCACTGATGAAAGTACTGCTGGGCAGTTGGAGGTGAACAGCCAGCAGTGATGGATGTTAGATGTGAGAAGTTAGCATTGATGGAGGGTAGAGGTCCGAAGTGTTAGCGTAGGCTAACGATCTCTACATGTTCGACTTGGAGACTGAATATTAGTCATGATTATATACCTTTGTAGTAGATATCAATGACGATTTATATTCGTGTTTGAACTGGATGTCACATATTAAGGTAAGAACATACATTATTTGTTTTTGCAACATTATCTTTCCTTTGCTAACCACATACCTATTAGTAGTTAGTGGCTTTAGTAGTTAGAATCTTTTATTTAGCTGGCAGTATTGACGCTCGCTGTATTGCAGTAGTTCGCGTAATGAAGATTTTTCTGAGATAAGTGCTTCATGAAATGTATAGGTTATTGTTAGGATTTCTTTTTAGTCAGCGTCATTCTTTTGAATTAATTATTTGAAGTAAAGTTATCCTTTTTTTGAGCAGTAAGATTGCGTTGCGCTAGAATATTGTGGTCAGTGTTGACATGATATAAATAAGTAAAGAGAAAGTAGGCTCAGTACATTCAGGTTTACTCAGCTGTTTCAGAATTAAATAACATAGAAGCTTCAACTACCCATTTCATTCAGCAACAGAAGCAGAAAAGAATTTTAATAAAGAAGTTTCACAGTGTCAAGTTTGTGCTGAATCTTTATTGCCCGCGGTGCCAGCGTTTTCAGCTTGGCCAAAGTTTCAATCGCCTTGGCAACGGGTGCATATTGACGTTGGTGGTTCCTATTGGAACACTCTTTGGCTTGTGGACTCTTTTAACAAATATTCGTTTGCAATGCCCATGAACTCGACTACGTCGCAGAGTATCATTCAAGCTTTCTCATCTATTTATTACTTGGAAGGTTTGCCTGAAGTGTAGGTTACAGACAACGGACAACTGTTTATGGCTCATAGCTTTGAACAGTTTTGTACAGCCAATGGTAACACTCACCTTATCAGTGGTCCGTTTCATTCTCATTCGAGCGGAGAAGCTGAAATTTATGTGCATACGTTCAAGCAACAGATGAATAAACTACGCGCCCCTCGCAAGATACTGCTCAAAATACGCTCTGTCGTTTCTACATGGCCGGCGGCACCAAACGCTGATCCAGTTGCTACAGCCACGGCAGCACATGACGCCTCCCATCTACACAAGTATTTCTATTTTTTTCGGAGGTTTTGGTCGCACAAGGTGCTGGGAGAGAGGAATGATTCTTCGAATCTTGGGAGCTTTCATGCTGGGTTACTGCGACGCCATCAGAACCAGATTAGTGCTTGTCTATTGCGAGATTCTTCTGCAGTTTTCTGTTCCCAGATTTGCATCCCACCAGGGTCTTGCGGCCGGCGGAACCGATGGGGCTGGGGCCCATCGCCTTCGGCGCCGCAGCAGCTTAACCTCCCGGCGCCCCCCGTGGACGAGCAGTCGTCGTCGCCGTCGGCAGTATTGCCACCCTTTCCGTTTTTCGTCGGATTTGCTCAGGAAGAGGGCGGGAGCCTTTCCGGGTGTCTTCCGACCGATGTTCCCTTCGGACCGCAGGACGGATGTTCGGGCGGGGTCGGAGGCGCAGCGTGATTCCCAGTACATCTACATCTATATCTACATACATACTCCGCAATCCACCATACGGTGTGTGGCGGAGGGTACCTCGTGCCACAACTAGCATCTTCTCTACAATGAGATTTTCACTCTGCAGCGGAGTGTGCGCTGATATGAAACTTCCTGACAGATTAAAACTGTGTGTCCAACCGAGACTCGAACTCGGGACCTTTGCCTTTCGCTGGCAAGTGCTCTACCATCTGAGCTACCGAAGCACGACTCACGCCCGGTCCTCACAGCTTTACTTCTGCCAGTATCTCGTCTCCTACCTTCCAAAGTTTACAGAAGCTCTCCTGAAAGAAAGGATTCGCAGGAGAGCTTCTGTAAAGTTTGGAAGGTAGGAGACGAGATGCTGGCAGAAGTATAGCTGTGAGGACCGGGCGTGAGTCGTGCTTCGGTAGCTCAGATGGTAGAGCACTTGCCCGCGAAAGGCAAAGGTTCCGAGTTCGAGTCTCGGTCGGGCACACAGTTTTAATCTGCCAGGAAGTTTCAGCATCTTCTCTCCCTGTTCCACTCCCAAACAGAACGAGGGAAAAATGACCGCCTATATGCGTCTGTACGAGCCCTAATCTCTCTTATCTTTGTGGTCTTTCCGCGAAAAGTAAGTTGGCGGCAGTAAAATTGCACGGCAGTCAGCCTCAAATGCTGGTTCTCTAAATTTCCTCAGTAGCGATCCACGAAAAGAACGCCTCTTTTCCTTTAGAGACTCCCACAAGAGTTCCTGAAGCATTTCCGTAACACTCGCGTGATGATCAAACCTACCAGTAACAAATCTAGCAGCCCGCCTCTGAATTGCTTCTACGTCCTCCCTCAATCCGACCTCATAGGGATCCCAAACGCTCGAGCAGTACTCAAGAGTAGGTCGTATTACTGTTTTATAAGCGGTCTCCTTTACAGATGAACCTCATCTTCCCAAAATTCTACCTATGAACCGAAGACGACTATCCGCCTTCCCCACATTTACCATTATAAGCTTGTCCCACTTCATATCGCTCTGCAATGTTACGCCCAAATATTTAATCGACGTGACTGTGTCAAGCGCTACACTACTAATGAAGTATTCAATCATTACAGGATTCTTTTTCCTATTCATCTGCATTAATTTACATTTATCTATATTTAGAGTTAGCTGCCATTCTTTACACCAATCACAAATCCTGTCCAAGTCATCTTGTATCCTCCTACAGTCACTCAACGACGACACCTTCCCGTACACCACAGCATCATCAGCAAACAGCCGCACATTGCTATCCACCCTATCCAAAAGATCATTTATGTAGATAGAAAACAACAGCGGACCTACCACACTTCCCTGGGGCACTCCAGATGATAGCCTCACCTCCGATGAACACTCACCATCGAGGACAACGTACTGGGTTCTATTACTTAAGAAGTCTTCGAGCCACTCACATACTTGGGAACTGATCCCATATTCTCGTACCTTAGTTAGGAGTCTGCAGTGAGGCACCGAGTCAAACGCTTACCGGAAGTCAAGGAATATGGCAGCCGGCTCCTCACCTCATGCCACCCACTTTCCTGCCTCCCCACCCCCCCACCCCTCCGCCCCCAGTTGTCGTAAGAGGGCTCCCTAGATGACACCTGTGTTCCGTTTTTGGGGTGGGGGTGGGGGTGGAGGGAGGAATGTGCAAACCTAAAGCGTCGACGTCTCACTGACCAGCGCAGCACCGCGAAACGGCATCAAGAAGGCACTGCGCGCGCCAAGGGAAATAACGGGCAGCACCACACCGCCATGACAGTTCATCGCCCCTGTAAACGCTGATTTATCCAGCCTCCCATAACTCGTCGGCCCACTTCGGTCAAAAACTTCGAAAGAGTCAGTACTGAGTAATTAGAAGACGTTATCAGCCTGCGTTCTACGAGTAGTAATAGAGTACCTTAATGTCGGAGGCGCAGGAAGAATAGGCATGAAGTTAAGTATTGTTTCAGCCTTTAACAGAAATAGTTTTCTATTAATTAGGAAGCGTTTGGTACGGGTCATTTTGAATTCCTGCCACAGTCCATCGCAACGTCTCTCCTACGTTGTTTGTGTCGGTCCCACAGTAGCCGACAGAACAGAATAAATGTGAGAATGCATCTAAAATGGAGACCAGCATAGCGGTATGTGAGATTCTTTCTGCTGACTCGTCAGACTCGTAAGTTCTATCCTTCGTGTAAATCAATGCCTAGATTAAATCGTAATAAATACAGATTTAAAATTTTCTCCTGTTGGCCGGCACCGAGCGGTTCTAGGCGCTACAGTCTGGAACCGTGCTACCGCTACGGTCGCAGGTTCGAATCCTGCCTAGAGCATGGATGTGTGTTATGTCCTTAGGTTGGTTAGGTTTAAGTAGTTCTAAGTTCTAGGGGATTGATGACCTTAGAAGTTAAGTCCCATAGTGCTCAGAGCCATTTGAACCATTTTTTCCCTTGTTGTATTATCAATGTTTCCTTTCAATATTAAATTGTAGACAATTTTATTTCTAATGCAAGTAAATTACTTTCTCTCCACAATGTGCTTCAGAACAGGAGATTGTAACCAAAGCACGAATATCTGAATGAAAATTTTGTCAATTTTCAGTGTTGCAAAAGATGTATACAAGTACAGCAACCTAAAAGGACTGATAATTGTTCACATCAGGGATGGAATTGATAATTTCAAACGTTTCCTCCTCTGGTGTACATGTTCGATTTGGGTCCTGGTCATATCTCTGTATCGCAAGCTTGTATTCTTCGCAATACGATATATGAGCGTCTTTTATTATCTTTATATAATAGAAGCAAGTTTTGCAAGAGTGATAACAAGCGTTAATCGTGAAACTTTCGTTTACTCCTGAGATATTACTGCTGGCTACCGTCTCCTACTTAGGAAGACTTCTGCTTTCCTCATAGCTCTATGATTGTACTCTGCTCAAAATTTCTTTGGGTTTATAATTTGGAAGACGTGTGTGCGATAAAAATATGGAAGACTACACCCATAAGCAGTGACACTCGAGCCCTGATACTTTTAAGCTATGCAAATGTGCAGTTGTCATGCAATTTGAAAACGGTATCTGACTCGTGAAACAGAATAGAAATTGTCACACGCATGCGCACACGCGCACTTTCACAAATTTAGCGTAGCGGAAAGGAATGGGCTTGCATAGTCAATACTTGTACACTGTACTGCGAGTGCCGACTCATGAAGCCAGTGATTCCACTGAATACGTGTGAACTCCCTAGCGTCCAGCTGTGCCACGGGGATGCTCCTCAATTTCGTCATCATCCATTCAGTATGCAAAAATATTTAAATTATCAGGGTGGACGTTTAAATACTGACTACCACTCTTACTTAACATTGTATAAGTAGGCACATTACACCGCTCTATGCTTGACAAGTAGCAGTCAGCGAGACAACCACCATCGATGTACCTTTATGAGCACCTGGAAGAACAACATGCGAAGAAGAGTCGGTTATTATCCCCTTTTTATGAGATCAAAATTGGGTGACTGACTCCTGATACACCTTACGTGGTTGTGTATCGTAAAGCGATGCCACAGATTCCACCAAGCGAATACACACAGAACCTGACTTATGCGAATATACTCCGTTTCGCTTCGACAAGTCTGTGACCAAATATCCTACACCACGGAAGTCATTAAATTTTTTCAGAAGATTGGTTCACAGTGGTTGTACTCAGTACCAACACAGATAGTAGTCATTGCCACCTGCTATGGGGAAGTACATTTTAGCAGAGCCCAGTGCATAGAGCTGCATGGTAAGGGGTTGCTAATGAATGGGACGCAGTGCAACATTTGAGGTCTCACTTTTTAATTACCTACCCCCATTACCGAAACCACAACTCTAAAAGCAGCTGTTCGTTAATTTTCCTACGGAACATGCCTTTCTAAATTTGTCCTACTTTCATAAACACCACGCTGAACCTAGCTCTTCTGGCGAACCTTTACCAGATGACAGCAGTGCAAAATGGTCGCGTGATGGTGCAACACCTACTCGACCATTTAAGGAAACATTGGACTGAATGAAGCCACCGACTTATAATCAAATGGCAACTGTCACGCTTTCGCATGAATCAGCTGGACAATGATTGGAATTCACGATATCCAGTTTTATGGGTCTATACGATAAGCTCGTTGATTCGAAAAAAGCGTATGGGGCCTGAAGATGGCAAAATGAATTGCTGAAACTGGGTGCTTTCGAAATAAAGTAAAATATCTTTCAGTGTACGGCTGTTGGTAAAGTTTATTGAATTGAAAAGTACGTATCAGCTGATGTCCCCTGGCCATAATGGACCAACAGAGTTTACATGTGAATATAGGCATCTCATCAATTTGTTCCGTATAATAACAATCTATTCTTGGCTTTTCCTACATATTATTTGTTTTGTAATCAAAAAAATGTTCAAATGTGTGTGAAATCTTATGGGACTTAACTACTAAGGTCATCAGTCCCTAAGCCTACACACTACTTAACCTAAATTGTCCTAAGGACAAACACACACACCCATGCCCGAGGGAGGACTCGAACCTCCGCCGGTACCAGCCGCACAGTCCATGACTGCAGGGCCTAGACCGCTCGGCTAATCCCGCGCGGCGTTTTGTAATCTTTTACAGGTAATTGTTCTCAGATTTTTTCTGATGAAGACACCCTTAGTCGGTGTCGAAACCAAGTCAAGTGAAGTCTTGTTGCAACCACTTGATTGTATTATGCAAATCATACGGCCTTACCGTTAGTTTAAAGTAATTCCGCGCTTCCATCCGGAAAGCAGAATCCTAAGCTACTATTAGAAACACATCTTCGGTCAATATGTTCTTACGTTATATGTAACAGAAGCCAACACCCTTAGATGGGGCTGGCGTAATGTGCCCCCCCCCCCAATTTTAATACTGCAAGATTCCCGTGCAAGAATCGGCTGACCAAGTCGCCTGACAGAAGAGCTGTTGAAAAGAGGTCATTAAGTTTTACAAGGGTTCGATGCCGGCTAGGGGACAGGGTTGGGAAGACAAAAGGCCTTGAGAAAGAAAATCAAACGCAGGAAACGATCCGATTCTTCCTCACGCTAACCACACTCCTGCGAACCTCCTCTTGCGGACACAGATAATGACCTGGACGCAAACGAAGTGGAAACAGGAGAATCGAGCGATTCAACCTGCAGCTTTTGTGATGAGAAGTTCTCTCAAGACGTAGAAAAACGTCGGTTCAATATTGGATGTGCTAAATGTGGGCAGATTGCGCTAGGGCTGAAAGAGCCATTACGTTTGCGATTTTATGTTCAGTTAAGCTGCTACAATGCAGAAGTTGCTACGGTGAGCTATTGTACTGCTCTTTATCGTCTCATTTAGTTCCAATGATACATTTTAAAAGGTTTTTGTGCCCTTTTTGGGAAGGCCCATACCTGAACCCCATTTTTAGCGATATAACGAGCTTGAAGTGATAAGAAAAATACGGTTACCATATTTAAACCATTCCCTCTATTTTAAATGGTAAAACCAAATTTTGCTAAACATTATATTCATATGTTACATGGAAATAAATTTTAATTAAATTTATGTGTTATTTATAGCTCTTGAGGCCATTCCTCGCAGCCTCGTGTCTAAGCTTCTCGGACTTTTATTCGTTGTACATACTCCTCCATTTGACTTTTCCATTCTGCGCATGGTGTGCTTATTTTCGTCTTGTTTGGAGGTTACCAACGGAGTACTGTTTTCGGGCATCACGACCTACTCTCATCAAATGCCCACACCATTTTAAATGCCATTTTTCCGTGTTTTCGGATGTACATGGGAGTTTTTATTTGCTTCCTGATTTATTTTTTTCATATTTTAATTTTTTTAATGTTTTTGGCTTTTCTCTTGCCTTGAAATTCTACAACTTACCCTAAAAAAATCCATTTGCTCGATTTCAAGTCTTTTTATGTCTTGTTTTGTCGTTTCCTAGGATTCGGCATTATAGAAACAAATGCTTCTTTGCCTTTTTCTTAATTTTAACTGATCAGTGGGTGGAGTTCAGCTTACTGATTGCTCGTTTTGCTTGTGTTGTCCTCGGCCTTATTGCTTGATCTCAGATCATAACTTCCAAGATATTTCTGACGTGCCTCAACAATACACTGCCGAAAAAAAAAAAAATTAGCACACCTGGAAAGACGACATCTGTTTCCTTCAGATGACGGCTTATGCCACCTGTGGGATAGTAGATGGACTGATGATGGTTTCAACATCGTCCGCCTACAGATAGCGTAGTGGCGTAGCTACAAAAACATCTGTGTCTCCCCTTTAATAGGAAATGCTCAGGAGGCAGAAGGCTCAGTGTGGTGCAAACGCATCAAGCAAGTAGGCAGCCAACCACGGAGATGCACTCGTGCTTCCTAGAGCCAACTGAGGGTGTTTGAAAGGGGTTAAATTGTGGCCTTCCGAGTGGCAGTGTGGTCCTTTCGGAGAATTAACAAACAAGTTGGACCTGGTCACGTGAACATTCTCACACCCTTAAACGAGGTTCTGGACCTCCACACAGCACAGACGACAGCCAGGATCGCCGTATCGCAAGGGCAGATCGTACAGCTACCACAGCGCAGGTAAGAGGGCTCGTGAGCCCAGGCGTTAGCTCGTGAGCACGTTATTAGCAGTGATACTACGGGCGCACACATCTCCATCCCATCTTCCACTCACGCCGCAGCATCGAATTGCACGGTTGGAGTGTTGCTGCCAGAGGATCACTTTCAAGATGGGACGGCACCTCGATTAACGAGCAAGTCATATGGGTTGTATCTAGAAGTGGGTGCCAAGGGAGGTACCCACTGGGAAGTTGAGATAAAAGATCTTGACAGTGCAGGTTTCAGTGATTGAACGCACACGTGAGAACAGACCACACAAGTGCCAATGTTTTTTTTTTTCTGTACCAGTGTTTTAGCTCCACACTCAACAGGTCAATAATGTTGGTACACTCACGTATCAGTACTAGGGCGCATCCGCTTCGCTGCCTGATGGAAAAAAAAAGTAAAGGTGTCGACTGACCTTGGTGTGGATGTGCGTCGTATAGCGCAGCGCTCTGAGATGTGACAGTCCGATATACCGACTAGGAACAGGCCAACATGATCCTTGCATACGGACAGTCAAATGGAAATGGGTGGGTGGCATCACTGTACTGGGAAAAGTATGTCTCGCCAAGAGCAAACAGCTATAAATTGTTTGCAACAGTACATCGTCTTTTGTGTGAGACATGATCATTTACAGGAATGGGTAATGAAGAAAGGCAGATGCGCCTGGTACGTATATAAGTCTCGGAAATACAGATGTCGCACACTGTCGAATATGACACGCTATCACCACAGTTTTTTGCAGGTGGTTCGCAGCATGGAGTGGGCCAGACGACCGTGTGGAACGTTCTCCAGGACAACTACCACTATCTGTATCACTTACAATGCGTGCAGGCGTTATTACCTACGGACTTGCTTCCGTGACGAGCGTTTTGTCACTGGTTCGCTGCACACACCCACACGGTGCTGGGAATCCCGTCATCCATCTCATTCACAGATGAGACTGCCTTTAAGAGGAGCGGTATGGCAACTCTTACAATACTCGCCTAAGGGCTAAGGAGATCCCCATACTATGACAGCAGCGACAAGCACCGCCGGTTCGAAGGGCTACATGAAGGTGCTCCTGTTCACTTGCGCACTGCCCTACGGTGGCATTTCGACAACATCTACCCCGGCCGAAGGATCTACCGATGTGGTCCAGTCGCATGGCCCGTCTGGTCATCGCACCTCAACCCTTTAGATTTCCACCTGTGGGGCTACCTGAAAGACGTCGTTAAATGTATTCGCAGTCACGAATATGGACAATGGAATGACGACAGTGAAAATTTGTGCCTAACAGGGTCTCGGTCCCGGAAATCCATCTTATGGTGAGCGGTCAGCTTAGTCTTACGCTATCGCAGCACATCTCACTCCCAGACTCAAACTTCTATATGTCTTCAACCATGTGCCTCCTCATACATCCACTATGTATACCCCTGTACGGGGGAGACGCTTTACTTGAAAGTCACTTGCCCGGTTTCGGTGGATAAATACGATATTACAGAGCTTGTGCTGTTAACAAGAACGATGCAATGTTCCTTCGGCCATGCGTGCAAGAACAGGCACTGCGGCGACTACAGCCGTTGTGTAATACATGAAATGTATCCGCAGTTGCCAATACGAAGAACCGTCAGCTGCAGTCACCGCAGTGCTTGTTGCTTCGGACACGTATGCGTGTCTGTAGGAACTTTGCATCGTACTTCTGAACAACAGAGGCACTGCAGTATCGTTTGAAAGAAGTCGGCTCTGATGGAACCCATCCCGGACGTGCGAACACTTGACCAAAGCGGTCATGCTGCCTGTGACTTTATTAACTTGTGGGGTGGTACGTTTGAACATGTGCGTTAGTCGCTGCTCCGGTGTATTGGCAGATATGTCGAGGCCTGTGGGGACGCTTCTAACACTTGTCTAACGGTGATGTTCCCAAAGCATGTCCTACACTGAATTGAGCTGTACAGGAACGGTGAATTAACAAATACTCGGTAGTATTGACACCATGCATTCCCGGGAAATTGCCCATGCGACATTTTTGACTTCTTATACCGTCAGTGTTCGTTTCCTGCAGTTTATCCCCATATAGTAAAATCACCCTGTATATGTGAACTAACACTAAATAACGGAACCCACTGAAGAGAACATCTTTTCAAGCAGTGCGAAGTTTCGTCGTGATATTTGTTTCACACCACCTGGAAATGCTGCGCTTTTGGATCCATTTTTATTTAGTGGAACGAGGCAAAATCACAAGGGCTAGAACTGGTGGTGGGGTGAGTGCGAAACAGTTGCACTTTATTTTTGGTTAAAAGCTGCCTGGTAGTCAGCCCTGTGAATGGGAGCTTCCTAGTGGTGTAGGAGCTAGTCCTTCGATCCCCGGAATGTGGACCGTTTTTTCTGCAGTGCCAACACATAAATTTAAGACTTGAACTTATTAATACTGGGCTATCCCTTTACGTCGAAAATCTGAAAATCATTCCTTTCATTTGTTGTTCTTACCCTGCTTATTTTCTTCAATCGTGGTGACGTTGTCCTTCACTGGATCGAATGTTGCTTGGTTTCTAGCATAACGATTCACTTTGCTGACTGTTCTTACAGGAAGCAAGACTATGTGCCACCACGTGATTTTGTCAAGCCTGCAGCTGTGAAAGAGCCTAATTTGTGAAATAATAGTTACCAAAATCAACACTTCTATCTGGCTCTTCCACACATATGACAGTTGGTCACCTGATTCAGTATGGGCTATAGTAGAGGCACCTAACAGAAGAACCTGTCATTACATTTCCATTTTCTGGAGCGAACGAATTCTCATCAGTTTTAGGTCCGCCATGGTATGCTCATGTCCTGAGTATATAGCTTATATTACACTTTATTTTTTCACTTCGCAGCATTAATTCATACTTAGTATATACTGAAGACATAGTAAGTAAAGCTGTGAATAGTAGGAGGGGAAGATAAAATTAGACGATTTTATTTTGAAGTTATCACTTTTATTTGTAACATTTATAAACTAACAATTACACTCTTCATCACAGATTATGAGCAACTACTGACTGCTCAGTAGTAAGGGAAAAAGGGAAATTTATGTAACTAGTGTGACGTATTTCACAAGCAACAGGATTGTATTATGTAACAGGGAACGAAAGAGATGCATGATGCAGCGAACGTCAGTCAGTATACGAGTATAAATGAAGCGAGTTCGTCGAATAAGTTGATGCATTGACAGCTACTTTAGCTTTTCGTAATTATTCATACTGCATGAAGAAAGTGTGAGAGACTTGAGACATCGCTACATCAGGCTAGAATATGACTTTTTAGATAATACCGTTTATTTAATGTCCGATTTACTGTACTACGACATATTCAGCGAAAAAAATTGTGGGCTTTATCGTCATATTAGGAAGAGAAAAAGAGAATTATTTTAGTCTGATTGGGAAATGTGCGAGTTAGCTAGACGGTATTGGGAAAGACAGTTCTAGTTGGATATTATCACAGACTAGTTGCGAGTCTACTGAGATGTAGAGAACACATCAGGCCGAATTTTTGCGGTACCGCATAAGGAAAGACTAGGACACAGTACGCAGGTAGGACGTGTCAGAGGGGGCAGACCTTGTACACGAGACGATCAGCGCGCGTAATCGCACAAGTCGTAGTGGATAGGCCACCGTACGGCGGCATCACAGACGTGAAGGCTTCAAAAAGAACCTTCGGTGCTGCGCTGCAGGACGCGTTCCTATCGGTGATGACCTCCGCCGCCTCCACCTCCGTGGCCACCGCCACCGTGACCTCCACCACCGCCTCCGTGGCCTCCACCGCCGCCTCCGTGACCGCCTCCGTGACCTCCTCCGCCACCGCCGCCCCCGTGGCCTCCACCGCCGCCGCCGCCGCCGCCGCCGTCTCCGGAGCTGTAGCCCCAGTGCTTGCCCTCGTCGTGTCCGCCCTTCTTGCCGTAGTCGTCCTTGTGCTCGTGGTGCTCCTCGTGGCCGCCGGCGGACTTGTGGCCCTTGTGGTCGTCGTGGTGGCCGCCCTTTTCGTGGTGGCCCTTCTTGCCGTGGTGCGCCTCGTGGTGCTCGCCGTGGTGGTGGCCGCCCTTCTTGTGGCCGCCGCCCTTGGCCTCGTGGTGGGCGTGGAACTCGCCGCCCTTCTCGTGCTCGCCACCCTCGTGGTGCTCGTCGTAGAACTCGTGCTTCTTCTCGTACTCGTCCTTCTTGTGCACCGAATGTCCGCCCTTGGTGCTGTGGCCCTTGGAGTGCTTGCCGCCCTCGCCGTACTTGGCTCCCTTCTCGCCCTTCTCGCCGTGATGGTGCTCGCCGTAGTGGCCGCCGTCCTCGTGGTGGCTCTTCTTCTTGCCGCCGTGGTCGGCGTAGTGGCCCTTGTGGCCTTCCTTGTCGTGCTCGCCCTTGGCACCCTTCTCGTACGAGTGGTGGCCCTTGTAGCCCTTGTCGCCCTTGTGGCCGGCGCTCTCGTGGTGGTCGGAGTGGTGCTTCTTGCCTCCGCCCTTCTCCCAGTGACCGCTGTGGTCTCCACCACCTCCACCTCCGTGACCGCCACCGCCACCTCCGTGACCTCCGCCTCCTCCTCCGTGGCCTCCACCGCCGCCTCCGTGACCGCCGCCTCCACCTCCGTGGCCTCCTCCACCGCCTCCGTGACCGCCTCCGTGGCCACCACCGTGACCTCCTCCACCACCGCCGCCGCCACCGTGGTGCGATGCGGAGGGCGCGAGGTCCTCAGACACCTTGGACTCCGCGACCGCCGCCACCTCTTCGGCCGCTTGCTCGTGGCGCGCTGCGGCCTCTACCATGGCTGCCGGCCTCCGCATCAGCTTGCGCCGCGGGGCGCTCTCAGCGGGCACCAACTTCGTCTCGTACGTCTCGAATGAGTAGCTGTCAACAGAAACCAGGACCACATCTCATTATTACCAAATGTATTAGAATTCACAAATTTTCGAAAAACATCGTGATCCATCGCCAAGAGCTGCTGATGAGAATTCCTTTATTTTAAAACCATCACCAGGTATGACAATTTGCAGAAGCTTACAAGGCTATATAACCATGGGTTCTGCATCATAGATTTTTTTTTATTATTTGACTCTATTAATTTTGTATCGCCTTCTAAGCTGCTGTAAATATTTTATGGTACCTAATGATGGTCTGTGTACCAGAAATGGTTGTATAATAAAGCAGTTTTTATCAGCCACATTTGTCAGCAAATCATGACGTTTTTTTCAAATGTTCACGAGCTAGGGGACAACACCCTCTTAAAATACTCTACAACTTTTCAATAATTCTGAATGCCTCACTCAATAACAACTTTTTATTTCTTCGACCGCTTCATTTGGTTCGATTTCATTTACGATACTGAACGTCAGTTTTGACCCGTGATGCACTGATGATGTGGCGAGGAACGCCATACACGTTCAAAGACAGAATACAAACAATATTTTTGCGACTATACGGTTTTTGGAATTATAGGTGATGGTGACCTATGTAGGTTAGTCTTCGAGGTGGCAGTTTAGTTGTGAGATGGTGAAGCCGAAACATGTGATGACACAAGAATAACTATAATTCTTGTTGTGGAGCGCATGTTATATATAATAAGTTTCGATGAGTGGCATTGTAGATCAGTTACCTCCCACGATGCTCACAGATGTACTCGTGTAATTTTCTTTGTGGTACTACTCCATATGTGGAACACATTTCACTGATTTCAAATTATTCCTTCATGGTGGTACAACTGTCACAGCCAGTAAAATATTCCGCGAAATTAAGGGTAAAGTTTTGCCCATAATTAGTCAGAATTATAGCCTGACCTACAGTAATGTTGAAATCTCTCCGTCTTCAGGACACAAGTGGCCCATAGGGACCATCCGACCGCCGTGTCATCCTCAGATGAGGATGCGGATAGGAGGGGCGTGTGGTCAGCACACCACTCTCCCGGTCGTTATGATGGTTTTCTTTGACCGGAGCCGCTATTATTCCGTGGAGTAGCTCCTCAGTTGACAGCACAAGGCTGAGGGCACCCCGAAAAATGTTGAAATAGTGAATAACAAATTGCGAGCATTTTGAAATTTAAATGTCAATATTAAAAATACAAGCCGTTCGACGTCGCTTTGGCTACAGTAACTGGAGCCGTAATTTAGCACTTGTAATCAAATCTCTTTTCTATGTACGCTTCCGTCCACTTCAGTTTTGAAGAATGTTTACCGTATTCACTAAACGGTGCCAAATAAAAAATGAAAATAATTAAAATAGTAGCAGATAACACCCTCGTAGTTGTGAAATTTATTTTGCATAATTTTTCGTATGTAACTGATACAGCAATATGTACGCTGAGATACGTACTGTGCAAACCACTATCAAGTGCATGGTAAAGGGTACTTTGCACTGAACTGCATAGTAGCCTTCCTACCCGTTCCAGTCGCGCGTGGAGTGTAGGAAGAATGACTGTTTAGATGCCTCTTTGCGTGTGTAATTAGTTTAATTTTGTCTTCACGGTTCTTACCGGAGTGATGAGCAGGGATCCAAAGAATATCTCTGGATTTAACATAGTTCTCTAAATTTTGTAAGTCGGCTTAAGTGATATAATTTGTTACCTGTTCAAGAGCCTGCCAGTTCAACTTTTTCTCCAACATCCGTGACGCACTCCTGTGGGTGCAACAAATCTGTAACCGTTCGTGCCTCCCTTCTTTGCATAATTTTTATGTCCTCTGTGAGTCCATTCTGTATGGGTCCCATAAATCTGTCATATAATCTAATATGGCGCGTACAAGCTTTTAAGCAGTCTCTTTTGTAGACCGACTACATTTTTCTGTCAAAGAACCGAAGTCTGCAGCTGCCTTACATGCAATGCGCGCACTGTTGAAGTTCTGGAGTTAACTTATTCCCCACGGCACTGCTCGCCATTAGTTCTGATCAATCTAACCCTGTAATATGAACGTGACAGACATACATTGTACACACCTATACAGGGTAATTCTGTAAAATACGAGGTTGTTCGTAATGCAATGCAAATTACGTGAGAAACACTCAAAAGCTGACAATGTGAAAATACATTACTGTGATCATACTACAGCCAAGGTGGAAAATCGGACAGTCTTTTAATAAAATTGCGGCTATGGCACTCGACATGAAAAAAAAAAAAAATCTTATCCCGATGAAATGTTTAAAATGTGTCATTATGGACATATGCTTTGAATGGTTATTCTTGCCACGAATATTTCCATGGGATGTTGACCTCTTTTCTTCACAACTTTAATCGCGTGTCACAGTGTAAATCAGACATCACCTCGTTGCTCCAACAAAACACATTAACTTCGCACTTTGAACGATTATCATTATATACGAGCATTTTGAATTTTTGGAGAGTTGTAGGGTGTTGTTCAATCTACAGGAAACGCCGTTGGCACTTAATAACAGGAGTAAGATATGTTCTGGGACAGGACTCCACCTTCTCGCTTCTCCTATAATCACTAATACGAAATTACATTCTTCAGTATAAGCGCGCTTACCACACGGTCCTGTAGGAAGGTGTTACCTTTAAGACAAACAACTCACATTTTGAAACGATGAGGCTTGAAGTGCGTACGAATAAGGAAAATGTTCTCTATTTTGAGTCTGATATCGTAGGTGATATCATACACAACGATTCCATATGAAACTTACAGTTTTGACAAGGTATTTATAAAGTTTTTAGCTGAATGGCGTGATTGAAGAAATAAAGTATCTGGAAAGCGACAATATTTTACTGAAGAATGAGCTAGAGAAGGTACACGTAGCAAAGAACTGGTCGCCTCCTAGTCTAATGCTAGAAGTACACGGCTGCTATTCCACGAAGGTATTACTTCCCAGTCTTTTTGATTTTCTGAGTTATGTAAAGGAAAGGTTTCTGAATTAATACGTAGCGGTGTTTACTTAATGTCAATGGAATAGCGGGCCGTCAATCTAAAGGCGTGATCAACCTATGAGGAACAAAACATCCAAAGCTGAAACATAAATAAGGATAAGCCTATTTTACGAAGAACGGAGGCAGGGCTTCAGCCTATTGTGACTCTTAATTTACGCGTATGTACGGGGGACGCGCCTAAAAGTAATGCCTCTATGTCTTTTATGTGAAAACTCTTAAAATTTTTTTCAATAAAACAAACTTTATCAACATTTTACATCTTTTTCCTAAGCTGCATATTTATTTTTCAACATAGTCACTCTGGCGATGAACTCGTTCCTCCCAGCGAGAGACCAGTTTGTTCATACCGTCACTGTGGAATGTTGGACTTTGTTGACGGAGGCACAACCTCATCTTTGTCTGCACCGATTCATCGCTATTTAACTGAAGTCCTCGGTGTTCTTTCAATTTTGCAAACAGATAAAATTCGGTTGCGGCCGTGTCGGGAGTGTATGGAGGATGATCGATGACAGTGAATCCAAGGCGTCAGGTCGTTGAAAATGTCGGGGCACTGATGTGTGCTCTGGAATTGTTATGCTGAAGGAGAAGGTGCTTCAGGTGTGCACGAACTCCTCTGCGGCTAGAAACTCGGTTACCGAAAGCTGTTTCCCCACCCACCTGCGTACACTTAAGTTTCTCAGCGCAATGTTATATTCTACAGTTTGGATCACTCTAGCGACAGAGGGCTGCAGGTATGTACACATCAAGAGTAAAGATGTAACATATAAATAAGGTGTGTTTTACTTAAAAACCTTAAAGAGTTTTCACATAAAAAATTCGGGGCCATTACTTTTCAGAACATCGTAGAAATACTAGAAGAACATCATTTAACACTGAACTTTGCAGCATCTCACTTCTGTTATACTCTACCACACGTCGACAAAAAATTAAGAAGGTAACAGAAGGAGATGCTTCAGCTTCTTAAAACAAGCAGTGCATTTAGTTACGAGCGCACTGCACGGTAGATGTCGCCCGAGGTGGATGGCAGTGAGAAATAAAGAGTTCGCGTTTTTTTTATGTATGGGGACAGCTAGGGTTCTTGACAGATGATATCAGGTGTTTTGATACTGATGAAATGCAAGTGCTTAATCTACGATGAGACATATCGGGGTATTCGTGCAGTGAGGACCCGATGAAGTACATATTTCGCCTACCTTGCCTGTTAGCAGCCAACCTAACTGGGCGTATGAATCACTGAGATGGTCAAATAAGCAGATCCGTCGCAATAGTGGGGCTTTAGTAGAACAAGTGATTCGACGGGTTTACGTTTCACATGTAATGGAAAGATGTTCCGAAACTTTTTAAGAGCATGAAGGCAAGCGGAAGTCTTCTTGCACGCGGCAACACTATTTTCTTCCGGCTGAGATGCTCATCCAAAGTTACATTCAAGTTTTCACTGTTTTTGACGAGTTATAGGAATAGCGTGGGCTGAAATAGAGGAAAATGTTTGTGGAATTCATAACTTATTAATGTAAGGCGGATACTAAGATTGTTTTGGACTTTTTCGCATTTATGTCCCACATTTTACAACCATCTCAACACTGAAAGGTCATAATTCTTAAGAAATATCGCAGTATTGATCTCTTTAGGTGTAGCACTTAGGTAAAGCTGGAGTTCGACGACTTAGAAATGATATTTGAAGAAGGGCAGAACCGATGACGAAATATCACTGAGATACAAGGAAAACAACGGTGAGCATAGGACTGACCCCCGTGGCGCTTCTGAGAGAACATGCTTTCACAATGACTTTTACTTCCCACAGAAAGCACTTTGCTGCTTTACAAGAAGCTTGGACTGACTTTTTCTAGAAGGAGGAGGTGAAGAAGTAACTGTAGAAAATCCTTGTCAAAAGAAAGAATAGATCAATGGGAAATTTGTAGAGGTATCAAAGACAACTTAAAACTGGCATCGACGTTAAACACACCGACATTAACTCAGAATTGTTCCATAGAAGACAAACTACGCCTAGTTTTGGAATATACTGTAGTTCTCGGAGAAACTGCCACTGATGCACATGACAGTCGTCTGCAGGGGGTGCGTAATTGAGATCTCAAACCTGTATTTTATACATCTCGCGATTTTCCGATAGTGGAACTCCGTCAGGTAGTCGGAG
Source organism: Schistocerca nitens (assembly GCF_023898315.1). NCBI lineage: Eukaryota > Metazoa > Arthropoda > Insecta > Orthoptera > Acrididae > Schistocerca > Schistocerca nitens. The sequence goes on from NC_064621.1 coordinate 503,201,401, forward strand.
TACCTTCCGGGAGAGATTTAGGCAGTCGGCTGGTGATTTGAACAAGAACTGTAAAACGTCACACAATGGACAATCTGATTATCAGGGAGAAGCGCCACAACGCCACTAGACTGCCTCAATCGCTGGGAAAATGATATAATTATTTTTGCATTATAATGTAGCTTTATTACCGTGTTTGAGACCGACACTAGAGAAGATCGTCATAAGAAAAGCCACTAGTATTCGACCAAGAAGACTGTATGAGACAACATCTCAGAAGAATAAGCGTTCATAGCACAACGAGATCTACAGATTACTGCTGAGAACATCTCGCAGAAGGACTGTGGGAGCAAATAGAAACTGGCGTGTAAAATCGTGTTATCCATGATCTTGTTGATAAGACGTATGTGGAAATCGAAGGACTACCACAAGAATGAAAGAAATGGAAGACACTAGCAGACTAGTTCAAAGAGCTAAAACTTCTTTCTTATACACAAGCAGGATCTGACAGAATACTGAAACATATGAATTGTAAGAAACCACCATAAGTGTGCGATATTGTCTCAGAATCCTTAAAGACCTTGGGAGAACCAACCATGACAAAATTATTCCACATGATATGAAATATATGTGAGACAGGTGAAATACTCTCAGAATTCAAGAAGAATATAACAGTCCTAATTCCAAAGAAGTCAAGTACTGAAGGTGTGAATATTACTTAACCATCAACCTAATTAGTTATGGTTAAAAATACTAACAGAAATTAATTACTGAAGTATGGAAAAAAAACTTGCTGAAGTCGATCTCAGGAAATATCTGTTTGGATTCTGGTAAAATGCAAGAAGCTAGGAGGTAATACGACCCCACAACTCATCTTAGAACATAGGTTCAAAAAAGACAAAACTGCCTTTATGGTATTTATAGATTTATAGTAAGATTTTTAGAGTTTCGAATGGAATATGCCATTTGAAAATCTCAGGATGAAAGGAATAAAATTCAGGAAGCGAAACGTTATCCACAGCTCGTGCAGAAAGCGGACTGCAGTTACAAGAAAATGAGGCACAAGCGAGTGAAGCAGAGTGCACATTCAGCAAGTAGTATAGAAAAATAAACAAAAATCTGGTAAGGGTACTGAAGTCCAGGAAGAAGAAATAAAATCTTTGAGGTTTTCCGATAGCATTTTAATTCTGTTAGACGTGGCAAATGACTTGCAAGATGTGTCACTGTTTTGAAAATAGGATGTAAGATTAACGCTGACAAAAGTAAAACAAGGGTCGAATTAAATCTAGCAATATTCAGGGAGTTAGAGTAGAAAACGAAGCAATAAAAGCAGTGGAACAGTAGTGCTACTTGGGCAGCAAAGTAACTGATGTGGTGGAAGTAGAGAGGACACAAAATGCAGAAGGATGGTAGTGAGAAAAGCATTTCTGCACGGAGGACTATGTCAACACTTAATATAAATCCAAGATTTTTTATTGAATCAGTGACTTTTTTTATGATACAATCATAAATGGTTGTTCATAAAATGCCGCCCATGGGCTTTGAAGGTCGAAACCTGTTATGATTGTATCATAAAAAAACAATATTTTATTACTTTTACTATTGCGAAGTTTTTTCTGAACGTGTTTGTGTAGAGCGTAACCTCATACAAAAGTGAACGTAGTCGATAAGCAGTAAAGAGAACAGGATATTTTTGAAAAGTGATATAACAGATGAATGCTGGAGATTAGATGAGTTGATTGAGTAGATAATGAATCGAAATAAGTAAATAATTAATCAAATGACTTGAAAAAATTATGTAATAAGTGAAGGAACAGAAGCGACAGGTTAATTGGACGCATCATGAGGCGTCAAGGAATAGTTGATTTGGTACTGAGGTTAAAACTGCGGAGAGAGACCAGACGATGACTGCAGTAGAGATTTCAGTTGGGTATAGGTTGCAGTGGTTATGCAGGGATCGTGGCGAGCTGCATCAGTCTTAGAGCACGACAGCAACCAACTGAGGAAACTGAAGCACCAGTGAATGTAGACGAGATGTCGCTCAAATTCAAAGATATAGTAGCAACAGCAATTGAGAGATTCATACCTCATAAATTGGTAAGGGATGGAACTGATCCCCCATGGTAAATACAACAGGTCCGAACGCTGTTGCAGAGGCAACGGAAAAAGCATGCGAAGTTCAGAAGAACGCGAAATCCCGAAGATTGGCTAAAATTTACAGACGTGCGAAATTTGGCACGGACTTCAATGCGAGATCCCTTTAATAGGTTCCACAACGAAACATTGTCTCGAAATCTGGTAGAAAATGCGAAGAAATTCTGGTCGTATGTAAGGTACACAAGCGGCAAGACGCAGTCAATACCTTCGCTGCGCAGTGCCGATGGTACTGTTACCGACGACTGTGCCGCTAAAGCGGAGTTATTGAACGCAGTTTTCCGAAATTCCTTCACCAGAGAAGACGAATGGAATATTCCTGAATTTGAAACACGAACAGCTGCTAGCATGAGTTTCTTAGAAGTTGATACCTTAGGGGTTGCGAAGCAACTCAAATCGCTTGATACGGGCAAGTCTTCAGGTCCAGATTGTATACCGATTAGGTTCCTTTCAGATTACGCTGATACAATAGCTCCCTACTTAGCAATCATATACAACCGCTCGCTCACCGATATATCTGTACCTACAGATTGTAAAATTGCGCAGGTCGCACCATTGTTTAAGAAGGGTAGTAGGAGTAATCCATCGAACTACAGACCCATATCATTGACGTCGGTTTGCAGTAGGGTTTTGGAGCATATCTTGTATTCAAACATTATGAATCACCTCGAAGGGAACGGTCTATTGATACGTAATCAGCATGGTTTCAGAAAACATCGTTCTTGTGCAACGCAGCTAGCTCTTTATTCGCACGAAGTAATGGCCGTATTTCTAGATATCCGGAAAGCTTTTGACACCGTTCCTCACAAGTGACTTCTAATCAAGCTGCGGGCCTATGGGGTATCGTCTCAGTTGTGCGACTGGATTTGTGATTTCCTGTCAGGAAGATCGCAGTTCGTAGCAATAGACGGCAAATCATCGAGTAAAACTGAAGTGATATCAGGTGTTCCCCATGGAAGCGTCCTGGGACCTCTGCTGTTTCTGATCTATATATAAATGACCTGGGTGACAATCTGAGCAGTTCTGTTAGGTTGTTCGAAGATGATGCTGTAATTTACCGTCTAGTAAGGTCATCCGAAGACCAGTATCAGTTGCAAAGCGATTTAGAAAAGATTGCTGTATGGTGTGGCAGGTGGGAGTTGACGCTAAATAACGAAAAGTGTGAGGTGATCCACATGAGTTCCAAAAGAAATCCGTTGGAATTTGATTACTCGATAAATAGTACAATTCTCAAGGCTGTCAATTCTACTAAGCACCTGGGTGTAAAAATTATGAACAACTTCAGTTGGAAAGACCACATAGATAATATTGTGGGGAAAGCGAGCCAAAGGTTGCGTTTCATTGGCAGGACACTTAGAAGATGCAACAAGTCCACTAAAGAGACAGCTTATATTACACTCGTTCGATCTCTGTTAGAATATTGCTGTGCGGTGTCCGATCCTTACCAGGTGGGATTGACGGAGGACATCGTGGGTGTAAAAAAGGGCAGCTCGTTTTGTATTGTCACGTAATAGGGGAGAGAGTGTGGCACATATGATACACGAGTTGGGATGGAAGTCATTAAAGCAAAGACGTTTTTCGTCGCGGCGAGATCTATTTACGAAATTTCAGTCACCAACTTTCTCTTCCGAATGCGAAAATATTTTGTTGAGCCCAACCTACTGTAGGGAAGCAGCCTACTCACGCCTTATAAAATTCACATCAGTCTTCCATTGTGTGCCAACCAGTCCGCTGTAACTAGCTCCGACGTCATAAATATTGCGCAATAGTTTAAGATGAAGTAAATATCCTGAAACGTTTCCAGCATGTCAGGAATAATACAAAATCAATATGTGTTGGATATCAGTTCAATAACTTTAACCATTTTCGAAATTTGGATTTTTTTCTGTAAAAATCATTGGCGCAACAGAAAAGAGCTAGAAAGTTAAAATTTTATATTTAGATTCCTTTTGCATAATAATTTAGAAGAAACAGTATTCTGGATCTCACAAATTAAAATTTTAGTTGAAATTCATGATTTTCTGGTTTTTGTCTTAGAAATAAGGAAGCAAGATAGATTAAGTAGGCGAATAAATAAAGCTAGAATGTTTAAATTTAAGTAGAAGGGAGATCCGCTATAATCATAAAAACGTGAGAAGTTTCAACAGAATAACTATAAAACTATAGCTATAGCGTACCTCCAAAAAGCAAGTTCAGAGCTCGTCTACTGCGTGTAATGTAATTAAATTAATTCTCTCGCCCAAAATATTTGACTTAGCCACGTCAGACTTTTATTATGATTACTTACTTGTGTGCTGATTGGACAATTAAATTGAAAGCTTCATCGGCCATCAGCAAAGGAAGCAATAATTTATTCGATAACTTAAAGTGGTGCATTACTAGCCCAGCAGCTAGTCGGGAGAGCAGATTTGTTCAGGCGTTCCCTCAGCCGTCCGCACCGCGGCTTTATATGCAAGAACACTGTGAGAGAGAAGAAGGCCCCAGTTCTCCCCAGACGCTGATTAGCGCACCACCTGTGCCGGGAGTCGCGTCGCGTCGGTATCGTTGATATAAACAGCCTCGGATGCAGTAATAAGTTACTCGGGATACACGTAACCATGAAATCGTTTTCGAGTGAAGTGTTAATTTTGGGATGACGTTAATGATCTATCTTTAGTTTGCGTATGTCGTATTTTCACGTGCCGCCACAGGACAGACATTCTCCCATTATTAGCGTGGCGTTTAATGAACATTATCATCAAATTATGGCGAGCATTCACTTAAACATTAAATTTGAACAGTTATAGTTGCATCAGTGCATTAGACTCTGAACTGCTCTGGTAGTTGGATTGTGTGGATTCTGTTTGGTCTGTGACTTTCAGAATATAGTGAACATTTTAGAGAGAATGGTTTTTGATTATGAATCCCAGACAATCTCCTAATTCCTCAGAGCTATAAGCTGTAGCTATAAATGTATTTCTCAGATGAAGTGGGCACTAGGAATTCTAATTACAGGCTTCACGTTTTGCTTATCACTTTCTGGTTGCCAATATTGTAGTTAGAGAGCCAGCGTTGAGAACAGCAAACAGCATAAATACAAAACATTTATTCTATACATCCACCCGCCGCCCCACACTACATAGGTAGGAATGATCATCAAAATAAAATAAGAGAAATCAGAGCTCGAACAGAAAGGTGTTCGTTTTTCCCGCGCGCTGTTCGGGAGTGGAATGGTAGGGAGATAGCATGATTGTGGTTCGATGATCCCTCTGCCAAGCACTTAAATGTGAATTGCAGAGTAATCATGAAGATGTAGATGCAGATGAGGCGCAAGTGCAGAGAGGCAGATGCAGAGCTGTAGCGGCTGACCTGGCAGGGTGTGCTACGCGGCCGGTGTCGGTGCTGGCGCTGCCGGACGGCGCCGCCCTCACCAGGAGCAGCGCGGCGGCCGCTGAGGCCGCCAACAGGATCGCCGCCCTCGCCATGTCTGCCGGTCCTGGCCGCAGCGCCGCCGTTTTATGGCGCCGTCACGGCCGAGCGGCCGCGGCTGCCCCCTGGCCGGGCTCTCTCTGTTCGCACGCTTTCTCCGGTGTCCGGCGACCACTGGGCAGCAGAAGCCGCTCCGCGCCGCGGACAGCCGCTGGCGAAACTTGCGCCGGCCGCGGGCGATCTTGCCGGCTGGCGCCATCCCTCCCCTTCCACTGGCGCTGCGGTCGCTGGACAGCCGGCGTTCGGCACAAGGGCGCTGGCCGCCGGGACAAACGGACACCACGTTTTGTCGCACACAGATCCACGCCGCCGCACCCTATTCCTCCCTCGTACCAACTTTGGCCAGCTGCAGGCGAGATTACTATCAGGGGTGGTAAAGGGGCCAAAGAAACTGGTACATCTGCCTAATATCTATTTATCTCCTGCCCAACGTAAAGTCCCGACCGATTGGAAAAAAGCGCGGGTGACGCCTGTACATGAGGAGGTTAGAAGGCGGACCCTCAAAATTACAGACCAATATCCTTAACATCGGTTTGTTGCAGGATTCTCGAACATTTTCTCAGAATGCAGGGTGTTACAAAAAGGTACGGCCAAGCTTTCAGGAAACATTCCTCACACACAAATAAAGAAAAGATGTTATGTGGACATGTGTCCGGAAACGCTTAATTTCCATGTTAGAGCTCATTTTAAGTTTCGTCAGTATGTACTGCACTTCCTCGATTCACCGCCATGATTCCATACGGGATAGTCTACCTGTGCTGCTAGAACATGTGCCTCTACAAGTACGACACAACATGTCTTTCATGCAAGATGGAGCTCCTGCACATTTCAGTCAAAGTGTTCGTACGCTTCTCAACAAAAGATTCGGTGACCGACGGATTGGTAGAGGCGGACCAATTCCGTGGCCTCCACGCTCTCCTGACCTCAACCCTCTTGACTTTCATTTATGTGGGCATTTCAAAGCTCTTGTCTACGCAACACCGGTACCAAATGTAGAGACTCTTCGTGCTCGTATTGTGGACCGCTGTGATACAATACGCTATTCTCCAGGGCTGCATCAGCGCATCATGGATTCCATGCGACGGAGGGTGGATGCATGTATCCTCGCTAACGGAAGACATTTTGAACATTTCCTGTAACAAAGTGCTTGAAGTCACGCTGGTACGTTCTGTTGCTGTGTGTTTCCATTCCATGATTAATGTGATTTGAAGAGAAGTAATAAAATGTGCTCTAACATGGAAAGTCAGCGTTTGCGGACAGATGTCCACATAACATATATTCTTTGTTTGTGTGTGACGATGTTTCCTGAAAGTTTGGCCGTACTTTTTTGTAACACCCTGTATAATGAATTTCCTTGAGACAGAGAAGTTGCTGTCCATGCATCAGCACGGCTTTAGAAAGCATCGCTCCTGCGAAACGCAACTCGCCCTTTTTTCACGTGATATCTTGCGAACCATTGATGGAGGGTATCAGATGGATGCCATATTCCTTGACTTCCGGAAAGCATTTGACTCGGTGCCCCACTGCAGACTCCTAACTAAGGTACGAGCGTATGGGATTGGTTCCCAAGTATGTGAGTGGCTCGAAGACTTCTTAAGTAATAGAACCCAGTACGTTGTCCTCGATGGTGAGTGTTCATCGGATGTGAGGGTATCATCTGGAGAGCCCCAGGGAAGTATGGTAGGTCCGCTGTTGTTTTGTATCTACATAAATGATCTTTTGGATAGGATGGTTAGCAATGTCCGGCTGTTTGCTAATGATGCTGTGGTGTACGGGAAGGTGTCATCGTTCAGTGACTGTAGGAGGATACAAGATGACTTGGATAGGATTTGTGGTTCAAAAAATGGTTCAAATGGCTCTGAGCACTATGGGACTCAACTGCTGAGGTCATTAGTCCCCTAGAACTTAGAACTAGGTAAACCTAACTAACCTAAGGACATCACAAACATCCATGCCCGAGGCAGGATTCGAACCTGCGACCGTAGCGGTCTTGCGGTTCCAGACTGCAGCGCCTTTAACCGCACGGCCACTTCGGCCGGCTAGGATTTGTGATTGGTGTAAAGAATGCCAGCTAACTCTAAATATAGATAAATATAAATTAATGCAGATGAATAGGAAAAATAATCCCGTAATGTTTGAATACTCCATTAGTAGTGTAGCGCTTGACACACTCACGTCGATTAAATATTTGGGCGTAACATTGCAGAGCGACATGAAGTGGGACAAGCATGTAATGGCAGTTGTAGGGAAGGCAGATAGTCGTCTTCGGTTCATTGGTAGAATTTTGGGAAGATGTGGTTCATCTGTAAAGGAGACCGCTTATAAAACACTAATACGACCTATTCTTGAGTACTGCTGGAGCGTTTGGGATCCCTATCAGGTCGGTTTGAGAGAGGACATAGAAGCAATTCAGAGGCGGGCTGCTATATTTGCTACTGGTAGGTTTGATCATCACGCGAGTGTTACGGAAATGCTCTAGGAACTCGGGTGGGAGTCTCTAGAAAGAAGGAGGCGTTCTTTTCGTGAATCGCTACTGAGGAAATTTAGAGAACCAGCATTTGAGCCTGACTGCAGTACAATTTTACTGCCGCCAACTTACATTTCGCGGAAAGACCACAAAGATAAGATAAGAGAGATTAGGGCTCGTACAGAGCCATATAGGCGGTCATTTTTCCCTCGTTCTGGTTGGGAGTGGAACAGGGAGAGAAGATGCTAGTTGTGGTACGAGGTTCCCTCCGCCTCGCACCGTATGGTGCATTGCGGAGTATGTATGTAGATGTAGATGTAGGGCCCAGGAAACATGCAGAAGTGTGTCTACACGACGTGACAAGGACTCGACTAATGTCTAAAGTAGTGCTGGGGGGAACTGAGATCATGAATCATGCAGGGCTGTCCATAAATCTGTAAGAGTGCGAGGGGGGTGGCGATCTCTTCTAAACAGCACATTGCAAGGATTCCCTGATATGCTAAATAATGTACATGTCTGGGGAGTTTTGTGGCCAGCGAAAGTGTTTAAACTCAGAAGAAAGTTCCTGTAGTCACTCTGCAGCAATTCTGGACGTGTGAGGTGTCGCATTGTCCTGCTGGAAATGTCCAAGTCCGTCGGAATGCACAATGGACATGAATGGATGTAGGTGTTCAGACACGATGATTACGTAGGTGTCACCTGTCAGAGTCGTATCTAGACGAATCAGGGGTCCCATATCATTCCAGCTGCACACGCCCCACACCATTACAGAGATTCCACAAGCTTGAACAGTCCACTGCTGACATGCAGAGTCCATGAATTCATGAGGTTGTCTCCATACCCGTACACGTCCATCCGCTCGATACAATTTGAAACGAGACTTGTCCGACCAGACAACATGTTTCCAGTCAACAACAGTCCAATGCCGGTGTTGACGGGGCCAGGCGAGGCGTAAAGCTTTTTGTCGTGCAGTCATCAAGGGTACACGAGGGGGCCTTTGGCTCCAAAAGCCGGTATCGATTATGATTCGTTGATAGGTTCGCACGCTGACACTTGTTGATGGCCCAGCATTGAAATCTGGAGCAATTTGCGGAAGGGATGCATTTCTGTCACGCTGAACGATTCTTTTCAGTCGTCGTTGGTGCTGTTCTTGCACTACCTTGTTCCGGCCGCAGCGATGTGGAAGATTTGATGTTTTACCGGATTCGTGATATTCACGGTACACTCGTGGAATAGTCCTACCGGAAAATCCCCACTTCATCGCTACCTCGGAGATGCTGTGGCCCAACGCTTGTGTTCCGACTGTAATACCACTTTCAAGCTCACTTGAATCTTGATCACCTGTCATTGTACCAGCAGTAACCGATCTAACAAATGCGCCTGACACTTGTCTTATATAGGCGTTGCCGACCGCAGCAACGTATTGTGTCTGTTTACACATCTGTGTATTTGAATACGCATGTTTATACCAGTTACTTTGGCGCTTCAGTGTATATTGTACTTAAGTTTATTTGACACTCTATACGAACATGCTGCCAGAAGTTAAAGAAAAAAAAAACATACAAATTTTGTGCTGAAGAGAAAATATGGTCCAGCTCTCTCGGACTACACAATAAGTTTTACAGCTGTCCGCTGGGTCTCAGTTGGGTGTTTACTACACACATCAAAAAAAATTTCCATCACCTCGGTTCCGAGAGTTCCGAAACCTGTACAAAAAATTGGAATAGAGATGAACATAAACATCATTTTCGCCCTTTTTATTGCTCATAAAAATCGCACATTGCATGTTGTACCACCATACAGCGAGACCTTCAGAGGTGGTGGTCCAGACACCGGTACCTCTAATACCCAGTAGCACGTCCTCTTGGATTGATCCATGCCTGTATTAGTCGCTGCAGTCTGTCCACAAGTTCACCAAGGCACTTTTGGTCCAGATTGTCCCACTCCTCAACGGCGATTCGACGTAGATCCCTCAGAGTGGTTGGTGGGTCACGTCGTCCATAAACAGCCCTTTTCAATCTATCCCAGGAGTGTTAGATAGGGTTCATGTCTGGAGATCATTCTGGCCACTCTAGTCGAGCGATGTCGTTATCCTGAAGGAAGTCGTTCACAAGGTGGGGGCGCGAATTGTCGTCGATCAAGACGAATGCCTCGCCAATATGCTGCCGATATGGTTGCACTATCGGTCGGAGGAAGGCATTCACGTATAGTAGAGGCGTTACGGCGCCTTCCATGAGCACCAGCAGCGTACGTCGGCCTCAGATAACGCCACCCCTAAACAGCAGAGAACCTCCACCTTGCTGCACTCGCTGGACAGAGTGTCTAAGGCGTTCAGCCTGACCGGGTTGCCTCCAAAGACGTCTCCGACGATTGTCTGGTTGAAGTTGGCGAATCTGTTGCAACCTATAATTATATAGAAAAAATTTCGTTAGAATCAGATTGTGCGAAATCCACCGATATCATTGAACTGCAAATCGATCGGTGGCTTCTACGCTATCATGTATGTTACTCGATTAATACTAAAACAGATCACTGAGTAGTTTTTTCCTCACATGTATATGCAGGTTGTTTCACAGTTCATATTACACACTTGTGGAGGTTGTAGAGGGGACATGATAGGTCAAGTTTCACACAGGAACCCATGTCCGGAAACCTCATGCAACGGCGCTATAGAGCGTCAAACTGCACGGTTTTCCACGAGGCATGCTGGAAATTAGTATGTGCGTGCATGGTTTGGTTTAGCGACGAAGCTCACATTAAATTGGATGGGTTCTTCAATAAGAAAACCAGCTCATTGGGGGGACTGAGAATCAGCATTTCGCGATCGAGAAGTCTCCTCACCGTTAACGGGTTACTGTGTGGTGTGCCATGTTCAGTCACGGAATAATCGGTGCGCTATTCCTTGATGGCGCTGTGACTACCGAACGGCATGTGAAGGTTATAGAAAATGATTTCATCACATTTACCCAAAGTGACCCGAATTTCGACAAGATGTTCATGCAAGATGGAGCTCGACCCCATCGGAACAGGAGAGTTTTTCATGTCTTGGAGGAGCGATTTGGGGCCTCATTCTGGCTCTGTGGTACGCAGAGGCCACTGGAATGGGCCTCGATTAGCCGCGGTACTCTCCAGATCTTAACACTTGCGCCTGCTTTTTGTGAGGCTGTATTAAATACAAGGGATACAGCAAATACCTCGAAACAATTGCTGAGATGAAAAAAAAAGAGCCGTTCAGCAAGTCATCGACAGCATCGATGTTCCGACACTTCAGCAGCTCATGCAGAATTTCGCTATTCGTCTGCGCCACATCATTGCCAATGATATCAGGGATATAGAACATGTCATACTCCAAATCCGAATATCTGTAGTGACGTTTACATATTGAATAAAGTGTGAGCACGCCGTAGTTTTTAACTAGTTTACGATTTTTTCATATGAGTACCACCTCTGAAAGTTGTCTACCCTACAGTCTCAGCAACAACAGTACTGGCACATGTATTCCACTGTTAGAGGTACCAGGACGGTTTTCGCTTTAACATTCGATTTATTCGTTTCCGGTACAGGGATCCTCACTTCAGATTGATACATTACCCTTCTCTATCATCCTTGAAAGTTTTCTAATATCATCACATCATCACTCTGTATATACCTGTGTACATATATCCGCAGGCGTAGCCGCATTTAAATTTGACGGTCTACAGCGGCGTCGGACGCCGTTTCCGGACATGGGTATGTAAAACTTGACCAACTACATCTTCTAGTAGTGTGCAACATGAATTGTGAAGCACCCTATAGGTGCCCCTAAATTACGATTTCTGATGCCAATTGCGTGATTTCGATATTAGTTTGCCCGCTGGTCACTGCTGCCCAACGAGTACAAATACACAATGAATTAAACCGTGTGAATACCAATGAGAGTGAGGAAATAAGGAATAGATACATTAACTATCGCTATATAGACGAAGGCTCATTTGTAACTGTTAAAGTGCGTATCACTAAGAAGAACTAATACCAGTCATTTGTTGCTCAAACTGTGAGATGTTGTGATTCAGGCAGTGATTCATGTGCAACATATGACGTCAAATATCTCCGAAAACGAGGAAAGAAGTTTATTAGGTCACAAGATATCACCTCGATAAATGAAGAATAGATAACGTTTATTGTAATAGCAATGGATGTTTTGAAACGGTGTTTTAGGTCTAAGATGGATGGAACTGAACATTCAAGGTTCAACTAAATTTGGAGCTATGTGGTTGGTACTCCATCTTAGTGCCTTTCAACACATTTATAATTTTGGTGATGGATCGCACTGTTTGATTTATGTATCGACCGTGTGGTTTGAGGCGCCACCTCACGGACTGCGCGACCAGTCCCGCCAGAGGTTCGAGTCCTCCCTCGGGCATGGGTGTGTGTGTTGTTCTTAGCGTAAGTTAATTTAAGTGTTGTGTAAGTCTAGGGGCCGATGACCTCACAAATTTGGTCCCTTAGGACTTTACACACATTTGAACATTTATGTACCTTACTAAGGTATTGCTTTTATGCCGGCTGGGGTGGCCGAGCGGTTCTAGGCGGTTCAGTCTGGAACCCCGCGATTGCTGCGGTCGCAGGTTCGAATCCTGCCTCGGGCATGGATGTGTGTGATGTCCTTAGGTTAGTGAGGTTTAAGTAGTTCTAAGTTCTAGGGGACTGATGACCTGAGAAGTTAAGTCCCATAGTGCTCAGAGCCATTTGAACCAATTTTATTGCTTTTATGTAACTTATTAAAGCACTTACAAAACATTAGATCAATGTATTTATTTATGGGTTGTCAAAGTTTCATTGTGTTTTCGATATATTGACCATAAATGGAATGGTAGCTGACAGTTGCGGTGGAAGTGTAGGCCAGTCAATGTATCCCGAAATTCATTCTAACTTTGACCACCTACAGTTTTTCTGTTACTTTCTCAGCATTTTAGAAAATGTTTGTACTAATTACTATGTAATCATTTCTTACAGGCCCGTATGTTCACTAACATAAATATCACTGAAGTTAAAAAAAAAGACACGATAAGCACATCTGAATCTGAAAATCTGTTGAAGTATGCCCTATTTACGGTAAGTAAAGTAAACTGAAGTGGTATGGCATGACTGGCTGGGAGAACACAAAGGGTAGTTCATCCGCCTAATTGGGAAGGTTTTTGCTATCCTCCGCGGCAGCAGACAGCTTTCAATCGCGACGTGTGAGCTGTCTATGTAAGTGTAACTGCTGAGTTTGGGTGAATGGATTGGGGGTGCGTGTAGAGTAGTGTTGTGTTCATGTTGGAGATCACGAGAGAAGGGAGAGGGCGAAACACAGTGTCGACACATAGCCTACTGCTCGCAAATTGTACGAAGGGGACCGCCGAGCGTGACGTCCCCATCCGACAGACGGATCACCAGCAATAGTGTTACATATCCTCACTACCTTACTACGTGAGACACTGTTCGAAGATATGGGGTTGAGCCCAGGACATTGGCGCAAAGACGGATGATCAGGATATTTAGGCCACCGTCTCTCCTTCCCTTGTCGGCCAAATACTGACAGTAAAATTTTCATAGACCGCCAGGATTCGAACAGGTTTAGTCTGAAGTCGAGCGCCACCACACTGGCGCGCGCTTGAGTGTTTTCTTCTTGGTGGACGTCACACGACACTCCTTCAAGTTCATAGTTGATAATTTCATTCAGTTTTCTTTTTGCAGAGAGCTGTCAGCTCTGTGAGCAAACATTCTGAGCTGCTGAGCCGATTCGATCTCGGCTACGGAGATTTATAATTCTTGTTACCTTGAGTTTATTGTGATGTTTCTAATTTAATATTCTATAATGTGAGTAGCAAACGAAACGAAACATCACGATTGAGGGGATATGTGCTGTTAAGGCAGTGACTATTAAATGTAATCAAATCAACAAAGAAATTGCAAAATGGTTCAAATGGCTCTGAGTACTATGGGACGTAACATCTGAGGTCATCAGTCGCCTAAGAACTACTTAAACCTAACTAACCTAAGGACATCACACACATCCATGCCCGAGGCAGGATTCGAACCTGCGACCGTAGCGATCGCGCGGTTCCGGACTGAAGCGCCTAGAACCGTTCGGCCACACGGCCGGCCAAAGAAATTGCAAGTACGAGCTCACAGAGCCCACTTACCAGACACTGCACCCCCTATGGCCTGAATGCATGGCCTAATACGATTCATATACGAGTCTTGTTGCAACCCTTGTTGACAGTACGAGCAGCCCTTAGTGGCTCGCCATCTGACAAGTGTTCATGACGTCGCCTTTTCGGCTTAGATCTTTTTTAATATGTGACTTGTAAGTACTGCATCTTTTCGAGTCAGTACAAACTTTAATTTTATTAATGTACTATATACCTCATGTTTTAGTACAGTTAGTCTAATTAACTGGAATACTCTCTTTCAAATTCTGAAGGTGGCAGGGGTAAAATACAGGGAGCGAAAGGCTATTTACAATTTGTACAGAAACCAGATGGCAGTTATAAGAATCGAGGGACATGAAAGGGAAGCAGTGGTTGGGAAAGGAGTGAGACAGGGTTGTAGCTTCTCCCCGATGTTATTCAATCTGTATATTGAGCAAGCAGTAAAGGAAGCAAAAGAAAAATTCGGAGTAGGTATTAAAATTCATGGAGAAGAAGTAAAAACTTTGAGGTTCGCCGATGACATTGTAATTCTGTCAGAGACAGCATAGGACTTGGAAGAGCAGTTGAACGGAATGGACAGTGTCTTGAAAGGAGGATATAAGATGAACATCAACAAAAGCAAAACGAGGATAATGGAATGTAGTCAAATTAAATCGGGTGATGCTGAGGGAATTAGATTAGGAAATGAGACACTTAAAGTAGTAAAGGAGTTTTGCTATTTAGGGAGTAAAATAACTGATGATGGTCGAAGTAGAGAGGATATAAAATGTAGACTGGCAATGGCAAGGAAATCGTTTCTGAAGAAGAGAAATTTATTAACGTCGAGTATAGATTTAAGTGTCAGGAAGTCGTTACTGAAAGTATTTGTATGGAGTGTAGCCATGTATGGAAGTGAAACATGGACGATAACCAGTTTGGACAAGAAGAGAATAGAAGCTTTCGAAATGTGGTGCTACAGAAGAATGCTGAAGATAAGGTGGGTAGATCACGTAACTAATGAGGAGGTATTGAATAGGGTGGGGAGAAGAGAAGTTTGTGGCACAAGTTGACTAGAAGAAGGGATCGGTTGATAGGACATGTTTTGAGGCATCAAGGGATCACAAATTTAGCATTGGAGGGCAGCGTGGAGGGTAAAAATCGTAGAGGGAGACCAAGAGATGAATACACTAAGCAGATTCAGAAGGATGTAAGTTGCAGTAGGTACTGGGAGATGAAGAAGCTTGCACAGGATAGAGTAGCATGGAGAGCTGCATCAAACCAGTCTCAGGACTGAAGACCACAACAACAACAACAGTCTAATTCTGAAGACGACGCTCATATTAGCGTCGAAACCAGGTCAATTTTGACTTAATATTTGTGACCGAGGGCTTATTTGTTACAATACGATTCATATACATCTACAGCTACATGGATACTCTGCAAATCACATTTAAGTGCCTGGCAGAGGATTCATCGAACCACCTTCTCAATTCTCTATTATTCCAAACTCGTATAGCGCCCGGAAAGAATGAACACCTGTATTTTTCCGTACGAGCTCTGATTTCCCTTATTTTATCTTGGTGATAGTTCCTCCCTATGTAGGTCGGCGTCAACAAAATATTTTCGCATTCGGAGGAGAAAGTTGGTGATTGGAATTTCGTGAGAAGATTCCGTGGCAACGAAAAACGCCTTTCTTTTATTGATGTCCAGCCCAAATACTGTATCATTTCTGTGACACTCTCTCCCATATTTCGCGATAATACAAAACGTGCTGCCTTTCTTTGAACTTTCTCGATGTACTCCGCCAGTCCTATCCGGTAAGGATCCCACACCGCGCAGCAGTATTCTAAAAGAGGACGGACAAGCGTAGTGTAGGCGGTCTCCTTAGTAGGTCTCTCACATTTTCTAAGTGTCCTGCCAATAAAGCGGAGTCTTTGGTTAGCCTTCCCCACAACATTTTCTATGTGTTCTTCCCAATTTAAGTTGCTCGTTATTGTAATACGTAGGTATTTAGTTGAATTTACGGCTTTTAGATTAGACTGATTTATCGTGTAACCGAAGTTCCTTTTAGCACTCATGTTGATGACCTCACACTTTTCGTTATCTAGGGTCAACTGCCACTTTTCGCACCATTCAGATATCTTTTCTAAATCGTTTTGCAGTTTGTTTTGGTCTTCTGATGACTTTATTAGTCTATAAACGACAGCGTCATCTGCAAAGAACCGAAGATGGCTCCTCAGATTGTCTCCCAAATCGTTTGCGTAGATAAGGAACAGGAACGCCAGAAATCACTTCTGTTTTACTCGATGACTTTCCGTCAGTTACTACGAACTGTTATCTCCCTGACAGGAAGTTAGAAATCCAGTCACATAACTGAGACGATATTCCATAAGCACGTAATTTAACTACGAGCCACTTGTGTGGTACAGTGTCAAAAGCCTTCCGGAAATCCAGAAACACGGAATCGATCTGAAATCCCTTGTCAATAGCCTCAACACTTCATTTGAATAAAGAGATAGTTGTGTTTCACAGGAATGATGTTCTCTAAACCCGTGTTTACTGTGTGTCAATAGACCGTTTCCTTCGAGGTAATTCATAATGTTGGAACACAATATATGTTCTAAAATCCTGCTCCATATGGACGTTAACGGTATGGGCCTGTAATATAGTGGATTAGGAAGGGTCTGACAAAGTCGTTGTGTCCTCTACTGAGGCAATCTGGCCTACAACTGTTGCAATTGCTCCTTGGTATTCCCGATACTGCCACTAGGACGAAGTTGACGTCCGAGCAAGTCCCCCACGTGATCTATCGGGGCAGATCGGTGGATCTTGATGGCCACAAGGGTACCTCAACATCACACAGCCTGTTAGACCAGGATGGTTTCATCAGTCACTACCAGCAGTGACTTTCACCGCCATAATCACCGACGATTGTCATTGGTGATACTGTACAACCGCAATTCGTCGCTGAACACAAAGCGACGCTATTCATCAGCAGTCCGTGTTTCCCAGTCGTGGCACCACTCCAAACGTAGTCATTTGTGCTGAGGTATTAAGGGCTGCCTACATATGGGACAGTACGTCCGTAGTCTGGCCGCTGCTATGACCAGTGTTGTGGGATAAAACAGAATGGACACGGAGGGCCCATTACTTGTATTCGGATGGCAGCTGCAGATGTGAAGGTGTTGTGATGTGCTTGGTGCAAAATACGGTGATTCTTCGTTGTAGTGACTAGAAGTGGTCGCCGGTACCTTGTACCTGATGTCACGTCCCTAGAAAATTCTGCGTTGGGCACTGGCACAATCCAACATCACACAAATTAGGATAGTGCACGATTCAACTAGTCGGTCAAATGGGAACTCACAGTGAGGCCCCTTTCAGATTCTGTCAGGTCCTGACAGTGCTGTCTCACACGAGTAAGGGGAGTATCTGTGTCCTTCACTGGATAATTCAATGTTTGACGGCGTTCACACCCCTTACATACCCCACCAGGCCTGGTAACAACACCAAACACGAATAACAGTAATGCACTCTAGTGGCCATTGTGTTTGTCACAGATAGAAACTCTGAGCTTATACAGACTCGCCGATGTTGTGTACGTGTACGAAGTTACGTTGAAGTTCGCCCACGTTTTATGGGTGCTTCATTTTTTTGTCTCAGGAAGTATACAGGGTGTTTCCGTAAGAGCGTGCAAAACCATAACAGGACATAGAGGAAGCTCCACTGAAAAATTTGATACAGGGAACCTGGGGTCGGAGAAGCCAGCTTAAGGAGATAATACGAATAAAATCACATCAATGTGTACTTTTTTATATTTACATTAGCTAACTGCAAATATCATCATTCACACAATGATCGTACCATTGGTACCATATCTGGCAAAATATGATGAAACTGAGGCCATCAACCTCAATGCAAGAATGACATCGATGAATAAGATTCTGATGCACCCTGTTGTGTTTCGAATTACATAATAGGCAGCTTCTATTCTGGTAACTAATTCCACCTCCGTACCCACTAGGGTCTCGTACACAAGTTACTAAGATATCCCTATAGGAAATAATAATGGAGATTCAGACAGGGTGACCTCGCAGACCATGAAATAGTACATCCCCTTCAAATCCAGCAACCGGGAAATACTATACCGGTATTGCTCCATCGTACTGTATTGTACGTCTCTGTATGGGACTGAGTAATGGATGGGTCTGTCGTTGATTCAAAGCACGTTCTGTCATGGGATAATGTAAATACGATAAAACAGAGCCACCTTATGGACAAATAAATTAAACAAAAGATGCACCATGACTTCCTGGTAATCAGGCTCGTCCTTCTTGTTTCCTTGCAGGAAATAATGAATGTACATATAAATAAACAGCACAGCACGTGTAAACTTCTACGCATGTTAGTTGTAAATAATCTGGGAAACAATAATATTAGAGAAACCGATAGACAAGTTTACTTCGACATCTCCTTAAGCTGACCTCTCCGATCCCATGTTCCCTACCTCAAATTGTTTAGTGGAACATTCTTTATGTCATGTTACATTTTTCAGGCTCTTACGGAAACGTTGTGAATACAAACGGCTGCTCTAAACATGCGCCACGCTACGGACGCAGGCCGATGAGGGAAATGTGTGGAATGTTCACGTGTGTCTCCGGAAGCTACGAAAGTAACCGAAACCACCGTGAGAGCTGTACCCTACGGGAACATTATTGTGAACCAACTGTATCCCTTTGTTGCCTAATCTGTGCGTAGGAATCCGGTGTCACATACGTCCGGAAACCTATCAAGGACGTGTCGGATCGTCGTCACGTAGAATCGCAGCCCCAGTGCGTTCCAAAGACGCACCAACACGTTGCTAAAGCAGGTGGTCCTAGTATATAATTTCGCTTTTGTAGAGAATGTCCGTTAATCTTGATATCTGAAAGTAATTATTTGTGCAGAAGCAAAGTAGAACTGTATCAAGCAGATGTTGTTTAGCTGCCAACGGGACATTAACCAGCATGATTGCCTATCTTGTAACTTCGTTCGTTCTAAGCACCTGAACAGCAATACGCCTTCTCCTTTAAATAGCACCTTATATTTTTTGTTCGAAAATCCACTTCCTCTCATCAATAAATGCTTGAAAACTGTAACATTCATGTAAAAATGATGTTATTAAAAACGTAACAAAAATTGACTTTGGTTCTACTGTAATATTACACATTGGCGACAGATGGGACAATTTAATTCGTATTTTTGCTGGAGTTTACAGCAAACAGATGGAAACACAAGGAAAATGCACAGAAGTCATTCAAAATTAAATCGTCTTCAGTTGAAGGTCTGTGTGAGTTTAATATACACCGACGAAGACAAGCAAGAAATATTATTTATCTGCGGAGAATATTAGCAGAACAGTGACTGCAATAACGTTTTCTTATTTTTCAACTTTCCTTGTGTTCCCATTTGTTTATTGCAGAAAATACTACGTGACACAATAAGTAAAACATGTCGGATGATACAACTTACTTGATAACATAAACGTAGACATAAGCACTAAAATAATTAAGCACAATAAAAATCTTAATACAGTATAAATTATGGAATCATTTTTAAATCGTAAATCGTAATTATTCATTGTGTAGTATAGATCCTGGCTTAAGCCACAACATAGCAAGATAAAAGTCCATTTACCAAAGTAAAATCAATAAAAAGTCGTTCAGTTCTCCCTCGGAGACAAATTTGTTTTGTGTTTCTATCACACATTAATTCATGTGTTTTTTATTATTATTTTAACTATTACATTTTGTGGTACTTTTTACATTTAGATTCCAGTACCAAGCATGTTTTACACCTAGTCTCTGCATTAACTTCACAGTCAAAACTAAACTGTGCAAAATTATAACAGAAACGAACACAGATCTACTTTCACATACTGCTGGTACTCTATTTCCCAGTGCAACTGACAAATTAAAGTTGAGGATATCCTGAGTAGAATCAAACATTTCAAACAAATCAACGCCATTAACCATATTAACATTAAGTTCCTTCTAGTTTAGTTCTAACTGTTTACAAAATTCATTCTTGTTTTTCTCCCATGAATCGAGCTGTAATTGTTTACAAAATTGTGTTGTGGCGAAACTGGTTTTCTACATATCATAGAGTTTGAATAACTTTTTGCTTTAAATGTCGAAAATTCACCTGCTACTTGAATTGCCCCCTCTGTTTATTGATTGTATAGCCACTGAATTGCTATTTACTTATTTAATGGGATAATAATCTACATCTACATCTACATTCATACTCAGCAAGCCACCCAACGGTGTGTGGCGGAGGGCACTTTACGTGCCACTGTCATTACCTCCCTTTCCTGTTCCAGTCGCGTATGGTTCGCGGGAAGAACGACTGTCTGAAAGCCTCCGTGCGCGCTCTAATCTCTCTAATTTTACATTCGTGATCTCCTCAGGAGGTATAAGTAGGGGGAAGCAATATACTCGATACCTCATCCAGAAACGCACCCTCTCGAAACCTGGCGAGCAAGCTACACCGCGATGCAGAGCGCCTCTCTTGCAGAGTCTGCCACTTGAGTTTATTAAACATCTCCGTAACGCTATCACGGTTACCAAATAACCCTGTGACGAAACGCGCCGCTCTTCTTTGTTTTGTGTTTCTATTAAAAGGTGGCAATTTTATTTAAGCACCGTTTTTTTTACTCTTTCGATTGTTGCGAGCCAGCGATAGTGCAATGCTGCTCGCTTTGGAGAATACACATTTTATAATAATTATTTGGTTCAGGAAACATTTTTGCGATCACCGTTTCGATTTAGACGGTATTCGCGTAATTGTACTGATTAAAAGTTATCGTTTCCGAAAGACGCAGGTTCGATTAAAGCTGTGTGCACTTTTGCGCGTATAATGAAAATATTCATCACACGTCGCGCTACAAAAAGAAACATGCGAATCACAACCGTGATCAAACGAAGAAAATATATGATAACATAAATGTTCTTTGCTTTTATTCAGGACAGGCTCAGATTAGACCTTACAATTTTTAGTTATACGAAATGACAAGACGTTACACTTAGGAGATATTTGTTTTGAATAAATTGTATTTACCTTCTTTCTCTCTCTCCTTTTTACAGCCTTTATACCTTCACATCGATTAAGGAACTTTTCCTTCTCTACCGGCCAGTACGAGAACAAAATTCAGACTCAACAAAATGTCTTACATCGAATTATTACATGCTTAATCCTTAACAATCATATATAGTTTCGTAGTATAAACAATGCTAATTTATTCTGTGCACTAGAAAGTGTTTGATACGCTGAGCAAAAAAATGAAAATAATAAAATTATAATTACATTTTTAATACCATGAATACTTCTTTAAATCATGGAAATAAGGTTTGACATCGTCGTAACATTAATTTTCATCGTTGTAGCACTACAGTGCTCCCTTTGGATGTACAGTCACACTTGTTTGACTGGACATCCAAGCTGGCTTATTTTCCTTGTCTGTTCTATTTAAAGTTCAGTGTGTTCTTTCACTTGGAAGCATGTGCTTTGTTTACTTTTAAGTCTCAGGGATTTTGAGTTACGCTCCCCCATTCGGGCAAAGGCCAATGGGAAAAACCCCGGAAAAAAACCACGTGTGAGCGAGCACATCTTCCATAATAATTTTTTAATTTTCAACATTTGAATATTCACTTCGTATGACATTTAATAATGGTACAATTTCGTGATAGTGCTGCTGGCGACTTGGTGTCCTGCAGCACCGATGTCTCGCCCCATCAGGTAAGTCTGCGATGGACTGCGATGACGTGAAGGGTGCGGCAAGGGATGACGGATGATGTCGCTGCAGTATGCTCCCCTCACCGACACGTGTGCTCAGCATCCCAGCATACAGTCACATGAAATTCAAACAGCAGTATCAGTTCCTTAAATTAACATCAAAATTACATCATATTTCACGCACTTTTTCACTCAACAAGAAGAATGTGTCTTTTTTTTTGTGAGGT
The DNA here is from genome assembly GCF_023898315.1 of Schistocerca nitens. Taxonomy (NCBI): domain Eukaryota; kingdom Metazoa; phylum Arthropoda; class Insecta; order Orthoptera; family Acrididae; genus Schistocerca; species Schistocerca nitens. The sequence goes on from NC_064621.1 coordinate 503,223,621, forward strand.
GTTCGACTGTTTGTGAGTTTCTTTATCATGATGCAAGTACATTCGTCCTTCCGACGTAACTGACCATCTGCAATTAAAGGTTCATGTAATTCCGTTCCAACATTGATACAGTTCTGCAACGGGTTTAACGATATAGTCAGTAGCAGTTCCCAACACTGTTACGACTCACCACTGTTGCTGATTGATCGATAAAAACACTTGCTCTTGAGTTTTAGTTTGCCTGGAATGTTACGTCCACGCATGTGGTCCCAATAACACTCTGAATATTTGGCATTACTAAACACGCGTAGCACAAAATTAGAAAACGAAATCATGGTAACACAACGCACTCATTGAGCGTCCACTTTTGTGTTAAATTCCACTCTTTCGCTAGTGAAATAAAGTTCGTACGCGTAGAGGATAATGTTCACAGGAAGTCTTTGTTCATAGGTCATCTGTGACATGTTCACTCCACCACGTAGTCACTTGATCACAGTTATCAAGTCTGACAAGGTAAAGTCCATGTGCTACCCATAAGAATGTCTTTACACAGTCTAGTTACATAATGATGAATAACTGAATGATTGTACATATCAAATGAAGTACATAATTGTAGTCATTTACAATATAAAAGCAAATCCTAAGTCATATATTTTCTCGAAAAGGTGCTCCTGGACTTACAAAGAATTGTGCAGTGATAAAAACAAGTCTGTATATGTTTGTCTGTGTAATGATTTGTTCAGTCATGGACAACATCTTGTTCGACCTGGTTTATAGCTCATGCAAGTCCGAGCACTAACTTACGGTGGAAAATTTGTTAAACCTATACGTAACTCGCGTAAACTTTACATGTTGTAAGTGTATCCTGTACACAATCTGAAAGAAAAAAAAAAAAAAAAAAAAGAACATAACCTGCTCACCCTAGTGAGTTCAAAATAGTTAACAATCAACAAAATGAAACGTTTATTTTCTAAAGTCACTATATCCTACTGTTGTCTGAAATATGCAGTTCTGTTCACTGTTCGTAGTTTCACAAGCATAAGTTCCTGAAAGTTTACTAAATCTCAACAAGTTTGTATTATGTTTGATTAAGTGTCTTAGGGTGGATCCATCTTGAAGCAATTCTTCTTCTCCTTGCTGCAGCTCGGCGTCCTCTTCTCCGTCGAACTGGAGCTGAAATTTTCTTACAACTAATTGATATTCTGAGAGTCTCTTCCTCCAAGCAGTACGTCTAATTTTTTTTGTTACTGCTTCCCTTTTCGAGCTGGGTATTGAGTACGTTTGATGACAGTAAATTTCATAGGAAACACTTGCATGTCGTACACGTAACCTTTAATTAGTCCAGGTTTTTTTAAAAAATACTTTACGATAGTTAGTAAGTGCGTCTAATAATTGCTTTTGTTGCAGACTGTCAAGACCAGAGGATTGTTGTACTTTTTCTACTATTTCATAGAGGTGGATATTCTCCTCGTCCTTCACATCTTCCATGACTGGGAATGTACTGCAATTGAAACTATCTTGAAACCGCCATAAATGTGCGCGAATCGGTTCTATCTTTAAAATTTGACAATATTTGCCATGCAATTCCTTGGTCATTACCAAGTCTAACCTGACTCTCGTGTCACGGAAACACATGCTGCATTCACCCTTTGCGAGATCGATTATAGTTTCCGTCTCTCGCAAAATATCTAATCCGAGGAGACAGTTCACGGCTAAATTCTTTACAATAAGGAAGGTGCACTCTTTGGCTCCCATTCCAAAATTAATACAAATCCGTGCCTGTTCCCGAACTAGTTGGGCTTTCTGACTAATGGGTCCTGTAACTCGACAACTAGTGACTGGAAAAACCGGAATCTTTCTAATCATCTTTAAGTGAAGAAAGAACGATCCATTCAGCACAGAAACAGATGCTCCAGTATCTAAAATCACCGTAGTTTGAATACCATAAATATCACAAACTATAGCTGCTTGTACAACTTCCCATTCAAACAAATTACACTTCTTCCGAAAATCTTGACATAATTCCTCTCGTATATCGACTCCGTCATTATATCTTAACATCTGCATAGTTGAACTACGTTGCTGAGCAACATCAACAGAATTATTCCTACACACTGCATTTTTCGCGTCGTTCGACCCGATCGCTGCTGATTCTATGCGACACACATTCTCATTGTTACTACAGCTGGTTGTCTGCACGTTTGGTTGCTCGTTATTACTAACATCATTCATGCAAGTGCCCCCTAGACACCCTGCGACTGACACACGGGAGCAGAATGTCGTCGCATCTAGTTTGGCCGGCCTGTACTGGTTGATGGTTGCGGTTCACTTACCTCAATGATCTTGATATTTTGATTCTGTGGTTGCCATGGCTGCGCATTCATATGCTGCTGCATGTTATTTGACATACTTGTATTGTACGGGGGTTGTACATGATTGTTGTTGTGATATTGCGGTGGCCTAGGCTGCTGCCATTGCCGTTGTGAATAATTCTGTGTTGACCAGTTATGTGGTGGTTGCATGTTTTGCTGATTATTTGAAAAATTACCTTTATTGTAATTGGCGTTAGCTCTAAAATCTCGTTTCCGTTTCTTTGAAAAGTTTCCGTTATTGTTTTGTCCGCTATTGTTCTGTGGATGGTAATTGTGATTCGGTGCATTACTGTACTGTCCATTTGTGTTCATATTGTGGTTCTGCCATCCTGAATAAATCTGACTATTCCAATGATTTTGATTCCCATAGTAGGTGTTTCTATTACTATTGTTCTTGTGGTTTCGTCCATTGCCATTACCATTACCATTATTCGACGAATTATTCCCATAATGGTGTCTTTCCTCTTCGATAACCAAATCTAAAGAGTCCAGTACAGATAGAAAATGTTCCACGTTGTCTTCAGGAATGTGAAACAATTTCTCCTTTAGATCACGCGGTAACTTCTCCTTTAATATCTTTAAAACATCACACTCGGGGATTGGTGTGGATAAATATTTCACTTTGTCCAGATACTTTTCGAAATATTTCCGCAAAGTACCGCCTTTTCTATTAAATGGCTCAGGACTATAAACTTCTTTTCTAAATCGTTCTTGTACCCCACGCGACCAATACTTGTTTAGAAAAGCTTGTTCAAATTCATCGAAGGAGCTGCATTGTTCAGCTTTCTGTGTCGCGAACAACGCTGGCTCACCTTGAATATGGGTAATGGTAAAGACAATTTTCTCCCTTTCGTTCCAACTTTTTGGCATTATTCAGCGGATCCCTTTGATAAACACAATTGGATGGGGTCCGTTCTTATCATTGGTAAACTTCTGAAACTGTGAATTCTTCACTAAAGCATCCTGAGTCACCAATGATTGTGTATGGTCTTGACAAACGGATGTTACTCCACGTGTTGGATTGAAATTATTGCCCGTCTGCCCCCTACTTTCAGTTAAAGGCGTTTCATAATGATCAGGGTGTGTTTCTGTGATACTAACACACTCCGGTGAACTGTTATGAGATGTTTGCATACGTGTTTCAAATGGTTCAAATGGCTCTGAGCACTATGGGACTCAACTACTGTGGTCATCAGTCCCTTAGAACTTAGAACTACTTAAACCTAACTAACCTAAGGACATCACACACATCCATGCCCGAGGCAGGATTCGAACCTGCAACCGTAGCGGTCGCGCGGTTCCGCACTGCGCGCCTAGAACCGCGAGACCACCGCGGCCGGCTTGTTTTCATGTATCAGTTGTGTTCCTGCTGGTTGTAACATCACAGGTAGTTCCTTCTGTATAACAGTACTAATTTGTTTGTCTTTGTCATTTAGCCATGTGTTGAATGTGGTCACAACGCGTTCTTCTTGTTCTTTGCATTTTTGTTCTATTACGTTTTGATTATCAACCGTAAGGTTTTCTATAAGTGTACTTATGTTGCGTATTTCTGCTTCCAAAGAAGTGTGTGCTTGTTGTAATTTGTCCATATCCTGGGTTACTTGCTTTACATTCTGTGGTAAGTCATGGTATGTTTGTTGCATACTTGAAATGTTGTTCTGTATAGCAGACAACTGGGCATCTATTTTCTGTCGCAGCTGGCGATCGTGTTCTTTTAACCGGTTTTCAAGCTTTTGATCTATCTCTTTTGAGAACTGTGAAAAGCTTAACTGCGTACGCTCGTCTAATTGACTGATGCGTTCATCCAAGGTCCTCATCCGTTCATCTACTCTGCTAATACGTTTATCTAAATTATTATTAATCTCAGTTGCAAGCTGTTTAGCAGTTTCTTGTTCAAGCTGTATCTGTGATTGTTCCTGTATTTTAAACATTTGTTCCATTTTCATCATTAAGAGAGAAAATGGATCCATTACTGTTTTTGTTGGCTCTACCGGTGGTAAATCGACTGTAACTGGTATTTCTTGTGGTTCTGCTTCATTATGCACTTGAACTACCGTCTGTATTCTGCCTGAGTGTTCTACAGCAGATGGATCACTGACTGTAATATTAGTGTCCTGTTCTATATCCTCTGTCTGATCTGAAAAATATTATCAATTTCTACATCACTAGTTATTCCTTCCTCCTCTGAATGTTCTACAGTTACTTCCTGCTGTGTAGCTTTTCTTACACGTCGCACTGTTTTCACCATGTTTGCAAACGTCAATGAAGGCCTGTGCTGTGATAGTGCCAGGCAAAACAACAGAGAGTACAAGCGCCCTCCATGAAAAACACGACTCCACCATAACACCACCGCCTCTGAATTTTACTGTTGGTACTACACACGCTGGCAGATGATGTTCACTGGGCATTCGCCATACCCACACCCTGCCATCGGATCGCCACAATGTGTACCGTAATTCGTCACTCCACACAATGTTTTTCCACTGTTCAGTCGTCCAATGTTTAGGCTTCTTACACCAAGTGAGGCGTCATATGGCATTTACCGGCGTGATGTGTGGCTTTGAGCAGCCGCTCGGCCATGAAAACCAAGCTTTCTCACCTCCCACCTAACTGTCATAGTACTTGCAGTGGATCATGATGTAGTCTGGAATTGCTGTGTGCCGACCGCGATGGCCGAGCGGTTCTAGGCGCTTCGGTCCGGAACCACGCGACTGCTACGGTGGCAGGTTCGAATCCTGCCTCGGGCATGGATGTGTGTGATGTCCTTACGTTAGTTAGGTTTAAGTAGTTGTAAGTTTAGGGGACTGATGACATCAGCTGTTAAGTCCCATAGTGCTTAGAGACATTTGAATCATTTTTTGAATTGCTGTGTGATGGTCTGGACAGATGTCTGACTATTACACATTACGACCCTCTTCAACTGTCGGCGGTCTCTGTCAGTCAACAGACGAGGTCGGCCTGTACGCTTTTGTGCTGTACGTGTCGTTTCACGTTTCCACTTCACTAACATATGGGAAACAGTGGACCTAGGGATGTGTAGGAGTATGGAAATCTCGTCTACAGACGTATGACACAAGTGACATCCGATCACCTGACCACGTTCGAAGTCCGTGAGATCCGCGGAGCGCCCCATTCTGCTCTCTCACGATGTCCAATGATTGCTGAGGTCGCTGATACGGAATACCTGGCAGTAGGTGGCAGCACAATGCACCTAATATGAAAAAGTATGTTTTTGCGAGTGTGTGGATGCTTTTGATCACATAACGTACCTTTGTATGAATCCCGTTTATGTTATTTTCCGATCGTTGTGTGATATGTATGTGGCTCTCAGTAGAAAGTGATCTGAAAATCAACGTTTTCCTGTTGCAGAAAGTCTTTGCTTTAGAAACCTTAGGTGGCTTTTTTTCGGCTATATGTCACGGTCTGCAATCTAGACTGGAGAGCAGTCCATTCATATATGTATTCGCCTAATATATGCACCGCAGCCTTCTGATACCTCATACAGTCACAGCCTGGGGGACCAACCATGTTTGCTACAGAATATGTGTTCGGCATCAAAAATAATAATCATAGGTAGGAAGAAAAAGGTGTTTTAAAGTGTAAGAAAACTACATATAGAGTATAATATCGAAATTATGCCTATCTACTTGGAACACAGTGAAACCTTTTTAACCACTGCTGCAGCAATTTTTGGTAAACATCTTCTTAAGCAAGAATACACTTGAACCAACTCTACTACGTTAACGTGACCTGAGTGTTGTCGGTTTGTCAGCAACGCTCCCGCGATCTCACCTTCCTGACATCGGGTTGTCCATACCCTTGTTCTTGGCTGTGCATTATATTACAAGCCACGTGCCATTAACTGTCTTCTCAATGTTCTGCGCACACTGTTGGTCATACGAATATACTACCTGCCCATGTACGGTGTGCCTTACTTGTGTGGATATGAATAGATAACAATGCAGAGTTTTTATTTAGCAGTTCGTTTTCATTTAACTATTAGTTCATTTAGACATTCAATGCATGAATGATAGCTCACAACTTATACGACACTTTGGAAGCTATCATACGATGCATGACGGAGAGCGCTTTCTATCACTGCCAGTCATTGCCTTACACGTTCAGCTCGCAAATTCAGCGAGGGAGAAACGACTGTCTATATGTTTCCGTACGAGCCCTGATTCCTCTTATCCGTACACGAGACGAGTGTTGGTGGCAGTACGAACGTTCTGCTGTCTGATGGAAATGCCGTTTTTCTAAACGTTCTCAATAATATTTCGTGAAAACAACGTTTTCTTCCCTTATCTGAGTTCACGAAGCATCGGAGCACTTCCGTAATACCCGCATGTTGATCGAACCTACCGGTAACAAATCCAGCAGCACGCCTCTGAATATCTTCGATATCTTCTCTTAACTCGAACAGTACTCAGAACGTTTCGCACAAGCGGTCTGTAGGCGATCGCAATTTTCTATATAGCTCTCCGTATAAATTTGCTCGACCATTTGCCTTCTCTACAACAGACCTTCAGTGTTTTTTCCACTTCACGCCACATTGAAATGTTGCGGGTACATATTTAACCAAAGTGAGGTGACATTCACGCACTGCACCGAGATCCTCAGAAGCATTGTTCTAAGGGGCATTCTTCGGTCAGGAAACAGTATTTGGTGAATTTAACAGAAGTTTCCGCTTTCCCATTTAAAGAATCGGGACCTGCATAGCGTCAGAATACTCGTTTCCATAAAAACTTGTCTTATTTATCTTATTAGAGCACATTTTAAGGCCCTTAGCTGAAAATTGCTACAACACCTCTAAATATTGGAGGTTCTTTGCGTAACTACTGTTCACAGTTCTGCGCAAGTAAAACACACATTTAGGTAGGCAAGCTGGCAATAGCTGCCAGTTTCAGGTAGTAATATTTCGGGAATCGCTATGTATAAAGTAAATCATATTATGTTCTCCTTTTAAGATGACTGATACTATTTATTTGCCACTGAAATATCTTGTTTACTGCAAATAGTACCGATCCTCAACCGCCTTGTTCTTCAGGCTGTACACTGAGTACGAAGCGAAGAAAAGTAAGCGGAAATTTGGACAGCAAGAATACGTATTTCTCTCAGAGACGGCAAAGGACTTGTAAAATCAGTTCAAAGGAGTGAACCGTCATTATACCATTAACATCAGTAAATGTGAAACAGTGGCGATGGAATGTTGTTTAATTAAGTCTAGCAATGGTGAGGAAGTTAGGTGAGAATCTAGTAAAATAAAGGCAATGGATTGTTGTCCGATTAAGTCCGGCGATGGTGAGGAAGTTAGATGAGAAGCTTAAAGTAGTAGGTCAGGGTTGCTATGAGAGGCAATCAAATGAAAAAGTAATCACCATACGCGTTAAGACATTTATTCCACTGGGAGACCAGACGATCATTTCCAGTTTCATAGAATACGGCCGGTCGCTGACAGATGCACAACAAAGCCGACTCTTCCACTTCCTCGTCCGACGAAACCAACGTCCACCCACGTGTTTTTACAGGCCACCATCATTTCCAGCGCGAGGTCAAAAGGCAAACGTAACATCCCATACAGCTCCCCGGCCAAAAAAATCCATTCAAGTCATGGCAAGGTCATGATGACCTTCTTCTTAGACTGTAGGGAACCTGTTCCATGTGAGTACCCCGAGCGTGAAACTATGATCAATGCGCAGCGCTATGAAGACACTTTGCCGAAACTGCCACGCTCCATAAAGTCAAAAAGTCCAGGAATGCCTTTGGACAGAATTACCTTATTGCACGATTACGTCCGCCCCTACACTGCCAATAGGTCGAAGGTTACACTTTAGTGATATGGTTGGGAAACACTGCAACATCGTCCGTACAGCCTGGATACTTCACTGAGTGATTTTCACTTCTTCGGTGACCTGAAGGAAGAAATGCTTAGTTGTCGATTTCAGTCGGACGCGAAAGTAAAAGAGTGGGTGCGTTGTGTGTACGTCGGCGGCGGGCGGCATTCTACGAAACAGGAACTCATCGTCTTGTCTTCAAGTGGGATAAACGTCTTAAAGCGCGTGGGATTACTTTTGAATGGAACCGTTCCATGGTCCCGTTGTGGCGGGTATTCGGTTTTCATTTGATTGCCCCTTATATTTGAGCTAAAAACTAACAGGTGATGGCGGGAGATTTGAGATCCAGAGCGGATATAACAAGAAACGTTTTTCTGAAAAAGAAAACATGGAATATGATATTAAATATCAGGAAGTATCTTCCGAAAATTTTTGTCCTAAGTATAGCTTTACGTGAGAGTGAAACGAGGACAACAAGCAGTCGCACAAGAAAAAAATAGAAGACGTGACCCTAAAGAAGGATACTGACAGTTAGAGAGGTAGCTCGGCTAATTAGTGAAGAACTGAGGAATAAAATCTGCCAGAAAACAGCTTTATGGTTCAACTTCATTAAATGAAGCTATAGGTTGATAGGACACGTCATGAGACGACAAAGAATAGTTAATTTGGTGATAAAGAGGTGAGTGAGGGGTAAAATTTATAGATAATGACTAATTCATTACTGTAGTAAAGCTCCAAACGGATTTAGTTTGGATTCTGGTGATATGTAGGAACACGCGAGGCAACACTGATCCTACCAGGCATCTTAACACTCACAATACAAAGGCGGGAGGATCGTCCTTTACCCCCCCCCCCCCCTTCTGAGCACATTTTTATCTAGTTAGTTACTTTACGTTTTAAAATTTTGAAAAAAAATGTTTAGTGTTTTTGAAGAATTATTATATCAGACTCCACACATGTTTTTAATTTTTCAGATAAAATTAACCCGAAAATTTAAGTCTCAGTTGTAGATGGCACTTTTGCAATGCATGTCGTATTCAATATGCCCATGTTCAGAATCATGCATACATCTCTGTATCTCTTTAAAAATTATGTTGAGAGTTAAAATCAACAGCAACGAACATAATTTGCTAAGGTAGCTAATTAGATAAAAATACGTTCAAAGCGTGGTCATAAAGGATTAAAGGATCCTCCCCCCACCCATGGTATTGCGAGAGTGAAGGAAAGACAAACCTACGTTTATTGCTTTCCCTGATCTGTAGAATGATTTGGGGGGGGGGGGGGAGGGAGGGGTGTTGACTCGAATAAACTCTTTGCAATTTTGAAGGCAGCAGGGGAAAACTACAGGGACCGATGGATTATAAACAACTCATACAGAAATCATATGGCGGTTATAAAAGTCGAAGACATGAAAGAGAAGCTGTGTTTGAGAGGGGAGTGAGACAGGGCTATAGCCTGTAACTGGTAATCTGTACATTGAGCAAGCAGCAAAGGAAACCAAAGAAAAATTTGGAGTAGGATTTAAATTTCAGCTAGAAGAAATGAAAACTTAGAGGTTCGCCGATGACATTGTAACTCTGTCGCAGACAGCAAAGGACTTGGGAGAGCACGTGAACGGAATGGACAGTATCTTGAAAGTGATGTAAAAGGAAGATTAACAAAAGCAAAACTAGAATAACGGAATTTACTTGGATCAGGTGATCCCGAGGGAATTAGATTAGGAAATGAGACACTTAAAGCAGTAGATGAATTTTGCTATTTAGCAGCAAAATGACTGATGATGGCTGTATGGGAGGGAATATAAAATGTAGATTGACAATGGCAAGAAAATAATTTTTGGAGAAGAGAAATTTGTTAATACTGAGTATAGATTTGAGTGTCAGAATGTCTCTACAGAAAGTATTTCTATGGAGTGTACCCATGTGTGGAAGTGTAACATGGATAATAACAGTTTAGACAAGAAGAGAATAGAGGCTTTTGAGATTTGGTGCTACAGAATAATGCTGAAGAATAGATGAGTAGATCACGTAACGAGTGATAGAACTGGGGAGAAAAGCAATTTTTGGCATAACGTGACTAAAAGAAGGGATTGGTTGTTGATACACATTCTGAGACATCAAGGAATCACCAGTTTAGTACTGGTGGGAGCGTGGTTTGTTAAAATTGTAGAGAGAGACCAAGTGATGAATACAGTAAGTATGTTCAAAAGGATGTAGGTTGTATAGTTCTTCGGAGATGAGGAGGCTTGCACAGGATGGAAAAGCATAGAGAGTTGCATTCATCCATCCTTTGAACTGAAAAGCGCAGTACGACAGTTCATCGAGGTACGCCCTCCCTTTCACTTCCGACGATCGATTCACTGATTATCGTTTGATGAGTAGTCTTTAGCTGAGCTGCATTGTGTTCTGACGTTCCACAACACTCTCGTCGGTTAGCACCTTCCGACTACATCAGGAAGGTGGTTGAGAATCTTCTACAATTTATAAAATGACTTTAATCTTAATAATATGAATATTTATATTTGTGTTTGGAGAGACAGAGAGAGAGAGAGAGAGAGAGATTGATTTCTGATTGAGATTTTTACTTTAAGTCGTAAGTGGTACCTGAATTTTGGTTGCTGACTCCTTGAATGATCAGCTTCTGCACCAGTTGGTGACGTATTATAATTTGGAGGAAGTTATTGTTCTTTAAGGTTTAAAATACGACTCTGTTAGTAACTTGGCCGTATTGTAGATAGCTTTGAGCCCAAGTTTTCGTAGCTTTTCATACCTAAGGGGCCACTGTTGTAAGTAAATAAGATCAAACAGCAATCTGCTTTTGGTGAGAAAAGGAAATTGCTTGGCACACAAGCTTCCTTCAAACTACACGTCCTGCTACATTAAAATTTGTCAGTGGAGTTCAGCACCATACTATAGTACAAGAACATAATCCAACTACTGTAATTAAGAAATTATGAGAGGTTGTTACTTATTGAATGGAAACAATAAATAATGCATTTCTTTTCCTTTATTTTAGAGAACTTTGTACACTTACTTACAATTCTGTGGATTGATAGACGGCAACGACAATGAAGTTCACCTCCTTTTCGAAAAACAAGATATTTCTATTCTTCACTTCCAGAAAATTTGTATACATAAATGTTTGTCAACTCTTACACATACTTTACTCGGTTATATCACTAAAATATCAATTTTCATCAAATGTAACAATACGTTCTGAGCGAATGCCTAGCAACACGCCCTCTTTCCACAAGATGCAGATTAACAGTCCTCTTTTTTTTTTTTTAATAAATCAATTGTCTTTTTTTAGAGTCCATACTCAAAGATTCACAACTACTATCGTTGCAGGGATTGCGCGCTAAAGGGTTTCTTGCTGTCCAGTTGCGCTTCACTTCACTTCAAGTACTTTTTGAATCACATTTACGGTATTTACATACATTATTGAGATTCTCAGAATAAAATCAGGAACAAATTAGTTTTAAGAAAAAGCAGTGAGGCATACATAACATTACAAACTGTATTTATATTCTTACTCAATTCTGGAACGTTTGATTAACTTCTTTCGTTGTTTATTACGTGAATAAAACTACACGCGTGCCGTCGGCTTGCCACTGCGGTGCTGTTGGACCTCCGCGTTTGTTCCCCAACGGCCGCAGTGCCAGCGCACTGACATTCCTCCTCCGTTTGTCCGGCGCATTCCTCGATTGGCAGTACTAATGCGATGTGGGACGTCATGGGTTTCCGCCGCGCTTCGTTAAAATCCGTCACGGCCAGCAGCTTGGCGCCAGTGTGACTGGCGTGGGCGGAAGGACACGGCAGGCTGCATCGCAGTTGTGTCCCTACCAGCAAAAACTGCCGCCACCGGCATAAAGCGCGCAGCGGCGGCGACTGCGGCGGAGGCGGCGCTTTCACCGCGAGCCAGCTACTGAAAGCTGGGCGCACCATTCACGGGAAACCGATACAGTTTTAGAATCGCACTGTAGTAACAGACTTCTCTTGGCCAGGAATGTCCATTTTACCAGTGCTAGCCTCCTTTTTATGTCCTCTTCCGTTTTTTTGCTGCCTACGTAGCAGAATTCCTTAGCTTTGTCTACTTCGTGATCCGCAATTTTGATATTAAGTTTCTAGCTGTTCTCGTTTCAGCTACCACTCGTTACATTCGTCTTTCTTCGATGTACTCTCAGTCCATATTCGGTGCTCACTAGACTGTTGATTCCATTCAACACATCCGGTAACTCTTCTTCACTCTCAGTCAGGATAGCAATGTCATGAGAAAATCTTATCATTGATATCTTTACACTTTGAACTTTAATCCTATTCTTGAACCAGTCTTTTATTTCCATCATTACTTCTTCGATGTAGAAACTGAACAGTAGGGTCGAAAGACTACATCTCTGTCTTACATCCTTTTTAATCCGACCACTTCGATCTTGGTCTTCCACTCTTATTGTTTCCTCTTGGTTCTTGTACATATTGTACACTCGAAAGCGAAAAAAGTGGGTCACCCCTGAATTCCAACGTGTAGGCTGCACCTGAATGTATGCAACCAACATAGCATATCTGTGTTGCACATAGTCGCAACCCTCCACAGTACAGTCGTTGTAAGATACACAATGGGTACCGCTACAGACTACTAGAGAACACCAGTCTTTATGACAGTCCGTCCAGATGTAAAGTAACACCACAATAGTACAGAAGGGATCAGACAGTCCTTAACGTTTGTAAACTAAAGTTAATTACAGTAAGTTACATTTCAAATGTTATGGGACAACTAGTTTTGTCACATAAATCGTTCAGTAATCCTTAGGCACAATTAAATATTTGAGACAGTATATGGATTTATAAAGTTGTATGGCAATCGGAAACAAGTTCTTTGCTGTCTAAAAGGTTTACCCAACATATGCTGAACGTCGTTCAACGTTCAACGGGGAGTGGTTTCGCATCAACTTTACGTAATACTAAGCAGTTAAAAGAAAACGTGATTAACGGCGGCAACCACTCTACGGAAATACCAACATTAACAGCGGATCAAAAGTAATATCATTGTTAACATTACTCATCAACAGTTACTTGTACACGAAGTTGTACTTTAAATGACATGAACAGCGTCTTCGTTCTGGATCCGGATGCAAACCCAGAACGTAAAGCCATTGTTAACCAAGCAAAGCTTTGTGCCTTATCGAGACTCGATCACCAGGCAGAAAGAGACGTCAGATATTGACGTTTGCACCAGTATCAGTTATCAATTCTCAACTTGAACGTAAATGACGATAATGTTTGTACGAAAGCAGGAACCCTAACATGGCAATTACCTTCTTGGTAATTAACCTCGAAAGACGTTGTATAGTGTTGCATTGTCAAGGAATAAAGGATGCACATGTTTAAAATTGAAATGCCATCATGTAATGCTGGGGACAAGGATGCGAACCCAGCACCTAATCGGATTGTTGAATAAGTACGTAAAATCAGAATGTAGATATCACAGTTTGTCACCAGTAGTGCGGTTGGAACCTTAAATGACGACTGAAGTTGTATTGTCTGACCGGGATTCGAACCCAGCGCCTACCGCCGTCGTTGTCTAACCAGGAACAGACGAGAAATGTCCAATGTTGGTCCACCATTAGCGAGATTTGCACACGTTTAACTAGAAATAAGGTGACGAAAACGTCTATGCTGACTGAGAGTCGAACGCCGCACACATGGTAATGAAGACACGTTAATAATCAACTTCATATTCAGTAGTAGCTAGGAGTAGCATGTTTAGTTGCAAACCTTAAGGCCTTACTCATCCCTAGTAACATGTTGCCTAATATCTGCGATATCATGATGTTAATTTACAAGTGGATTGACTGCCGTAAAGAACAATGTTCTCTGGTAGTCGTGTATCATTGAGATGTAAATGAAGTGCCTCAGCAGAAAGTTCAAATGGTTCAAATGGCTCTGAGCACTATGGGACTCAACTTCTGTGGTCATTAGTCCCCTAGAACTTAGAACTAGTTAAACCCAACTAACCTAAGGACAGCACACACATCCATGCCCGAGGCAGGATTTGAACCTGCGACCGTAGCGGTCTCGCGGTTCCAGACTGCAGCGCCAGACTTCAGCCGGCCAGCAGAAAGTAATTTCCGTCGTGCAGCACGTATTGTTTCAGGGACACTGAGTACATGTTATAAATGCACAAAACGTGTATTATATACTAAATATATGCTATTATTTGGAGAAGCTGCGGCCAAACCTGTTTACTTTTACATTCCGCTTAGTTGTCGTAGTTGAATACAGGTTTTCTTAAGGCTACATCTAATGCACAGCGCTTACAAGAAGGTATAGTTTCTTGCGTCATGCTATTGCTAGCTAGGTGAAATATTTTGTGGTAGCTATGTTTAAAATGAATTTATTTTTGAAAGTATTCAAAAATGGTTCAAATGGCTCTGAGCACTATGGGACTCAACTGCTGAGGTCATTAGTCCCCTAGAACTTAGAACTACTTAAACCTAACTAACCTAAGGACATCACAAACATCCATGCCCGAGGCAGGATTCGAACCTGCGACCGTAGCGGTCTTGCGGTTCCAGACTGCAGCGCCTTTAACCGCACGGCCACTTCGGCCGGCTTTTGAAAGTATTGTTCGTCAAATATTTGAATAAATCGTCAACTGTAGGTGTGTCTGCACATGTTATAGCATAATAGCTGTAGCTGCGTTAGTTCGTACTACAGACTTGGGTAGGTTAGGTGTAACTTTTGATCCTTCAAGGGGTGATCGTGGCCATACGGCCCCGGTCTGTACTAGCCGCGGCTCGCGAGCTACGGGCCAGCCAGGCTGGCCGAGGCGAGACGCAAGTGAGCGAGCTGGCGGTGGCGTTGGTGGGCCAACAGCCCGGGACGAGCCAGCACGGCTGCGCCGCATGCCTCTCCCTCTGCCGCTCCGTTTGACGTAAATATGTTTACCTCCTCTCCTGGAATCAGTATAAGAGCGGTAAGCAGAAATACACATCAGGCTGTCTGCCGTAATGGCTCACAGGGAGAGGTCTATTCGAGGTAGAGTCAAAAAATGGTTCAAATGGCTCTGAGCACTATGGGACATCTGAGGTCATCAGGCCCCTAGAACTTAAAACTACTTAAACCTAACTAACCTAAGGACATGACACACATCCATGCCCGAGGCAGGATTCGAACCTGCGACGGTAGCGGTCGCGCGGTTCCAGAATGAAGCGCCTAGAACCAATCGGCCGAGGTAGAGTCGTCGCTCTCATTGAGGAAGGAGGATGTTCCATCAGACAAGCTGGCAGACGTTATCGCGTACCACATACCTCTGCAACGCGATGGTGGAGGATCTGCCTTGAAAGAGGCACCACCAACAGGGCTCCGAGCTCAGGCAGGAAGAGAGCAGAAAGACAGGGACCTAGTGTCTAGGAGCAGAGAAAATCCCTTTCTGAACGCGAAGCAGTTGCGGTGGAAGACCAACTTCCCCGGCTCCAGTGACACGATTCTCCGAAGGCTGAGGGACGCTGGACTGCATGCACGACGATCCGCCGTGAAACAAGAGCTCAGCGAAGACAACGTTTTATACCGGCTAGCTTTTGCGGAGCTCCATCTGAGGGCGTCGTGGGGCAACGTCATTTTCACTGATGAGAAGGCGTTTTCCACCAATAACGACGGTCCATGAATCGTTTACAGGCCGCAAGGGACTCGCCAACAACGCGAATATATAACCACGACGAGAAGAAGTGGCCGGCTATCTGTTACCCGCTGGGGTTGGAATTCTGCGAGAGGGGCGGGAATTCTTCACAGGATAGAAGGAACTCTGGACAGCGCGCAGTATGCCCACATATTGGAAAATGTGATGCTTCCGTCAGTGCGAATGCTGTACGCAGAAGGGGACGTCATACTGGAAGAGGACCATTCTCCCATTCACAAGTCTGAATTTGTTCAGCAGCGGCTCTCCACGATTGGCGTCAACGTCATGGACTGGCCACCACGGGCGGCTGATATGAACTCCATGGAAAACATGTGGGCTGAGGTCGCCAGAACATTAACAGAGAACTGGCCACGAAACCAACCAACTACTGCGGACGCTCTTTGGGACTGCGTCCTGGAAGCCTGGGAGGAAGTTGCTTCTTCAGGCTGTTACGTCCGACGGCTTATACATTCTATGCCAAGACACGTGATAGAAGTACAAAATTATGAAGGATTCTGGATAAAATATTAGAGTTCTTAAAATGTTTTGTTAGGTCTTCTTTTTCGTCATTTTTCCTCATTGGGAGCTAGTGGAAGATCGCGAGGCAACAGAAAAGATACAATATGGATTAGTTTTCCTTTGAGCTGTCTTTTTAATTCAAGTGGGTTTCTTTTGAATACACAGTTTGTTAAATATTCTATTTTGATTTCATTTATACCCTGTCTCGATATTTACAAAGTAATCAGCGTAGATGGACTCTGTCACAGTAGTTTTTGTTATTTCAAATACATCTCTCTCTTCCCCTCCATCCGTGAATACACCCTCCGTCCTCCACACAATACGCAAACGATTTCATATTATGTTTACTCGTTGTTATATCTCCTCTATTCTCTCTCACACACTCTTTCTCTGACACTATCGCCGCAAGTGTCCTTCTATTCAATTCCCCCAAAACTCTATAAACAAATCTAACAGTTTCCATTGACGCTACATTTTCTCTTGTAATTTCTGCTGTCTTTACTCTCTATCATTCCTCTCAACACATATGAAACCGTATTCTTTGATCTCCCCTTCCCTATGATCCATTCTTCGTTCTGAAAACAGTCCTTCCTTATCTCTCGGTCCTAAGATAAAACTAACTGTGGCACACATCTAAGTAAGCAATACTTTGCAAGCATTTCACGCTTATATTTTGCACTTCTGCACTTCTATCCATTCCCAGATCCCGCCCTCCTTCCTGTTACCCGTCCCTTGACATCTGCATCTACATCGAAATGAATACTCTGCAATTCATAATTATGTGCTTGGCAGGGGGTTCTGTGGCCTGGTGGATTAATCTTGTATTGATGTGTAAAACTTGTAGGTTTACATCTCACGTCAGGCGTAGATTTTTAACACACACAAGTAGCTCTCCTTCACCCCTAGTAACGCCAAGTGCAGAACACCAGTAAGCTCCGTAGTTCAATATCCGCAGTAAAGATAACATCCCTTCGCTGCTGACTGGGCATTCGTTTGAGCTGTGACAGATGGAGAAACCCCGTAAGGCAGAGACTCTGTCACCAGCAAGCCGTCGTAAACTAGAAAACATATTTCATTTAATGAACCAATGGCCATGTAAGTTCACAAGGCTCTTACTTTATTTGAAACTGAGACGTTGAAAATTGTGGTGCTGGACCGGGATTAGAATTCGATTTCACTGTGTTCCCGAAGATTGCAAACTCTTCTAGGCGTCCTCGAAAGGCACCTATCTGGTTTCGAATCCTGATCAGCACAAAATATTCATTATTTCAGTACAAACCCTAGCACGTGCACTCCGAACTACTGGTGAAAAACAGTTGCATTTTCAACGTCTCTTCGTGCGTTGTCAGCTGTAACGTGTTCGTTTCGACTCACAGCACATGATGAGCTTTTTATCACAAGATTATAAGATGAAACATTTCCTTACATCTTTTCAAGTTCGAACATTCCTCTCCATCCTACTGGTGAAAACGGATTTGGGTTTGACGTTGTGTTCGTTGTGATCACCAACGACGACATGTTGAGGATTCAACTTCTAGCCAGCAGAGTATTTCCCATCACATGATTGAAAGTACAAACATATCATTCCTAGCTATTATTGGAAAAGAATTTGATAGTTAAAGTTTATTCATGACCACGTGTGCGGGGTTTGAATTCCATTCAGCACAGAACTTTTCGTCGCCTGATGTCTAGCTAAACATGCGCCCATCTCGCTACTGGTAAACCAACAATAGCTATTGATCGTCAGTTCCTGGCTAGAAAACGAAGGTGCTAGATACTGGGTTCGATTCCCAGTCAGGCAAAAATAATTCTATCTTCAATTAAGGTTCCAGTATTTCGCTATTGGTGAAAATATTCGATATTTAACTTCTGATTTTATGAACAGTAGTGCTCAAAAGTATCCGAACAACCTGATTGAATTTCACCTGATTCCCATGCAACCTACATAACGCAGCTGTCTAGCAGGTCCTCTAATCGCTCCTTGGTACAGTCGTTTGACTGTTGAAAATGGTTCCAACAAATCACCACTAGAAAAAACTGCTCTGTATCTCAATAACTCAAGATGTAAAGTAATACCACGATACTACAAATATCAGGGAACACTTCATCACAGATAAGACTGTCCTTAAGGCTTGTAAGCTCACATTTATTGCAATAAATGACATACCTGAAATGTTACCACTCTCATTATTACGTCAGATAGGTAACGCACGTAGTAAGTTCGTCGTATTCATGATTTCCTCTTCAAAGTAACATGCCATACTTATTCACGAGCAGCTAGTTGAGAATGTCTATGAACTTCAAATGACACGACGAACCGCCTCGTTCTGCATATGGATTCAAACCTAGGTCATGAAGGCTAGGCCGCGGTGGCCGTGCGGTTCTAGGCACTTCAGTCCGGAACCGCGTCACTGCTACGGTCGCAGGTTCGAATCTTGCCTCGGGCATGGATTTGCGTGATGTCCTTAGGTTAGTTAGGTTTAAGTAGTTCTAGGTTCTAGGGGACTGATGACCTCAGATGTTGAGTCCCATAGTGCTCAGAGCCATTTGAACCAATCATGCAGGCTAAGATTTCGTAGCTGACGGAAATTAACAGTCATTCCTGACTAGGCATAAAGAGAGTGATATACCTCATTTTTGGACAGTATCAGTTAGCAAATATCAACTTAAAATTACATAACGTAACATTTTTAACGGACGCGAATTCCTACCCAGCATCTATTGTCCCTGTTAACGAACTACTAGAGATGTTAAATATTGCTACTTCACAAGTAACTTACTTGAAATGCAGTGAGGTAAAGCTGCCTCTTCCTATCAAAAAACATCGGCAGAAGTTGGAATCAAACCGAGACCAACATCGTATGAAAGTATCATCAGTCCAACAGATCACCAAACCCTCTTCTCTACGACTCATTTCTCTATCATAACACCGTTGCGGCACACAAGATGAGAATTCTGACACACAGGCTCCCTGTAGTGGTTTGCAGGATGTTCAGTACATTCATTTACTTGGTTGACCGAATCGCCATGAACTAGCTGCCTTGGCTACCCAGTGCATACATTCGACTCTATTTTGCAATCATCGAAATAAAATAACGTAACTGCCACCTACACAGAACTGCCAACAGTGTAGGATGCAGAAATTTAAATAGGAAGTGTTCCTTTCCATTTGAGCTACTCTACTGCGCTATCTGTTTGTTGAAACCATCGTGCAGTGCAAAAGACATGCTGTAACTGTCTGTCTCTCAGAAGTCTAGATCCGGCCATATGCATTATCTCACAGCACTGGGGAATGCCGAAGATCTGGAGGAACTGTTGTTCACTTCCAGAGTTGCTGTAGCCACTTCACAGCTAGTAGCGTAACGGTAAGCGTCGCGTGTTCTATTACATTCGCTACTACATTTTTTTAAAACGCAATTCTGCTGTCTGCAGAAGTTATAAATTTAATGGAACTTTGAACATAATTCTCTTCACTTCTCAACCCAAAATAGTCGCATGTGGAAAAAAGGTTAACTTCTGCGTCATTTTGTTCTTTTCAGGTTTAATAGACGGCCAGGCAGCAGATGCGCTCGGAGCTAATTATGTATGGGGAGAGCGCATCGTGCCAAAATAGTCAGAAAAGTATTTTCTACATTAGCTGTCGTCTGGTAGTGGCATTTTATTCTTCTTCAAACCTTGTTTGACAGCTTTAACGCAGATCAAGTTTTCTACATGCATGTAATCAATAAACTGCATGTTCATTGTCAGACTGTTATAGATAACATCAGAGAATTCGCATATATCGTTGATGATTACTTTCTCTCTCATGTTTAGTATTGTTTTAACAACACTAAAAGAAACCTTACGAAAACTGTGCACTGTAATGTAAGAAATGAAATAAAACTACCCACGATAACCTCACGACGAAAGTAAGTCTGTTTTAACAAAACTGAGTATCTTAACACAAGCCTGCCTCTATCTGCCCGAATTAGTAAAACACTACTCACTTAGATTTCGATTGGGTCTGTGTTTAAATGGTATGCTGTGACATACTCAACAGGTATGCAAATGTGGCATTTTATAAATAAAGTTACGTATTCCTAGAAACCCAAAATTTTCTTGTCAGCAGCGGAAAGAGGCGTTACCTGTTGTGCAGCATTGTAAGTTTTTCACCATTGCACATTGAGTTGAAGTATTTTCTTACGATTTGTTAATCAATTTATTTCCTTCATACTTGTCACCCTGGCATGGGAGTCTTAAGTGAAGAACATTATTGAATTTCGTATCGTTGACGGTCGATTCGAATTTCTTCAGAGACGCTTGTATTGTATAGGAGCTTCGCAGTCAGAAAGCCGAGATCTACGACCATTAACACACCTTACTGAGTCGAGCTGCTAAGAGGATTTTATGTGTAAAGGTTTTCTTCTGATTTTGTTACAGAATTTTTTCTGGGAATTCGCAGCTCCATGAAATAATACACAAAAAAAGCTCGCACGCGCTGCCCCTTCCACGGTTAGAACTGACGATTTTCTTAACCGTTGTAACACGAGACACGGGCGGTACCTCGGGGCTACGGACACACTGCTGCCAGCACGCCACTCTCGTCGTGGTATTGGTCGCTCAGCCTCATAACGCATTGTGAAAGATATTAAAAGTTGTCACTTATGTAAAGAATAGCATTTCTTTAGCTATAAATTGAAATTTCTGTCTCAGTGTCTTAGTTTACGTGAGGATTATATACCACGAGTCATTCAAATGGAAAGAGAATACCAAGTAAATTTAGCGAGTCAGCTCAGTACCATAGGCGAAAGTGATTGCAGTGTGACGATGTTGCCAATTCTCAGCTGTGCTAGGAACAGCTCTGTAGCGTTATAGGAGGAGAATCCTGTGCTCGTGTCATAGGAGGATACGGAGAGGAGGCGCGGGGTTTGGTTAATATGCAGCGTTTTCTCTTACCAGCAGTGTCAAACATTCAAGTGTGTAATATTCCATCACGATTACAGTTTCCCACAAAATATATACGAATAAAACACTTATCTTGTTACTTTGTTAGAAAAGATTATTTCAGTACAGTAAAAAGTCTTTGGAAATCAACTTGGCCAACCTCTCACGAAAAGTAAGGTAACAAATACTTTGCACCTCGAAATCGATTGCATCTATGTGCAGTCTTGTGGTCATACAAGTAGAATTTCATGAATTGCAAGAGAATGTAGAAAAATGTTGGTGCGAATGGAAGCTGTAAGAAACACAGTTACCTAATTATTCTGAACCACGTAATAATCAATTCATTTGATAATTAAGAAGAGAAGAAACTAAAAATTATGCCCATTAAGACAGAAACTAAAGTGCAGATGCGGGCACTGTGCAGATCTGCGCTTTTTCATCTTCAGATCTATATAAATAATGTATACTAACCAGCGTATTCATTGCTTTCGTAATGTTTACCTCTTGTTTAGTCTTCTTATGATGAACTGGACCCACACGCATGAGTCTGATTTTTTCTTTATATCCTTCCATCTACTATCTTTGTGTGTTATTGTTCGGTGTTCAAAAAGCAAAATATTGTACCTGCTCCCATGAGGTATTAAAATGAGGTCGCAAAAAGGCTAACGAATTATAAACAAAATACAGTGAGACGCCAATTTGTCTGTCGTCATGGTATTAAGTGGACAAAATAGTTGGGTGTTATTGTGGTCTTTTCCTATTGAGATTTTCATATTACCCTGACACAAGACGCCGAGATAAATGAGTATATTCTCCGTGACGAAACATCCCACATTCCATTCATCCTGATCCATTCGTTATGTGCATCGGCGGCAATGAGTGATAGGAAAGCTGGTGTGGGGTGACGAATAACAATAACAATGGTAGTAATTACAAATCAATAATCAAGGATATTTACTGCATTACAAACGAACAAAGTAACCAAGAATGGCTGAATGTTTAATTGGCGCACTGAGTAGGTGTTCTTACCACTTTGTTACTGAATTCTGTTCTAGTTGTTTGCAGAGAGAAAACAAAGAACCCTGTAGCCATACATATCGCTAGTACAACGAGATATTACCTATCAACTATCCTTGCTTTACATCACGAGACGAACATGGCGTCACTGAGCTGATATTTGAAATACATTTCTGTTTTCTCTCTCTGTCTCTCTCTCTCTCTTTTTATTTTTATTTTAATTTTTTGAGGAAAGCATCGAGAAGTGCGATAATAAGCAAGTTAGCATATAACCTGTTTACAGTTATTTTCATCGGGATACATAATGCAAACATGCAACTTTTAAGTGTGTTATTGCGTAATTCCAGTTATTGACAGTCTATTCGTGAGCTTGCTCGCATTCAGTAGGGTGAAACCTATCACAGAAGCTAGCAAATATTTCTTGCACCATGCGCAACACATAAACGAAATCTCGCTGCACTGACGTGTTGTCCGATATATTGCACGGAAAACAAATCTGGTTCATGTTGCTAAATACAGCTCTGTCAGATATCAATTTGGAAGCGTACCAAGTGTATAAAAGTATATATTGAAATACGCAGAAAGGCCCATAGAGGTATTCGACTGAAACATAGCCATGACCAAAATTGTAACTGGGGTCGACAGCATCGTCGTCTACCACCTTGACAACTCGAACGGTGACGGTGCTCGTCCGGTTACTTATGTTTACTGGTATCAAAGATACAGCACGAAAGCACAAAAATGTTAATAACCCGAAGATCATTAGTTTTGGAACCCATAGAAAGTAAAGCAGTCATCAGTCGGAAGAGTGGTTTGAACACCACAGTGCTTTAATAGGCACGGACTTGTTGGAGGTGGTATGCTGTTGCTTTCATCCGACCTTTGAGTTGACTTACCTAGCCACTTAATAGGGGAACCTATAGTTTTACGTGGCTTTCGGACCACAGTGCAACTCGGCATTTTTCACATCAACAAATACTGCCCCAGGGGAAATATGTGTGAAACGGCACATAAAAATCGTTGGACTTCTGAGGGATCGAACCTGAGACCTTCGTATCCATAGTCTTGCTCTTTATCACCTTGCCACCATGCAGACAATAATGTGGTTTCTGCTTGCCGTTAAAATTAAGGATCTCCGTTTGTGCCTGCATTGGCACTTGCGTGTCCCTTAGGAGACCTTATCTTTCGGATTACCCTCGTATACGTGTGTGTAAACGCCTTCCAATGCCCACTCAAGGAAGACAAGGATACCTAGTCTAGCTTCAATATTACAAATACGCCTCTGTGTGTGGATGAACGCAGAATTATGTTGATAATCATTTTGAATATTTATCAGTACTGCACCCATTGGTGTGAAACTCGTTTTCTACCAATGATTCCCACAGCTACAGGAACACTACTTTAATACCTCTTATACAAAATACTTACGCAGTGCTATCAGACGAAAAGATCAACCTGACACAAACTGTGGGAAATTTGTTTTACAACCTTCGTACCTGGATACAGAACTTTTCCTATTTGAGATATCTGTGAACTATGCTGCATAAGACGATTTAAGAAGAAAATAAATTCCTTCAGCTACACCAATGCTTAAATAAATCGTCTTAACTGCACTAAATCTTGGTTTTTGAATCGTTTACGTCCGCAGCTCGTGGTCGTGCGGTAGCGTTCTCGCTTCCCAGACCCGGGTTCCCGGGTTCGATTCCCGGCGGGGTCAGGGATTTTCTCTGCCTCGTAATGACTCGGTGTTGTGTGCTGTCCTTAGGTTAGTTAGGATTAAGTAGTTCTACGTTCTAGGAGACTGATGACCATAGATGTTAAGTCCCATAGTGCTCAGAGCCATTTGAATCATTTTGAATCGTTTACCGGCCGTACTCTGCCGCATTTCGCCGATTGGAAGGCAAAAAGCTTACTGACAAATTTCACTGAAGGAAAAGGGGGACGAAATGTCTCACACTGGAAGGTCATGTTGTTTAATTTAAATGATTACAGGATCAGGTAAAACGAACAGTGAGGTTGTCAGTATAAGCACATACTGTTGTCAATATGATGTTGCACCGCCCAGGGCCTGTAATGATAAAGGGCCCGTTTAGGTCAGGCATATTATACGCAGAAGTGGAAGAGAGAGCACCACTAAATTCTACAATCCGTATGCATTGCATACACACAGAAATTACTGTTACAGTGTACTTATGGAGCCCAATGAGTGAATTGTATATTTTCCGGTGATAAAGAGCACTGGAAAACAGTCTTCGCTACATTAGGTTGCTTAAACTGGCGTCAACTTGAGCTAGAATTTATGGTCAGCAGCTAAGTGTAAGGACAGTGAGTCGTATGCGGGTTTTGCGACTGTGAAATACTTTCCTTACATTATGGAAGCGAATATTAAATTTGAACTAATATTGCGAAAATTTTGGACTTGGATAGCTTAGAATGAAAATCTTTCTGTTTATTGCAAAGGAAAACAATTGATTTTCTAAAACATTCTGTGTCATACACAACTTGAAACAGGTCACATCGACCAAATCATATGGAAGAACCGACAGCGACGTATATTGGAAGGCGGTAAGATCCCTTGGTTTTTGGTTTGGCAGTATTCAACAGCCATTTGTAGGTGCCAGTAAATGAAGAAAGGTAGCGCGTTTTCGTTATCAAGTAACGTCTTCATCAATTACTTTAGTTGTAATGTGATCTACGAGTAATTGCTGATGTTTGATATTAACATGAAATGGATTCCGTAGACAGGGAAAGATCTTGTTCTTGGGCAACTACTTCTATAATGACCAAAAGGACTTAAACGATCTTCCAGCAGCGGTATGAAGAAAATGATAGTAATAATGACGGTGATAATCGAATTATCCGGTAACTTCACACTTCACAGTGGATTTTCTGGAATTAAGAAATTTCCTGAATTAGTGAAAATTTCAAAATGGCTTCAAATCGAGGCTATGACGCCTAGAAGAGTCTTTACATCCTGCTCACATGAGAATAGCATAATCTCCACGTCAGAAGCTTGCTTCTACTTAACCATTCAATACACTCGCGTTTCTTTCACCGTGACTAGTTTAGTAAGCTAAGCACATCGTCCATTACAGCACACTCCTGGGGCTGGGAAATGTGGCCACAATGGTCTGGAGGAACGAACTATCACAAGTGCAATGCGTGGGTTCAGGCATTTACTTTTAAGAGGCACAAACAGATTTACTTTACCTCTGGTAACCTCAAGATAAAGCTGTTATAATCCAGAATCCGCATTAAACATCACGTTCCTTCATTCCAAACTGGGCAGAGCTGGTTTACGTTGGAAAATGACATAGTGGAGGTCAGGGTAAACAGAAATACTGTCATCAGTAAACTTACTTACATTAGAAAATTTTATTTTATTTGGTGAACTGATAGCCGTCTAAAGGAACAGGGCTCTTATTTTACTTGTACTTGATTGAACTGGAGACGTTGAAAAATATGGTGCTGGACTGTGATTCGAATTCTTATCTCCTATTTCGAGGATCTGAATCTCTCGGAACAGTATAGTTCAATCATTTCATTCCTTTTCCCAAGACTGCAGTCTTCTTTAGATCTCCTCCAAAGGTAAATATGTGGGTCCGAATCCTGATCCAGTACAAAAATATTCATAATTTCATTTCAAGCCCTATCACGTGCACACCGGCCTGCTAGTGAAAATTAATGTGCATTTTTAATGTCTGTTCATGTTGCCAACAATTTCTGGACAAACACGTACACATTTTACTGTTGGTGAGTAAGCAATTGATACTTAAGCAATATTCGTGGACAATAAAGAAGAACGATAGGAGTGCGGTTTCTATTATCGCTCAGGCACAAAAATTTGTGTCCTTATTTTAGATTAAACACCTAGCAGCTGGCAAGAAAAACCGATACGTAACATTTGGTTTTACTTAGTTAACAATCCGATTACGTCTTGGGTTCGTATCTCCGTCGCAGAACTTCACATCATGCGCTTCATCTTTAAATTCATACACAATTCGTTACTTCTGAGTTGAGGTATATCAGACATCTTTCATGGTTAGTTAACAGGGATGAAAGGGTCTTGATAGGAGTCCCGGTTTATTACAAAAACTGTCGTCTTTTATTTTCAAGTTTAGATTTGGTTACTGATATAGGCGAAAGTTTCGGTACTTCATGACTCTTCATGGATAGTCAGCAATATGATATGATTAGATTAGATTAGATTAATACTTGTTCGACCGAGCGAGGTGGCGCAGTGGTTAGACACTGGACTCGCATTCGGAAGGACGACGGTTCAATCCCGCGTCCGGCCATCCTGATTTAGGTTTTCCGTGATTTCCCTAAATCACTCCAGGCAAATGCCGGGGTGGTTCCACTGAAAGGGCACGGCCGACTTCCTTCCCCATCCTTCCCTAATCCGATGAGACCGATGACCAAGCTGTCTGGTCTTCCCCAAACCAACCAACCAACCAATACTTGTTCCATAGATCTTGAATACGACATTTCGTTATGATGTGGAACGAGTCATTTTAATGAAAGATTTATTTACATACCAGTATTCAATTTCTTTACAACAATTTTTTACCCTCTCTCTCTCTCTCTCTCTCTCTCTCTTTCACACACACACACACACACACACACACACACATTCTCTTTTTATTTTTATTTGTTCGTTGTGCTCGACTATCGGCGAGGCACGAAAACGTCCGTGAATGAGTTTTTTAGTTTTGAGTACAGTTACGAAAGAATTATAAAAACAACAATGAGAGTTAGTGATTTATGATGCTTAGTAGCAGTCAGTTCTGAGTATTATTAGCAACTAAGTTCCAGTCCCTAAACCTAGTTAC
Organism: Schistocerca nitens; assembly: GCF_023898315.1. NCBI lineage: Eukaryota > Metazoa > Arthropoda > Insecta > Orthoptera > Acrididae > Schistocerca > Schistocerca nitens. The sequence goes on from NC_064621.1 coordinate 503,250,771, forward strand.
AGAAATGCGAATCAGACGCATTACGTATTCCAGGCCGTAGCAGCCGCATCTTTGAGGCGCCAGCTGTGGTCACTTCCCAGACCGCTGTAAGATCACATTGGTTCGTCTTCTTCCTGCTGGTAATGTAACTGAGATTTGGCAACAACGCAAGGTATGTTTGGCAACTCTGTGATCGACAAGTTACTTCCTGGTGTGCACGGAATTAAGCCTCAAAGTTCACTTGATTTCTCGTGTCATTTCCATTGAGTAACCTGAGATGTTATCCTTGAGGTGTAACAGAAGATTGTAAATTTACGGTTTTCAGCCCAGCAAAGTCATTGAACGTGGCAATCGCAACTAATCTCGTCCCGTAAATAGCGGTTTACTAGTTCTAGCCACTATTGGCCTCGTAAGAGGAAAGTGCAAACCATATCTATCCGCTAGCTCTGTGTTGACGTGCTGGCCTGTGGCAATGCGACTTATGGTTCGCGGTTCCAGCCTCGCTGAATATAATGTTTTTATCCCTTCTGTGTAAGAGCTGCAAGCAGTCACATCAAACATAGATAAGCAAATCGTAAGGAAATACTTTCAGCTCATAGTGCAATGGTGAAAAACTTACAATGCTGCACAACAGGTAAATCCTCTTTCCGCTGCTGACAAGCAAATTTTGGGTTTCTAGGATTACTGTAGGGAAGCAGCCTACTCACGCCTTATAAAATTCACATCAGTCTTTCCATTGTGTGCCAGCGAGTCCGCTGTAACTAGCTCTGACGTCATAAATATTACGCAATACTTTAAAATGAAGTAAATAACCTGAAACGTTTCTAGCATGTCAGGAGTAATACAAAATCAATATGTGTTGGATATCAGTTCAATAACTTTAACCACTTTCGAAATTTGGATGTTTTCCTGAAAAATCATTGGCGCAAGAGAAAAGAGATAGAAACTTAAAAATTTATATTTAGATTCCTTTTGCGTAATAATTTAGTAGAAACAGTATTCTGGATCTCACAAATTAAAATTTTAGTTGAAATTCATGATTTTCTGGTTTTTGTCTTAGAAATTAAGGAAGCAATATAGATTAAGTAGGCGAATAAATAAAGCTAGGATGTTTAAATTTAAGTAGATGTGAGAAGTTTCAACTGAATAACTATAAAACTATAGCGATAGCGCATCTCCAAAGGGCAAGTTCAAAGCCCGTCTACTGCGTGTAGTGTAATTAAATTAATTATTTCGCCCAAAATATTTGACTTAGCCACGTCAGACTTTTATTATGATTACTTACCTGTGTGCTGATTGCACATTTAAATTGAGAGCTTCATCGGCCATCAGCAAAGGAAGCAATGATTTATTCGACAACTTAAAGTGGTGCAATATGTAACTTTATTTATGAAATACCACATTTGCATACCTGTTGAGTATGTCACAGCATACCATTTAAACACAAACCCAATCGAAATCTAAGTGAATAGTGTTTTACTAATTCGTGCAGATAGAGGCACATTTGTGTACAGATACTCAGTTTTGTTAAAACAGACTTACTTTCGTCGTGAGGTTATCGTGGGTAGTTTTATTTCATTTCTTACATTACAGTGCACAGTTTTCGTAAGGTTTCTTTTAGTGTTGTTAAAACAATACTAAACTTGAGAGAGAAAGTAATCATCAACGATATATGCGAATTCTCTTATGTTATCTATAACAGTCTGACAATGAACATGCAGTTTATTGATTACATGCATGTAGAAAACTTGTTCTGAGTTAAAGCTGTCAAACAAGGTTTGAAGAAGAATAAAATGCCACTACCAGACGACAGCTAATGTGGAAAATACTTTTCTGACTATTTTGGCACGATGCGCTCTCCCCATACATAATACAATAGCTCCGAGCGCATCTGCTGCCTGGCCGTCTATTAAACCTGAAAAGAACAAAATGACGCAGAAGTTAACCTTTTTTCCACATGCGACTATTTTGGGTTGAGAAGTGAAGAGAATTATGTTCAAAGTTCCATTAAATTTATAACTTCTGCAGACAGCAGAATTGCGTTTTAAAAAAATGTAGTAGCGAATGTAATAGAACACGCGACGCTTACCGTTACGCTACTAGCTGTGAAGTGGCTACAGCAACTCTGGAAGTGAACAACAGTTCCTCCAGATCTTCGGCATTCCCCAGTGCTGTGAGATAATGCATATGGCCGGATCTAGACTTCTGAGAGACAGACAGTTACAGCATGTCTTTTGCACTGCACGATGGTTTCAACAAACAGATAGCGCAGTAGAGTAGCTCAAATGGAAAGGAACACTTCCTATTTAAATTTCTGCATCCTACACTGTTGGCAGTTCTGTGTAGGTGGCAGTTACGTTATTTTATTTCGGTGATTGCAAAATAGAGTCGAATGTATGCACTGGGTAGCCAAGGCAGCTAGTTCATGGCGATTCGGTCAACCAAGTAAATGAATGTACTGAACATCCTGCAAACCACTACAGGGAGCCTGTGTGTCATAATTCTCATCTTGTGTGCCGCAACGGTGTTATGATAGAGAAATGAGTCGTAGAGAAGAGGGTTTGGTGGTCTGTTGGACTGATGATACTTTCATATGATGTTGGTCTCGCTTCAATTCCAACATTTGCAGATGTTTTATGATAGGGAGAGGCAGATTCTATTCCCTTCTGGCTACGCCAAGTGAAGAAGATATAATGGCATTGTGGTCTGAAAATCACATTAAACATGTTATTCCTTCTCTACCAAGTAGACGTTAGGTCGAACCACAATAAAGTAAGGAGTGGCGACATGTAGAAAATGTATTACCAGTAACCTTTCTTATACTAGTTATTTATTTCTAGGGACGAAACAAACCCTGCGTATGGTCACAGGACACTTATTCCGTCTTTTATTTGTGCTTCTGTATGTCGATAAAATTGGTTCTGAACTGAGAATGCAACTCAGACCGCCCTTAACGCGGAATTTGATCCCTACGTGACAATACAGCTCGACTACAACTTGTTGTTTGTTCAAAACTGCAGATTCCTCAACATCTCCACCTACTGCGCATGGATGGGTTGGAATCCTGGCCAAGCACAAAACTTTTCACTATCTATTATCAGGCTCTAGCATGAGAACACCTATCTGCTGATGGATAACAATTTTTATTTTGTAATGCATTTTCATTCACTGTCAACACTAACGATATCTGATGTTTTTGACTCCCAGTGAGACACAGAACTATTTGCGAGATCACTGTAAGTTCAAGGATGTTATTCCGAGCTCCTGGTGGAGAAAAATTCGTTAGCTGACGTCTCTTTGTGTGTAGTCAACAACGATATGTGTGGGGTTCGATTCCTAGTCAGCACTGAACCCTTTGTCATATTATTTCTAGTTCAAACATGCTCACATGTCGCTGCTGGTGTAACAAACCCATACTTAACGTTCCTTATCTCTAGAATATAACAGCGATACGTGCCGGGTTGGAGTCCTGGGAAGGAAAAATTAACGTTTCGTCTCGTCATTTCATTTAATACATCTAGCTACTGCCGAGAAAATCCGATATGTTAAAGTTGATTGTGCTTCGATAACAATCCGATTAGGTTCTGGGTACGAATCTCCTATCCAACACAAAGCTTTACCTCACTGCATTTCAAGTAAGTTACTTGTGAAGAAGCAGTATTTAACATATCTCGTAGTTCGTTAACAGGGACAATAGATGCTGGGTAGGAATTCGCGACCGTTAAAAATGTTTACGTTATGTAATTTAAAGTTTATATTTGTTAACTGATACTGTCTAAAATCGAGGTATATCACTCTCTTTATGCCTAGTCAGGAATGACTGTTAATTTCCGTCAGTCACGAAATCTTAGTTTGCATGACCTGGGTTTGAATCCATATGCAGAACGAGTCGGTTCGTCGTGTCATTTGAAGTTCATACATATTCTCAACTAGCTGCTCGTGAATAACGTAAATTTTTAATGACATTTTGTGTTAAATAACAAGTATGGTATGTTACTTTGAAGAGGAAATCATGAATACGACGAACTTACTACTTGCATTACCTATCTGACGTAATAATGAGAGTGCCAACATATCAGGTATGTCAGTTATTGCAATAAAGGCGAGCTTACAGGCCTTAAGGACAGTCTTATCTGTGATGAGTTGTTCCCTGATATTTTTAGTATCGTGGTATTACTTTACATCCTGAGTTATTGCGATACAGAGCAGTGTTTTCTAGTGGTGACTTGTTGGAACCATTTTCAATAGTCAAACGACTGTATCAAGTAGCGATTAAAGGACCTGCTAGACAGCTGTGTTATGTGGGTTGCATGGGAATTAGGTGAAATGCAATCCAGGTCGTTCGGATACTTTTGAACATGACTGTACTTCGTTAACAATACGATTAGATGCTGGGTCTGCATCCCTGTCACAAGCTTTATATGATGGCATTTCAATTTTAAACATGAGCATACCTTGTTCCTTGTGGATGACACCATATTAAACGTCGTTGGGGGTAGTTCCCAGGACAGTAACTGTTATGACAGGATTTCCAGTTCAGTACAAGCATTTTCGTCATTTATTTTCAGGATCTGAATTGGTAACTGATACTGGTGCAAACGTCTATACTTCACGTCTCTTTATGCCTAGTGATCCGGTATCAATAAGGCACAAACAAAGCTTGGCTTAGTTAGCAATGGCTATAGGTGCTGGGTTTGAATCCAGGTCCAGAACGACGACGTTGGCCATGTCATTTAAAGTTCAAATTTGTGTACACGTAGCTGTTGATGTGTTACGAGAACAATGATATTACTGGTGATTTGCTGTTAATGTTGAGATTTCCTTAGAGTGCTTGTTGCCGTTAATCGCGTTTTTCTACTGGTTCGTCCAATATCCAGTTTCCAGAGCCACTCGCCGTTGAGCGACCTTCAGCATGTGGATGGAAAACCTTTTAGAGAGCGAAAAACTTTTTTCCAATTGCCGTAGAGCTTTGTAACCCCATATATTGTCTCAAGTATCTAATTTTGACTAAGGATTACTGTACGATTTATGTAAAATAATCCGTTTTCTCAGAACTTTTGGAATGTCACTTGTTGTAATTAAGGTTAGTTTATGAGTGTTATGGGGTGTCTCATCGCTAAGAATGTGTTTTCTAATATGTTTTGTATGACGATATTAGTTGATGCTTAGACTGACTGCCATAAAGACCTTTGGTCTCTTAGTAGTCTCTTGCAATACCCATTGTATGTAGTCAAACGACTGTACCCAATGGGGTTTTGGTGTTTAGAGGACCTGCAACATAGCTGCGTTATGTTGGTTGTTTTAGGCAGTGACCCACTTTTTTTGCTGTCAAGTGTACATCACCTGTCTTTCCCTAAAGTTTACCCCTGTTTTTCTCAGAATTTCGGACGTGTTGCACCATTTGACTATTGTGTATTATACTTTTCAGCAACTTCGATGAGTGAATTGTTAAGCTGATTTCATCACACTTGTCAGCTCTTGCTGTCTTCGGCGTTGTATGGATGATATTTTTCCGAAAATCGGAACTCGCATATTGCCAGTCTCAACATTCTACACACCAACGCCAACGTGAATAGTCGTTTTGTTGCCACTCCCTCCCCCCCCCCCCCCCAGTGATTTTAGAAATTCTCGTGAAATGTTGTCTACCCTTCTCCCTTATTTGACCTTAGATCGTCCAAAGTTATTTTTAACTCTATCACTGGCTCCCCTATATTCTCTCCGTCAACTCCTGTTTCTTCTTGTGACACGTCATCACACTAGCCTTCCGCCTCATAGATGCCCTGAATGTACTTTTTCCACCTATTCGCTCTCTTCTCTGCTTTTAACAGTAGAAATCCCATAGCAATCTTAATGTTACCGCATTTGCTTTTATTTCACCGAAGCTTCTTTTTACTTTTCCGGATGCTGAGACAGTCCTTCCGACTATCATATCTTTTTCGATTTCTTAACGTTTTTCATGTAGCCATGTCGCCTTAACTTCCATGCACTTACTGTTTACTTCATTTCTAAATGACTTCTTTCTCTGTCCCTGAATTTCCCTGAACATTTTTGTACTTCCTTCCTTCGTCGATCAACTGAAGCATTTGTTGTGTTACCCATGGTTACCTCGCTGTTAGCATCTTTCTATCTACGTTTCCCTTCCCAACTTCTGTGATTGCCCTTTTTAGAGAAGCCCATTCCTCTTCAACTGAATTGCCTGAAACACTAACAACACTGAACAACACAGCATTAATGCACTCTGGTGGCCGTTCCATCCGTCACAGAGTATTGCAGTTCTGATCTGCATACCGGCCGACGGTGTGTGCGTATGCAAAGTTACAAAGATACCCAACCGTGTCTTCTGCTGGCTTATCTCTGTTTATCAGGCACTATGTACCGTGTGTCTCCCCTAACAGCCACCAGGCGCATTTTCTGTGCTGTTTCTGCAGATAAACACAGTTTCATTTTTGCAGTGTGACGCATGACTTGGACCAAACGAATATTGCTCATCACATGTACCATGCGACTCCTAGCATTAACGGGAAGCGTCTGGTTGTTTCCCGTTAAAATGAAAATGAATTTTAAAGCGGTATTTTATGTTGCCGTTCAACAGAATGGTCCCATAACTGTGGAGCGTGGTATTCGTTTTACCAGTATCTGTTAACAGGGACAGTAAATTGCGATGAACGGCCAGTACTCCAGCAGCTACTCACGTGCTGCCCTGGCCCACGCTGATTGCTACCGCCAAATAACAGCTCTACTCCTCGGATTATTCTTCCTGTTTTACAGGAACTGCCAGTAGATATCGATAAAAGGAAAGTCGAAATAGATTAATTTGGGACCACCCTATCAAACGGCCACATGAAATTTCATTTTAAAATTAGTTTGTTAGGAATGGGAAACAAACCGATGCTTTCCGTTGAGACTGGCCATCGCATGAATTATGTGATGAGCGGTATTTCCTTGAGACGACTCCATCTACACAACGGAAAGATTAAATTTGAAATATCTGCCGAGAAGACAGCGAAAATGGGCCTGAGTATTCTTAAGAGAAATATACAGGGTGTTTCAAAAATGACCGGTATATTTGAAACGGCAATAAAAACTAAACGAGCAGCGATAGAAATACACCGTTTGTTGCAATATGCTTGGGACAACAGTACATTTTCAGGCGGACAAACTTTCGAAATTACAGTAGTTACAATTTTCAACAACAGATGGCGCTGCAAGTGATGTGAAAGATATAGAAGACAACGCAGTCTGTGGGTGCGCCATTCTGTACGGTCTTTCTGCTGTAAGCGTGTGCTGTTCACAACGTGCAAGTGTGCTGTGGACAACATGGTTTATTCCTTAGAACAGAGGATTTTTCTGGTGTTGGAATTCCACCGCCTAGAACACAGTGTTGTTGCAACAAGAAGTTTTCAACGGAGGTTTAATGTAACCAAAGGACCGAAAAGCGATACAATAAAGGATCTGTTTGCAAAATTTCAACGGACTGGGAACGTGACGGATGAACGTGCTGGAAAGGTAGGGCGACCGCGTACGGCAACCACAGAGGGCAACGCGCAGCTAGTGCAGCAGGTGATCCAACAGCGGCCTCGGGTTTCCGTTCGCCGTGTTGCAGCTGCGGTCCAAATGACGCCAACGTCCACGTATCGTCTCATGCGCCAGAGTTTACACCTCTATCCATACAAAATTCAAACGCGGCAAACCCTCAGCGCCGCTACCATTGCTGCACGAGAGACATTCGCTAACGATATAGTGCACAGGATTGATGATGGCGATATGCATGTGGGCAGCATTTGGTTTACTGACGAAGCTTATTTTTACCTGAACGTGCGCATATGGGGAACCGAAAAGCGCCACGTTGCAGTCCCATCGTCCCTGCATTCTCAAAAAGTACTGGTCTGGGCCGCCATTTCTTCCAAAGGAATCATTGGCCCATTTTTCAGATCCGAAACGATTACTGCATCACGCTATCTGGACATTCTTCGTGAATTTGTGGCGGTACAAACTGCCTTAGACGACACTGCGAACACCTCGTGGTTTATGCAAGATGGTGCCCGGCCACATCGCACGGCCGACGTCTTTAATTTCCTGAATGAATATTTCGATGATCGTGTGATTGCTTTGGGCTATCCGAAACATACAGGAGGCGGCGTGGATTGGCCTCCCTATTCGCCAGACATGAACCCCTGTGACTTCTTTCTGTGGGGACACTTGAAAGACCAGGTGTACCGCCAGAATCCAGAAACAATTGAACAGCTGAAGCAGTACATCTCATCTGCATGTGAAGCCATTCCGCCAGACACGTTGTCAAAGGTTTCGGGTAATTTCATTCAGAGACTACGCCATATTATTGCTACGCATGGTGGATATGTGGAAAATATCGTACTATAGAGTTTCCCAGACCGCAGCGCCATCTGTTGTTGAAAATTGTAACTACTGTAATTTAAAAAATTTGTCTGCCTGAAAATGTACTGTTGTCCCAAGCATATTGAAACAAACGGTGTATTTCTATCGCTGCTCGTTTAGTTTTTATTGCCGTTTCAAATATACCGGTCATTTTTGAAACACCCTGTATATGCTTTTAACAATGAGATTATTCAACATCTTTCGTTTAAAAAACAGATGTTACGTTATTTATTTATGCAGCTGTGTAAAACAAGGAACCACTTATTTCAGGCGTTACGGTGAACTTAGCGCAGCGTGATAGTCGGTGAAACTTCATAAGTCGATGTTACGATATTGATATAAATATCCCGTGATCTCAATATCCAGCACTGCAAGTAGTTCAATTCTGACTAAAAACTTGTTATTTTTCGTTAGATGTTCAGTTACGTGATATAAGTAACGAGGTAGACAGCTTAATGACCACACATACCAGTTGTTCCAAAAGTACTTTGTAACAAACAGCATTGCAAATATGAAACGTCAGTATGAGGTAGTTTTACAATATGGTCAACCGGTTTTTAAAATAAGCAGTTCCTTCATTATTATCGCTTCAAGTTGCACGTACTGCCGCCAGCTATGTACGAGACTTTCTATAGTCTGTCTTAGCTCAAGGGCAAGGTCTCCTACGGACTGAAACTTACCCACACTATAGGTGCAGGTGTCTTGGCTATTTGTCGTAGCTGAGTACATAACCCACCTTCATCTTCTGACAATATAGCCATAGCAGGGAATCGTACAATTGTGTAAGGGATTCACAATCATTCATCTTAATGACATCTCTTTATAAGCTGGGAATGTTAACCACACCTGCACAGAACATTTATTCAAATGTGAAATTTGTTAGAACTGTCGATATGAATTTGAAAATGTAAGAGATATTCCCAAATAAAACAGTAGAAGGGAAAAGGATCTGCATTAGTCTTTAATGAATCTGAATGAGAGCGGTGGAATATACCCTTTGACGACCTGCCCATGGAAAATAAACATCTGACAGATAGCAGACACATTTTCGAACATAGATTAAGGAAGATTCTCCTTAAAATTTCCTTGTTTACCATAGAGGATATATGAAATGTTCCTCCCCCATCAAGTTTAAGTGAATATGAATATCTAAATGAAATTATCAGATCATAGATGCCACAAAAGGAACAGCCGAATGGTGAAACACACTGCCTAAAAAAAAAAGATGAAACACCCATATCAGTTTATGACAACAGCTTCATGAAAAACTTCCGAACCGAATCAATATGTGCATGTAGGCCAGACGGGGTGCAACGCCATACTGATAAGTGGACTCATTTTGCCAAATCCTTTGTAAATGTAATTCGGTTATATAATAACTGAAGTAACATTGCATAAGTGTTCAAGTAATGATATGTCATTTCGTTTTCTCCTTCTGTTTTGGGTGATTCACTTATCTGCCAGGCGTTTTATATATATCTACTGATGTAAGCTGCCAGTAAGCATATCTATGGAAAATGGTGCAAGGTTCGAGTACTGAGTTGCCATCTCGGCTCCTTTGTCGCTAGCGTTCACAGGAAATTCTAAATTGCAAATGGGCTGCCAGTCACACGCCCCTTATCTATCACGTGACAAGCCGCACTCCCCTTGTCAGTGACATGATCATCATCATCATCATCATCATCATCATCACCATCATGTGACAAGCCATACACTCAGCTACTCCTTCCCCTACCCATCCCACCTTCATTTCAGCCAATAACAACACAGTATTAAAAATGAAACAACCAGTCTAATACTTTGTTGTTGTTGTGGTCTTCAGTCCTGAGAGTGGTTTGATGCAGCTCTCCATGCTACTCTATCCTGTGCAAGCTTCTTCATCTCCCAGTACCTAATACTTTAGTAGCCCTTAAAATGGAAAATCCAGTCACAATGTAGCTCCAGAGTACCCACCATAGTCATACTCAGAAGTATCCAATCGATCTGAGTTTGTTTCTGCATCATGATCAATAGCATTTATCCAAAAATTTATGTATTAATCATAGAGGAGCATCTGAGAACGTCCAGGGTTCGACTATTGAACCACAATTGGTGTAAATCGAAATGGACTTTTATTTAAATATTTTTCATGTCTAAATTGTTCTATGATGCTTATTCAGTTCACAATGTTCTTTCCGCAGCTAAAATGTCTTCACAGTTATGTTAATAACACGAAAACTGCAATTTCATGTAGTTTGCACTGTGCCAAAGCAAAAGACGACTACGTTCTGAACTTTGACATGAAGTTAAGGCCCTAACATAGGTCAATATAATGGTTTACTTTGACATCGGTTTTAGAGAAGTATTTTAAACGAAGTTTTGAAGTGTAAGTAAGGCACGGCAGTGGTGCCTTTTTTGTTTTGTGCTGAAAATCACAAATAGTTTGGCAAATTTCTAATTTTCGTTTCTGGTGAGGGATCTGCAACTATACTTGTGTATTGTGGTAAGCAACCCGTGTGTGTGTGAGTTTTTGTGCTCAGAATAGTTACTTATGGTTGAAATGGCTCTAAGCACTATGGGACTTAACATCTGAGGTCATCAGTCCCCTAGACTTAGAACTACTTATACCCAAGCCGTGCGGAATTAGCCGAACGGTCTAGGGCGCTGCAGTCATGGACTGTGCGGCTGGTCCCGGCGGAGGTTCGAATCCTCCCTCGGGCATGTGTGTTTGTGTTTCTCCTTAGGATAATTTAGGTTAAGTAGTTTGTAAGCTTAGGGACTGATGACCTTAGCAGTTAAGTCCCATAAGATTTCACACACATTTTTCAACTTATACCTAACTAACCTAAGAACATCACACACATCCATGCCCGAGGCAGGATTCGAACCTGCGACAGTAGCAGCAGCGCGGTTCGGGTCTGTAGGGCCTAGAATTGCTCGGCCAAATTGGCCGGCTAGTTACCTATCATGAAAATATTATTTTGGTGGCAAAGATTATGTTTTCGAGATATAGAATGTAAGAGGTCCGAGCAGATGTAATTTCGATGTATTGCTCACGCGGTGCCTGCGATATGCAAGGTATAAGAAAATCTCAGACCAGAGAGCAGTGTTGACTGCAGTAGGAACTGTGTAGCTGTAGCAGTAAGTTGTTGCTAGCGAGCAGTCTAGTCTGGTGTATCGTGTTGGCTGGGCCGGTCGTGGTGCAGCGATACCGGAGCCTGAGCATTATTTTATAAGGTAAAAAGTAGCTTCACGCATATGTAGTATCGTTATCTCAAGTCATAGAGCTATACAGTTTTTACTTTCAGCTAAATTTACACATGACAGATTAAGCAGATGGAAACTTTATTTACAGGAATTTAATTTTACAATTATTCACATTCCCGCTACACAAAATATTGTAGCAGACGCACTATCCCGTTCTCTCAGCAACAATCAGCAAGACATCGCAACCAACTTCTGCCAAGAAAATTCTAGCGTCATGTATATTCAACAAGTTGCATGCGAAAATTTTATTTCGGCATCATTACGAGACATAGCACAAGAGCAGAGCAAAGACAACGTGTGGAAAGAAATTAATCACCTTTGGCAAGATAGGAATAATGTTACCGTCAGAAACCATTACACTGTACGCAATAATATTCTGTTTCGCCGCTCTCACCCCGACAGCAACAATTGGTTACTATGTATTCCTGACGAGCTTGTTAACAAATTAATTTGGTATACTCATTTAAGTTACGCACATTATGGAGCCAGAAAATGTTATCTTATACTGAGACAGAACTGTTATTTTGCGAACGCGACGAGTTTTAGCGTCATGTAAAATCTGGCAGAAAGCTAAGTCAGACACGACTTCACATATTCCTCCGTTACATCCCATTGTACCCGTTAAATTGAGACACTTGGCCGCTGTAGACATTTTTGGTCCGATTCCCAGAACTAATAGAGGTTTTTGCTACATCTTTGTCGCTGTTGAACTCACTTCGAAATTAGTACCTTCACTCCGTTACGCCGACCGAGCGAGGTGGCGCAGTGGTTAGACACTGGACTCGTATTCGGGAGTACGACGGTTCAATCCCGCGTCCGGCCATCCTGATTTAGGTTTTCCGTGATTTCCCTAAATCGCTCCAGGCAAATGCCGGGATGGTTCCTTTCAAAGGGCACGGCCGACTTCCTTCCCCGTCCTTCCCTAATCCGATGAGACCGATGACCTCGCTGTCTGGTCTCCTTCCCCGAAACAACCAACCAACCAATCACTCCGTTACGCAAAGCTACTGCTAAATCTGTTTCGAATGCATTTGTAAAACATTTTTTATTTCATGTAGGGAATGTATTGAAAATCATTTCCGACAATGGACCACAGTTTCGATCTGCTATATGGACACGCATGTTACGAACAAGAAACATTTCTCCGATCTATATATATCCAAGTATCACGCTTCTTCGAACCCTTGTGAAGTCTAATGAAAGAAATTGGTAAACTATGTAGAATATACTGCCATAAAAAACATATTGATTGGGACACACACATACTCTCATTCCAGGATGTAATTAACTCCATACCAAATGAATCTACTATGCTATCTCCGACTGTTATACTGAAAAATGTTGAACCACCCAACAAAATTAAAGAACTAGTATCTTTTCCTACATCTCGTCGACTACGCCACCATGAAATAATTGACATTGCACTCAAAAACATCAAATGTGCCGCAGAGCGCCGGAGAAGACAGCAAAAACAGGTTTGTCCACGCCGTGACTTTCACATAGGACACAAGATATTAGTACGTACACACTATTTATCCAACAGAGGAAAGAGTAGATGCAGTAAATTTGAGCTTCTATACGCAGGTCCATACAGAATTTGCAGCATTCCTCACCCCAATGTAGTACACGTCGAAACTTTGAGAATCAGAAAAAGCAAGGGCAATCACCATGTCTCCAATATTAAACCCTTTATTGAATGAACATACTTTATGATTTATCACACTGTAATGCTATTTCCTGAATTTTATATGACCACTTATGCAATTATATTTATATGAACTCTTACTGATCATTATTATATTTTTTCCTGGCAAGTGCCCGGCAAGGTTAGGTTAGCAGGTCGCTTTTCTTGGCGTTAAACATAAGACCGTGCACATTTTTCCAGATAAACTTACATATTATATGACCACTTATGCAATTATATTTATATGAGCACTTACTGATGATTATCATATTTTTTCCTGGCAAGTGCCCGGCAAGGTAAGGTTAGCAGGTCGCTTTTCTTGTCGTTATATATCAGACCGTGCACATTTTCCATTTTTTGTGTATATATGATTGTTTTCCCCCCCATGAACCATGGACCTTGCCGTTGGTGGGGAGGCTTGCGTACCTCAGCGATACAGATGGCCGTACCGTAGGTGCAACCACAACGGAGGGGTATCTGTTGAGAGGCCAGACAAACATGTGGTTCCTGAAGAGGGGCAGCAGCCTTTTCAGTAGTTGCAGGGGCAACAGTCTGGATGATTGACTGATCTGGCCTTGCAACATTAACCAAAACGGCCTTGCTGTGCTGGTACTGCGAACGGCTGAAAGCAAGGGGAAACTACAGCCGTAATTTTTCCCGAGGACATGCAGCTTTACTGTATGATTAAATGATGATGGCGTCCTCTTGGGTAAAATATTCCGGAGGTAAAATAGTCCTCCATTCGGATCTCCGGGAGGGGACTACTCAAGAGGACGTCGTTATCAGGAGAAAGAAAACAGGCGTTCTACGGATCGGAGCGTGGAATGTCAGATCACTTAATCGGGCAGGTAGGTTAGAAAATTTTAAAATGGAAATGGATAGGTTAAAGTTAGATATAGTGGGAATTAGTGAAATTCGGTGGCAGGAGGAACAAGACTTTTGGTCAGGTGAATACAGGGTTATAAATACAAGATCAAATAGAGGTAATGCAGGAGTAGGTTTAATAATGAATAAAAAAATAGGAGTGCGGGTTAGCTACTACAAACAGCATAGTGAACGCATTATTGTGGCAAAGATAGACACGAAGCCCATGCCTACTACAGTAGTACAAGTTTATATGCCAACTAGCTCTGCAGATGATGAAGAAATTGATGAAATGTGTGACGAGATAAAAGAAATTATTCAGGTAGTGAAGGGAGACGAAAATTTAATGGTCATGGGTGACTGGAATTCGTCAGTAGGAAAATGGAGAGAAGGAAACATAGTAGGTGAATATGGATTGGGGGGAAGAAATGAAAGAGGAAGCCGCCTTGTAGAATTTTGCGCAGAGCATAACTTAATCATAGCTAACACTTGGTTCAAGAATCATAAAAGAAGGTTGTATACCTGGAAGAATCCTGGAGATACTAAAAGGTATCAGATAGATTATATAATGGTAAGACAGAGATTTGGGAACCAGGTTTTAAATTGTAAGACATTTCCAGGGGCAGATATGGATTCTGACCACAATCTCTTGGTTATGAACTGCAGATTGAAACTGAAGAAACTGCAAAAAGGTGGGAATTTAAGGAGATGGGACCTGGATAAACTGAAAGAACCAGAGGTTGTACAGAGTTTCAGGGAGAGCATAAGGGAACAATTGACAGGAATGGGGGAAAGAAATACAGTAGAAGAAGAATGGGTAGCTCTGAGGGATGAAGTAGTGAAGGCAGCAGAAGATCAAGTAGGTAAAAAGACAAGGGCTAATAGAAATCCTTGGGTAACAGAAGAAATATTGAATTTAATTGATGAAAGGAGAAAATATAAAAATGCAGTAAATGAAGCAGGCAAAAAGGAATACAAACGTCTCAAAAATGAGATCGACAGGAAGTGCAAAATGGCTAAGCAGGGATGGCTACAGGACAAATGTAAGAATGTAGAGGCTTGTCTCACTAGGGGTAAGATAGATACTGCCTACAGGAAAAGTAAAGAGACCTTTGGAGAGAAGAGAACCACTTGTATGAATATCAAGAGCTCAGATGGCAACACAGTTCTAAGCAAAGAAGGGAAGGCAGAAAGGTGGAAGGAGTATATAGAGGGTTTATACAAGGGCGATGTACTTGGGGACAATATTATGGAAATGGAAGAGGATGTAGATGAAGATGAAATGGGAGATACGATACTGCGTGAAGAGTTTGATAGAGCACTGAAAGACCTGAGTCGAAACAAGGCCCCAGGAGTAGACAACAATCCATTAGAACTACTGACGGCCTTGGGCGAGCCAGTCCTGACAAAACTCTACCATCTGGTGAGCAAGATGTATGAGACAGGTGAAATACCCATAGACTTCAAGAAGAATATAATAATTCCAATCCCAAAGAAAGCAGGTGTTGACAGACATGAAAATTACCGAACTATCAGTTTAATAAGTCACAGCTGCAAAATACTAACGCGAATTCTTTACAGACGAATGGAAAAACTGGTAGAAGCGGACCTCGGGGAAGATCAGTTTGGATTCCGTAGAAATGTTGGAACACGTGAGGCAATACTAACCTTACGACTTATCTTAGAAGAAAGATTAAGAAAAGGCAAACCTACGTTTCTAGCATTTGTAGACTTAGAGAAAGCTTTTGACAACGTTAACTGGAATACTCTCTTTCAAAATCTAAAGGTGGCAGGGGTAAAATACAGGGAGCGAAAGGCTATTTACAATTTGTACAGAAACCAGATGGCAGTTATAAGAGTCGAGGGGCATGAAAGGGAAGCAGTGGTTGGGAAAGGAGTGAGACAGGGTTGCAGCCTCTCCCCGATGTTATTCAATCTGTATATTGAGCAAGCAGTAAAGGAAACAAAAGAAAAATTCGGAGTAGGTATTAAAATTCATGGAGAAAAAGTAAAAACTTTGAGGTTCGCCGATGACATTGTAATTCTTTCAGAGACAGCAAAGGACTTGGAGGAGCAGTTGAACGGAATGGACAGTGTCTTGAAAGGAGGATATAAGCTGAACATCAACAAAAGCAAAACGAGGATAATGGAATGTAGTCAAATTAAATCGGGTGATGCTGAGGGAATTAGATTAGGAAATGAGACACTTAAAGTAGTAAAGGAGTTTTGCTATTTAGGGAGTAAAATAACTGATGATGGTCGAAGTAGAGAGGATATAAAATGTAGACTGGCAATGGCAAGGAAATCGTTTCTGAAGAAGAGAAATTTGTTAACATCGAGTATAGAATTAAGTGTCAGGAAGTCGTTTCTGAAAGTATTTGTATGGAGTGTAGCCATGTATGGAAGTGAAACATGGACGATAACTAGTATGGGCAAGAAGAGAATAGAAGCTTTCGAAATGTGGTGCTACAGAAGAATGCTGAAGATAAGGTGGGTAGATCACATAACTAATGAGGAGGTATTGAATAGGATTGGGGAGAAGAGAAGTTTGTGGCACAACTTGACTAGAAGAAGGGATCGGTTGGTAGGACATGTTTTGAGGCATCAAGGGATCACAAATTTAGCATTGGAGGGCAGCGTGGAGGGTAAAAATCGTAGAGGGAGACCAAGAGATGAATACACTAAGCAGATTCAGAAGGATGTAGGTTGCAGTAGGTACTGGGAGATGAAGAAGCTTGCACAGGATAGAGTAGCATGGAGAGCTGCATCAAACCAGTCTCAGGACTGAAGACCACAACAACAACACTAACATGATTGTTTTCCTACCGAAAGTAGAATTTTTGTCTGTATGCACTATGTAATCTTTAAGATATAACAAACACCAGTTGACTTTGACATTTAGCCTTATGATATCTGAATATCTTGACTATTCTATACTTTTTGCCACTACATTATGATATTGTGTGTACATTTTTTGCACCTGAAAACTGTCTTTGTTTTTGACATAATACGTTTTCTGTCATGCTTTGCTGTATGCTTAATTATATCACTAGAAACAAGTTTTTATTTAATGAGTATATGATTTAAATGCAAGTTATTAATCCTTATTCATCATTTTCAGAAAGCAATAACGCGTAAAAGAATTAAATTAAACAAACCACAGTGGATTACTATGAAATGGGAATTTCACCTTCGGAATGAACGAAAGAAAATGCAACACCTTGTCATTAAGAGTAAATGGATCAGAATTAACACGCATTAACAAGAATATACTATACACCTCGTATGATAGGAGTCTTAACTAATTATTTTTCTTTCAGAATACGAGGCGATTGATGCAGGCTGTCAGACAGAACTACACATCTTAGTTTTAGTGATGAAATATCCTAGAAATAAGAAACTCTATACTATGAATAGTTGTATGAAGTAAATGGTAATATGAATAAGGAAGTGTCTTTTTTGCAGATGATAATAAATGATGATGAATAGTTATATGAAGAATATGCTAATATGAATAATGTAGTTTTTCATTGCAGGTGATGATAGTGATGAAGTTATGGTAATATGAATAATGAAGTTTTTCTTTGCAGATGATGATAATGATGACATTTATATATTTACTGTTAGTTAAGAAATGCTATGTAGTTATTTAAGTATTTGTTGCAGTTCCTTTTGACAGAATGTCTTATGTCGCATAGTATAATGACTGAATGTTTTGGGAAAGACGGCTACAGTACATACATATTGAGTACACGTTTCATTACCTGTTAACTCGAAGTTCACTATTTTTCAGCATAATATGCATTTCTTCTTTCAGCTCAATAATCCATTTTGTATTTTTTCCAGGAGAAGCTTTTCATGATATTAATATGCTATAAACACTTAGTTATGAAACCTGTTCTAAAAATTGCATTTTTTTTACCCGTTTGTGTGTATCATTCATTAATGTGATCACATATACTCTACTTGTTTCATAACCTTGCTACAGCTGACTCATGACGAATGACGTTATTAATCCTTATTTCCAGCAATAAGTCAAAAGCAAATATTTTCATGCTCCAGCAATTAATTTCAATCCCAATGCAATGCATTGATAGCAAAAAAAAAAAATTATTACTAGTCCCAGGTTTTACCGGTGTACAACCAAATAATGCTACCAGTTAAAGATATATTTCTAGTCCTAAATGTAACGCAAATTTCTCTGATGTATTGATTCCATTATGTCTATGTATTATTGCAATACAGACTTTGAATAATAGTTCCAATGTCTTATATTTTAAATTTGTCTTATGTCACTTACATGATATCATATATGAATACCAGTAGCTTGATGCTACACTCATTAGCTCCTGTTTTGAATGATGACTTCTGAATAATACTGAATAATGTTTTGTAAAACTGTATGAATACTTTGTAACTGGCCAATGAGTGCCAATAATTACCGCATCAGATGAGTTATGAAAAGTGTTTTGTAATATTCAATAATTGCTACATGTTTAGTAACTGGCCAATGAATGCCACTGTTTACTGTAATGGTGACATGTATAAATGCTATGCCATTAATTAACTCTTGCTTTGAATGATGACTTCTGAATAATGCATAAAAATGGTTTGTAACTGGCCAATGAGTGCCAATATTTACTGTAATCAGATGACTTATGAATAATGTTCTGTAATACTCCATACATAGTACAGAAATGTTTAGTAACTAGGCAATGAGTGCCAACAATTACTCAAATCGGTTGATAGACTAGTGTAATTCTCTATGATGACTAGCATAAGACTTAATGTCCTTCACCTTCTGACCTAATTACCAGAAATTACTGCAATATCCGTTTGTCCTGTCCATCCTTATGATCATGGAGCACTATATTTGGTTTTTGCACTAATTCTACGTTGGTGAAAGAGTATGGATTCTACAAGAATGTGGTGTTGACACATCATGCTGTCCACCACCTTGAACGATGGAGATGTTATTATGGTCCTACTGTTTAGTGTACCTAATGTACTACCAAAATGATAACATTGAATATCAATACAACATTTCAGTGTCTTGGCTACACTGATAAATACTTCAGGGAAGAGAACTTCAGATTGTCTCACTTGGTGTTGTGCTTCTGTAGAAAGATATGGACATTCGGTGCAACTACGTGCAACCTACTGTGCTACAACCATGATGCAATCCTTCCCATTCCTTTCCTAGCTCTTGTAAAATGCTAAAGATTTTTACAGTGTGTGTGCACTTTATTTCATTTGTTAATATGATCAGTCGTCCTAAATATGCTAAAGAGTTCTACAGTGCGTGTGCACTTTATTTCACTCCATGATATGTTGTAAATATGCTAAAGACTTCTACAGTGCGTATGCACATTATTTCATTTTTAGGGTAAACAGTTCTTGTAAAATGCTAAAGATTTTTACAGTGTGTGTGCACTTTATTTCATTTTTTAATAAGATCAGTTGTCCTAAAAATACTAAAGATTTATACACTGCGTGTGCACTTTATGTCATTTGTTAATATATTTTGTATTCAGTGCGTGTGCACTTTATTTCACTTCATGATATGTTATGTAAAAATGCTAAAGACTTATACAGTGCGTGTGCACTTTGTCATTTGTTAATATCTTTTGTACTCATTGCGTATACATTTTGTCATTACTTAATATGTTCTGCACTTATCAATAATGTATATACTCTGTGACTGTAGACTTAGTTAATTAAGTAGATTATAGAAAAATTTGTTGCTCATGGCAAGTCCAATTGACTCACCATCGCTGCCAAATTTTTGCCCCCCCCCCCCCCCCCCCCCCAGTGAAGGGTTATGTAAGTGGTCCGAGCAGATGTAATTTCGATGCATTGCTCACGCCCTGCCTGCGATATGCAAGGTATAAGAAAATCTCAGACTAGAGAGCAGTGTTGACTGCAGTAGGAACTGTGTAGCTGTAGCAGTAAGTTGTTGCTAGCGAGCAGTCTGGTCTGGTGTATCGTGTTGGCTGGGCCGGTCGTGGTACAGCGATGCTGGAGCCTGAGCATTATTGTATAAGGTAAAAATCAGCCTCGCGCATATGTAGTATTGTTATCTCAAGTCCCATGTAAATGTTTTAAAATCTCCTAATAATAATCTTTTTCATAAAAAGTAACTTTTAACAACCATTGATTTCAATTTAAAGAATTTACTAATTTCTCCAATCCATGATCATCCCGATTATTGCAAAAGAAAAATCAGTTGTTTCCTTTCATAAATGACAAATCTATCGGCCAGCATTGCACAGGGCTGTGCCAGAAAAATTTATTGTAAGAGCAGATATATATGCGTTATCCGGCGACTTCATTGAGGTAAGAATTTTTCTCTTTTTTATTCAGAATGATCTTTCAGGGCCATGACGCAGCACTGCTGACGTCCAAAATTTACCAGGTTAAATTCACAGTCAATTACTGAAAAGTTATAAGTGAGTGACAATTTAATTGAGATGTTAGTTACATTGTATTATTACCAGGTTGCGGAAATTATCTTGTTGGGACGTTACACTGAATGTGAACGACATAATTATATTTTTTACTGTTGAGAGGTTGTGGGGAAGTTACACTAAATTAGAATATTATTCATATTCACATTATTTATCTTATTTTGTGGGGAGGTTACAAGAACTTTCTCTCTGTCTTGTACCACCATTATCTTCGGCCAATTTTCACCTCTGTCTGATTTTATCATTGTCTTTGGTTGCATTGTGCAGTGTGTAAACATTTCCTGTGACATACCTTGTGAATTATTGAAATGTACAGTTTAAGTGTTACACCGCAGTAAATGCCTCATCAAAACACATTTCTCCTTCGTTCTTAAAATTTTGTTTTGTCACTACATTTGTTTGTGGCTGTCTTGCGATTATTACATGTCATGTTGTGGAGCATTACGGTCACATTTTTGGTGTTACTTAGTAGTTGAGTATGGGAAATAGAGTATGTAAACGTTTTAGGTAGTTTTGACACCACTGTTTTAATTGATTAATATTACAGGCTTTCTCAAATGTTCTTTTTGCGCATAGCCTCGAGTATGCCTAAATCATTTACAATAAAAAGCAGTAGTTGGCAATTAACATCATAGACTATATTTTCTTGAATAGAACATGATGCATTATCTTCTTCCCCCTAAAACGGTGTTTGCTTAGGTGAAAAATTACTGAAGAACGGGTAAAAATGGCGGGTGACAGCAGTTGGTTCTATGGAAAACCACAAGCGTAGTCTGAGATTGAAATGCCAACATCCTTCACGTATTTTAGACGTGAAGATACCGTTGTAACATTTGGCAGGCATAATAGAACAATTTACGTGTGGAAATATTTAGTCTGAGAGTTCATGGCGTTTCACAGCAAGTGTAAGCCTAATAATACAATTAATTGCATCCTTCCAGTAACTGCCAGTGATTGAGAGTGCCTATTTGTCTGAGTGCTTGCTTTCTTAGAATCGTATCTTAGCCAATACGTTTGGTCGGGTTAGTATTGCTACATAGCCTCATTCATACCTAACACGAAGTTTCAGATGTCTTTTTTTTTTTTTTTTAAAGCCAAACGTATTTTATAGCAATTTACATGCGGAAACAGCACGGAGGAACTTAATCTTAGAATCCACAATTATATTTTAGACAGCAGTTTCGATGGAGAGTTGCATGTGTCTGTATGTATGTGTGCGTGTGTGTGAGTGTGTGTGCGTGTGTGTATGTGTGTGGGTGTGGGTGTGGATGTGTGTGCGTGTATCGATGACCGTATTTTAGATGTGGGAATACTGCATGATAAAACATATTCAATAAATCTACTGCTTCTGAGCATGGCTAAGAAGATTGTCCAGGAGCTGCATTATGACTGGATTTTTCTTTTAAGAGTCATTAAAGTACTGCACTGTTATTGGCTGTTTCGTTTTAATACTATGCTGCTATTGGCTCAAATTAGGAGGTAAGTGTAGGGAAAGGAGGAGGTGATTGCATGCCTTGTCATGTGATGATGATGATGATGATGACGCCACTGATAATGGGAGTGTGGCTTGTCCCATGATAGATAAGGGGATCATAGCTTTCTGCTATCCTGGAATTTTTAATTTGCTGTCAGGGACTGCAGTGCTGTGAGAGTAGCGGTGACTTGTGGCAGGAGCTACAAGTAATAGCCAGATTAGCCATTCATATAGTACTACCTTAGTACCAAGTAGAGGTTTACCTATTTCTTGCTGGAGTAGTATCTGGTGCATATCGATCATTACGACGTCTTATATACTGATTTCTTAGCGCATTCCAAAGACATTTGCTAATAAAATTCATATAATTATCGCATTATATGACGGTTTGACTCAACATATTAATTTTGAATATTATGCACTTGTCAGTGACGATAATCTTAAGATGATAATCTCTATTAGGAATCCATGAAACCCTGGAGGAATGCTCAGTTTTAGCGTTTTTGACTATTTCTCAACACGACTGGCACCAGAATCTATGTGCCCCTACACCACACTACCTCTCTCTCTGAAATCTACAGTAAATTCTAGAGCAGCACTCTTGCGGTGTATGACTGAAGGCTCGAAGTCTGTAACAGAAGTAATTTTCTGTTTCTTCATGAACTTCCATATAATCTCTTGCAAAATACTTCAAGTTACATCTACACTCCATAAAGTATGTGACCTACAATTTGGTTAACCTCTATGCCTAATGAAGTCAGCCGATATTTTCCAGAAATTATCACGAAATCGGTAGTACTCCATCTCCTCCTGACTATTTTTGTCCCAACAACGGTACATCCCTTTGATTTTTTTTCGGCATTGTTGACAATGAGAATGTATATTCTGATGTGAAATAGGATATTTTAGTAGTCTCCTCTGTTATTTGTATCTCCTCTCCTGTAGCTTGTTTATGCTCTCAAGGAATGGGATACGTCTTCAGTACGGACCTTTTACTTCAAACACATGAAATCTGTGAGATGCGTCATCAACGTCTCCGGTACATATTCATATAGACGTCCGTATTACGCCAAACATTTAAAATCTGCCCGCATCTCGTGGTCGTGCGGTAGCGTTCTCGCTTCCCACGCCCGGGTTCCCTGGTTCGATTCCCGGCGGGGTCAGGGATTTTCTCTGCCTCGTGATGGCTGGGTGTTGTGTGATGTCCTTAGGTTAGTTAGGTTTAAGTAGTTCTAAGTTCTAGGGGACTGATGACCTAAGATGTTAAGTCCCATAGTGCTCAGAGCCACTTTTTTTTTATAAAATCTGCTTGACGCCTAGTCAGTGTTTGTGGCACATTTGTAGCTCCCGACGATGGTTATTGAATTCGTCTGAACAGTCACACTGCTTCGTTTGCAATGGTTTAGGTTACTCGAGTGCTCCCTTGTTTGATGTCCATTCCTAACAAACATACATCACCCCGAATAATCAGATGGTTTACTATCGTAGAAATGATCCACAGTGTTGGTTTTCGTCCAGCATACTTGTATATCAAGACTCTTGACGTCGCCTGCCATTCTGCAATTAATTAAAAGGTGCTGATGGTTTCATCAACTACTCGTGTATTCACAGTATTCTTTTTTGTTAAAAAGTCGCGAAAAATCTGATCATTGATATCATAAAAGACTTCGTACAAGTAACTCAAGGACCAATCGATTAAGTTCTATTCATCGTGTCTGTCTGTTCCAATTCTACACTCTGGCTCTAATATTATGCATCTGGTGAATGTTTATCGGATGTTTATGTTGCTGCTTAACATTCTCTGGAAAAAAATCGGTTAACGTTCCGGTTTCGAAGAAGATGACGTAAGTAGGTAAAATTATTACGATTGACTTAGTTGCTTATTTATTGATCTTATGGTCAATTGTGTCTATATCTTAACTTAGGTTGATTAGTGGGACAGCGATTTTCTCCCTCTATCAGTCAAATCGAAGTTCGTTTCTATGTTTAAGGACCTCCTCGTCAACAGGACTATAAACACTAATAATTCTTGGGCGAGTTGCCTCCTGCCTGGGCACCTCTGAAACGTCCCCTTTGAAAAATTATGAATGACAGTGCTGGAATGACTCTTACGTTATTTGATACAGAAACAGCTGAGCAATACACAACGTACTCAGACAGTTCTCTCTTTACTTATTCTGATCATCACTAAACTGACACATAATATATTTAGCGCAACGCAGTCTGATTTTCAATAATCCCTACAAAAGGATGACCATGACTAACAATAATATATACCTTTCATGAACCACATGCCTCACAAAAATCTTAGTTACTCGAACTACTGCAATACAGCGAGCGCCAATACTGCCAGCTAAATAAAAGATGAAAGGCACTAACTACTGATTGGCATAGTCAGCAAATGAAACAATGTATTTACCTTAATAGCGTTCAAAAGTCATAATATATATAGTTTTGTGACATCCAATTAAACAAATTTCCTTTTCCTGACGGACACACGTCCAGATTGTCCGCTCAAAACTCTGGCCTCTCTCTCCCCACATCCACCACTGCTGGCGGCTCAGCTCCAACTGCACAACGCTACGCGCTGTTCACATTCAACTGACCAACACTACACAAGCGAATATTCCAACAATGAGTCCAACCAGCCACAGACTGCACACAGCGCAGTCAGCGATTTTCATACAGAGCAGTACGTGGCGTTACCAACATAAAAACCTAAACAGCCAACTTACACTTCATACTCAGATCCAGATGCTCTTTTAAATGCATACAGCTTTGTAAGTTGTGATCCCCGTTTAGGCTTGTGCTCATGCTAATTGCAATATGCTACAGATGTAGAAAGAACTAACTGAATGGTTCACCCCCATGAAAAGTAGTATAAAGTTTAGACTTAAACAAATCTGACCACTAGCTGTTTATCCCATGACCAGTGCTCAGCGTTGACACTGGTACATATTCTTATGCAAATGTTTTTTATTTCTTTTGTTTCCCTTTGAATTTTCCAATTTCTCTATTTAGGATGGCATTTTTAGACGCCTCTTTGACAGTGTAAGTTGAATTCCTGATACCATCACTCGCCCCGGGAGAAGATCCCCGTGTGACAGCACATAGTGTATATCTTGTGTTCAAGCGTGAAAACATTATACTAAATGATATTACATTTTCCTGGAGGCGTATGAGTCTCAACCTTATCTTCAAAAAGGACAGAAGGCGGAGCAATGAATTAAAATCCGTGTTAGAGACCATGACTTGAACCTGAGTGTCCTGCTTACTAGACAGTTGTGCTAATCACGTCACGACAACACACTGTGCTACCACCGCTGCACGGACTTTATCAACGATAACGTTGAGACTCATATGTCTCCTCCAGGAAAATATAATTCCACAGATCAGTACATTACCTACACCACAGGTATAGTCAGAATTTCCTCATTACGCACAAAACTGGGGCGCTATACCAATGTTGTAGACCCCCATCAGTACTGAGCATTTAAGAAGGCGAAAATGAGTTGAAGGTGTGAACTGAAGTTTGTGTTGGGGAGGGTATTGGGCACATGTAGTCCACAATGCTACGGTAGTGCAGTGGTTAGCACGGCTGCCTAGTATCAAGTGTAGTGGCAGCTGCGGCAGGGAGCGGACGTCCGCAGAGGGATCTCGCCCACCGCCGTGGTCCCGGTCCTTTTACGTGTCGCGTGAGGTTCACGACTTGGTGGGTGTCGTAACAAAGTTCTGTAAGTAACATGTGGAACTTAAGCACAACACATTATATACATTGCGACTTTGATCGGAACTCCTTGCGTCCTGCTGTCTTAGACATTCACAAATGGGTACGTTAGGAACTTAAGACTGCTCACGTAGATATCGTGGGATTTCAGTTGATTTCATTTTGAACTCTCGCTTTATAAGACTGGAAACTTCGGAGCTATGTGGAAGTATTGTAACTTCCGCTGGCGGAAATCTAAACTTCAAACAGTTTGACGGCTCAATTAGTGACGTAGAAGTTGTACATACTGGCTACGGCATCTGTAAAGTTCACATATTCAATCTGATGTTCGAATTTTCGAGTGATGATACGTCACGATGGCTATGTCCGTATGGAACCGTCCTTAGCCTCGCTAATGAAAGGTGGTCGGCCGCTTACATCTACCAAGTTGACAGCCTTGTTAGCAATGTTCGTACTGACATGTTGATGACATGTGGACATTCATATTGTACGGTGCACTGCCCACCATCTGCTCTTTCTGCGGGTCGACTGACCACCTACTGGCAAACTGTCAAGTGCCGGCTACTTCCCCAGAAAACAGGTACGCGGCCGCGCTCTCTCGCAATGTTTTGGCTGACTACGACGTCAAACCCCACAGCTGTCGCTCAGCATACCGAGCCGGGAGGTGCACGTGCCCTTGCCGAGAACCACACCCATGAATCTGAGAAAGCAATTGACGACGGAGGAGGCGACCTCACACGACGTGGAAGCTGCGCTTGACCCCTCATGCCCTACTGCAAGCACCCTGGCTGCCGAATCTGTTACATCTGCCACTTATCAGGCCTGGATATTCCCGGCGAAACTAGCAATGTAATTCTGGTCGGAAGTAATGACAGTGCCGTCCTTACCACCGCAGGGCTCCACTCAGTGTTCTCACGACAAAATGTAACTCAAACAGCAACATAACAAGAGCCCGAATGGCAAAGGGAAGGGAGGCACCTTACACCCGTCACCCCAAAAAAAAAATTTTGTCGTGCATTCCGGAATACAGAAGAAAGTTGAAAAACTAAAGCGGACTCTATTGAAAACGGTCGCGTCCAGTAAGGGTGTTGCGCCAGCGTCGGAATCTGTGTCGCTGCTAAGGCTACAGCCATGAAAGAAGACCCAACCGTAACGTCCGAAACATCGCTCTGGTAGGCGGAAGTCGAGACGCGAACGCCACCTCATGCTGCAATGCAGCTACAGCCCCCAAAGGC
This sequence comes from Schistocerca nitens, assembly GCF_023898315.1. Taxonomy (NCBI): domain Eukaryota; kingdom Metazoa; phylum Arthropoda; class Insecta; order Orthoptera; family Acrididae; genus Schistocerca; species Schistocerca nitens. Next base: position 503,277,841 of record NC_064621.1, read on the forward strand.
AGGGCCAGAGTTATAATATCACTAGAATCAATATTCACTGGATTACGTGTGGCCATAAAATCCGTGCTCTTGCAGACTTTATGTACGGCACTGCTGTCGATATTGCCATTCTTCAGGAAGTTACCACTACCGATATTACTATTGCAGGTTATAGAGCCATTTTTAATGTGAGTAGTGAAGATTCTAACGGAACTGCAATGCTGATACGTGGCAGCATTCCATTTACTAATGTCCTCCTTATTATTAATGGTCAAGGCATCTCATGTACCGTCAATGGAATACAGATAATAAACCTCTGTGCTCCATCAGGCTCAACCAAACGACACGAGCTTTCCCTGCTTTTTAAAGAAGAGCTTCCACGTCTTATCTGCACCAACGGTGGTCCTCTGCTCATTGCTGAAGACTACAACTGCGTCCTCCATTCTAAGGATCAGCAGCTCAACTTCACAAAGTGTCACGAACTGGAAACTCTGATCACCGGTCTTCATCTCGCTGGCACTTGAGAACAGTCACACCACCACTGCGTCGTATTTATCTCTTTGCCCTACTGTGTAGCAAGCAGGCTGGATAGGAAGTACGCCTCTCTCGCTTTTCAACCACCTGACATAGCGCCAGTCAGTTTTTCTCGGCGCTGTGCCTATTCATATTTTATAAATCTTCAACAACAGGTGTCTTGTGGTTTCGCCTACTGGAAGCTGAATACTAGCCTCCAGCAGGATCCCGAGCTTGGGAGTCAAATAAGACTCAATTGGGGTCAATTTTTTCTAAATGACACCACCACCCGACGCTCTGACATGTTGTATTCGCTACGCGAGCCCTAAGCTTCAGTCAAAAGTGAAACATTACGGTCGACGGTAACGGTTGTGGCCAAAATCGAACATAGAGTTTTACTATCAGTATATAAGGGTCCTTTACCAAAGAGCTAACGTCCTAGACGCGTCATCATATGGGAAGCTCACGTATTTTAAAGATAAAATCATTGATATGCGGCGAACGCAACTCTAGAGAGTCTGTGTCGAGTCTCCACCAAAAGACGTAGCCTAAGAAAGGATATTACGATACCATATTTTGCGTCCTGCACACCGACGGAAAGCACAACTAGTTAATGGAGTTGTGAATGACTCCAGCCAGCGAGTAGATAGAAGGTGATTATGGACTGTGCGCACGCATATTGTAGTATCCTGTATCAAAGATAAATATCGACGATCAGGCCTGTCACGCAATGCTAAGCACCATCCAAGAACACCTGCAGAAGGCGCATAGAATCACTCTGGATCCCGATTCATGATCAATGAAATCGAGGTAGCAACCATCCGTGCAAGTAGCAGAAAATCGCCAGAGCATGGTGGCTTCGGATCAGAACACTACCAATGCTATTGGGACATGCTAAAAGGGTCACTTGAAGCTGTTGCCAAGGACGTGTGGCGAGGCGTCATAGTGCCCGACACTCTGAAGGAAGGAATAGTAGTTCTTTATCGAAAACTGAACGGGACGTGCATGTATGAAATCTGAAGCTGGTACGCACTACTGGCGCAATGTTACCTGAGAGTGGAAGGACCACGCAAAATAAGAACTGAACATCATACGTATTAAGATTTTTATTAACACTTCTAATTAGGTCAACAGGACCTTGATATATTAAGAGATAAGACCATCCGAAAGCAACTACTGATAGTCGGTTAAACAATTTCTTTGAGTACAATAATCAAGAATGCTGCAAATAACAGTTTTATAAAAAGGATAACATGGTACTAAAACTGTCTCCAAAAGAGGCAGGTGGTAAACGTCTTTAGGCTAAGCTGAACTAAAATGCAACAAGTAATTCAGTCTCCTAAAAGGAGTTAATTAAAAGGAAAGAAAAACATTAAAGTTGCTTGATATGAAACCACCATGCATCCGGTAATGTGCTCCGAACGAACGGATCCGAAATTACTTAGGGCAGACTCGATACGCTGCTCACCACACTCCTTTTCTAAGCAACCAGTCCCAAGACAGAGAAGTAACTTTTAAGTAACACGAGTAAAAACTTAAATCATCGGATTACATGCTGACAATGTAGACAAAACTGTTGTACTAAGTCGTTAAAAGATGATAAGGTAACTCGCGCAAGGCAAGCACTCACACTTGATTGAAAAGAAATTCAGTGATCAACCGAGTTTCAGCTTCAAATCACGCCATGTGTCGGGAACGGTAAATATTTAGCCGTCACACTGGACGGAAAATATAGCTGGAAGGAAGAGGCGAACGGTTGGCTGACAAATCTGATGTAGAAGCAACAAGACACAAACGCGGGCATGAAGCGAAATAGTCACAATTACCACGCTCACAGCGGGGAGGAAGACCAGTCTTTATGAATGCCGTGTGGTCTCGGCACCAACGCCCCGTACTAAAAGTAATTCACCGAGCGTCCAAAGCTGCTATGTACTGACAAATAGTGCTGCTAGGAGATGTGTGAATGATAATGACTCACCACTGGCCTCCAGACATTGTTGGAACAATGCATCCACTCCCGTTTGCAGTGCATGTCTCTTCTGCTCAGAAGATGCTCAGCCAGGCAAATTTGGAAATTATATAGGGGACAAAACAAACAGCCAGTCCATTTCCCTGGAGACCTCAGCAGTCCGCGCTGTTTCCCCGATAGCTCTCCCGGAAAAAAAAAAAAAAAAAAATGCGGCCATGCGGCCTCAACACCATTCATCACGGCATATGTGCCACACTGCCTTCACGGCAATGATCGTGTTCCAGTAGACGTTGCATGATCTATTAACAACGCAACGGTTCAAGGTCCCCCCAAAACAAGGTAACCTGAGAGGGTGCAGGGCTCACAAAGGATACTTAACTGACACTAACCCTCTTAACCTCGCTAAGGTGCTCCCACAGCTCATTTCCACTGTCTTCCTTACAGAGCCTAGGAGTGACTGGAGTGGGTATCTCCAACACCTTACACGGGCCCACAAAGTGGGGTGACAGTTTTCTGGACGCCTTACTCACGGAGCCTCTTCCCACCAAATTACAAAGACTGTGTCCCCGACCTGAGTGTTCCAAATCGTTGGCCCTGCTTGTACCGTGCCAATTCCCTTTTATGGGCGCTCTGAATATATGCCCTGACTATATACCAATTACCCTTGATTAACTCAGGACTAATATCATTAGGCAACAAATCATGTATGGATCAGATATTTGATGAAGGGAATTGAGGTGATCGTCAAACATGAGGGAAGCAGGGGTAGTCCTATGCAACTCATCTCTGGCCGTATTAAAGGCTAGGTTCAGCCATGGTGAAGATAGGTTCAAATGGTTCAAATGGCTCTGAGCACTATGGGACTTAACATCTATGGTCATCAGTCCCCTAGAACTTAGAACTGCTTAAACCTAACTAACCTAAGGACATCACACAACACCCAGTCAATGTGAAGATAGGTCAAATTTAGTTTGACCTCAGAGTGGAGGAGAATTAAAGAGGACTAAATTCTGATTAACCCATTCCGTGAATAAAGGTTGGGCGTAGTAAGGTATCGTGGTGAAGTGTGTAACCCCTGACCAGTAAGGGAAGTTCCGAAACCCCCTCAAAGAAAAACCAGGCGCGTTATCACTGACAATGACCTTCGGAGGACCGAACCAAGAGAAAATTTTACTCAGGTGCCTAATACTTTGTACGGAATAATACCAATACTGAGGGTGACCGGAGTAAAACCACCATCCACCATAAATATATACTGCTCGCCTTGTATCCGGAGAAGGGGACAGGCGTAATCAATAAAAGGCTGCTCCTTGGGGACGGCCCCTTGAGTGGATTGATGAAACAAACGAAACCCATCTTTGATTCCTGACAATGACAACCATTTCTCTAACTTCTTAATACAGGGTGGGAGAGGTTACGGACTCACGGATCTTATGAATGGTTTTATATACAAACAGATATCCCCACGACAGACTTATGATAATATTTGAAAAGAGCTGGGATAAGCACAGCAGTCAGATAGACTTTAAGGTCTTCATCCCGGCTCCCGAGGCGGTAGAGAATGTCCTTCCGCAGTTTGTACCTGGGAACTTGCTGACCGGCTCTCAACTGATCCATAATGGAGACCAACCTGACCTGCTCTTGTTGTTGTACAAGGTCAGGAAACAATAATGGAACATCGGTAAGGACTGTACTAATATCATGGGGAGAAGAACACTCCTCGTCCACTTCGAACATTCTGCTAAAGTTATCCACTACAACGTTATCGCACCCACTAATGTAGCACACATTCGAGCGGAAGGCGGACATTGAGACGGCTCACTTCGCAATACACCCAGTTTTACATGAGCGAGACTGAAATATACTAAAGGACTGGTTGTCCGTCTCGAGTGAGAATTCCTGGAGTTCGAGGCAGTATTTAAATTTCTGTAGCACAAAGAGGACTCAAAACTAGAGTATTTCTTCTCAGCTGGAAACAGGCACCTACGGAGTAGGCTAATGACCTCCGTTTTTCACCTTGGAAGACGGCGGCAACTCCTGAGTTAGAGGCATCTGTTTAGACCATGAAGGTTTGACTGAAGTCAGGAATAGCCAGAAAAAATGGTATTACTCAAAGTGATTTTAAGTGCAGCCTGTCGGTGCAGACAAACGGCTCCCCTTCCTTTCGCACGAGGTTTAGCGGAGTGGCTTTGTTGTTGTTGTGGTCTTCAGTCCTGAGACTGGTTTGATGCAGCTCTCCATACTAATCTATCCTGTGCAAGCTTTTTCATCTCCCAGTACCTACTGCAACCTACATCCTTCTGAATCTGCCTAGTGTATTCATCTCTCGGTCTCCCTCTACGATTTTTACCCTCCACGCAGCCCTCCAATACTAAATTGGTGATCCCTTGATGCCTCAGAATATGTCCTACCAACCGATCCCTTCTTCTGGTCAAGTTGTGCCACAAACTTCTCTTCTCGCCAATCCTATTCAATACTTCCTCATTAGTTATGTGATCTACCCATCTAATCTTCAGCATTCTTCTGTAGCACCACATTTCGAAAGCTTCTATTCTCTCCTTGTCCAAACTATTTATCGTCCATGTTTCACTTCCATACATGGCTACACTCCATACAAATACTTTCAGAAATGACTTCCTGACACTTAAATCTATACTCGATGTTAACAAATTTCTCTTCTTCAGAAACGATTTCCTTGCCATTGCCAGTCTACATTTTATATCCTCTCTACTTCGACCATAATCAGTTATTTTACTCCCTAAGTAACAAAACTCCTTTACTACTTTAAGTGTCTCATTTCCTAATCTATCCCCTCAGCATCACACGATTTAATTTGACTACATTCCATTATCCTCGTTTTGCTTTTGTTGATGTTCATCTTATATCCTCCTTTCAAGACACTGTCCATTCCGTTCAACTGCTCTTCCAAGTCCTTTGCTGTCTCTGACAGAATTACAATGTCATCGGCGAACCTCAAAGTTTTTACTTCTTCTCCATGAATTTTAATACCTACTCCGAATTTCTCTTTTGTTTCCTTTACTGCTTGCTCAATATACAGATTGAATAACATCGGGGAGAGGCTGCAACCCTGTCTCACTCCTTTCCCAACCACTGCTTCCCTTTCATGCCCCTCGACTCTTATAACTGCCATCTGGTTTCTGTAAAAATTGTAAATAGCCTTTCGCTCCCTGTATTTCACCCCTGCCACCTTTAGAATTTGAAAGAGAGTATTCCAGTTAACGTTGTCAAAAGCTTTCTTTAAGTCTACAAATGCTAGAAACGTAGGTTTGCCTTTTCTTAATCTTTCTTCTAAGATAAGTCGTAAGGTTAGTATTGCCTCACGTGTTCCAACATTTCTACGGAATCCAAACTGATCTTCCCCGAGGTCCGCTTCTACCAGTTTTTCCATTCGTCTGTAAAGAATTCGCGTTAGTATTTTGCAGCTGTGACTTATTAAACTGATAGTTCGGTAATTTTCACATCTGTCAACACCTGCTTTCTTTGGTATTGGAATTATTATATTCTTCTTGAAGTCTGTGGGTATTTCGCCTGTCTCATACTCCTTGCTCACCAGATGGTAGAGTTTTGTCATGACTGGCTCTCCCAAGGACATCAGTAGTTCTAATGGAATGTTGTCTACGCCCAGGGCCTTGTTTCGACTCAGGTCTTTCAGTGCTCTGTCAAACTCTTCACGCAGTATCGTATCTCCCATTTCATCTTCATCTACATCCTCTTCCATTTCCATAATATTGTCCTCAAGTACATCGCCCTTGTATAAACCCTCTATATACTCCTTCCACCTTTCTGCCTTCCCTTCTTTGCTTAGAACTGGGTTGCCATCTGAGCTCTTGATATTCATACAAGTTCTCTTCTCTCCAAAGGTCTCTTTAATTTTCCTGTAGGCAGTATCTATCTTACCCCTAGTGAGATAAGCCTCTACATCCTTACATTTATCCTCTAGCCATCCCTGCTTAGCCATTTAGCACTTCCTGTCGATTTCATTTTTGAGACGTTTGTATTCCTTTTTACCTGCTTCATTTACTGCATTTTTATATTTTCTCCTTTCATCAATTAAATTCAATATTTCTTCTGTTACCCAAGGATTTCTATTAGCCCTCGTCTTTTTACCTACTTGATCCTCTGCTGCCTTCACTACTTCATCCCTCAGAGCTACCCATTCTTCTTCTACTGTATTTCTTTCCCCCATTCCTGTCAATTGTTCCCTTATGCTCTCCCTGAAACTCTCTACAACCTCTGGTTTAGTCAGTTTATCCAGGTCCCATCTCCTTAAATTCCCACCTTTTTGCAGTTTCTTCAGTTTCAATCTGCAGTTCATAACCAAGAGATTGTGGTCAGAATCCACATCTGCCCCTGGAAATGTCTTACAATTTAAAACCTGGTTCCTAAATCTCTGTCTTACCATTATATAATCTATCTGATATCTTTTAGTATCTCCAGGATTCTTCCAGGTATACAACCTTCTTTTATGATTCTTGAACCAAGTGTTAGCTATGATTAAGTTATGCTCTGTGCAGAATTCTACAAGGCGGCTTCCTCTCGTCATACATTTAATCAATTTCTTCATCATCTGCAGAGCTAGTTGGCATATAAACTTGTACTACTGTAGTAGGCATGGGCTTTGTGTCTATCTTGGCCACAATAATCAATAATGCGTTCACTATGCTGTTTGTAGTAGCTAACCCGCACTCCTATTTTTTTATTCATTATTAAACCTACTGCTGCATTACCTCTATTTGATTTTGTATTTATAACCCTGTAATCACCTGACCAAAAGTCTTGTTCCTCCTGCCACTGAACTTCACTAATTCCCACTATATCTAACTTTAACCTATCCATTTCCCTTTTTAAATTTTCTAACCTACCTGCCCGATTAAGGGATCTGACATTCCACCCTCCGATCCGTAGAATGCCAGTTTTCTTTCTCCTGATAACGACGTCCCCTTGAGTAGTCCCCGCCCGGAGATCCGAATGGGGGACTATTTTACCTCAGGAATATTTTACCCAAGAGGACGCCATCATCATTTAATCATACAGTAAAGCTGCATGTCCTCGGGAAAAATTACGGCTGTAGTTTCCCCTTACTTTCAACCGTTCGCAGTACCAGCACAGCTAGGCCGTTTTGGTTAATGTTACAAGGCCAGATCAGTCAATCATCCAGACTGTTGCCCATGCAACTACTGAAAAGGCTGCTGCCCCTCTTCAGGAACCACATGTTTGTCTGGCCTCTCAACAGATACCCCTCCGTTTTGGTTGCACCTACGGTACGGCTATCTGTATCGCTGAGG